>NC_045994.1:2726614-3026614 GCF_010909765.2 Amblyraja radiata
AGAGAGAGAGAGAGAGAGGAAGCAAGGGTAATTGAAGTTAGAAAACACATTTTCTTACCACTGGGTTGTTAGCTGCTCAGTGAACATAACAACACCATCCCACCCTCCTCCTTTCTTGCCCACACCCCCCTTTCTTCCCCGCCCCCCCACCCCCCCACTTCCTCGTGGCCCACCTGGACATACCTATATCTCCCCTCCCCCCTACATCCCTTCATCTGCTTCACAATTCACACAATTCACAGCTCTTCAATTCTTTTCTCCACACCATTTTTTTATCTCCGACCTTTGTCCGAACAAATCTGCCTATCAAAAAACCTCCTCCCTTCCAACTTTCTCTTGATCCAACATCTGCTTGACCTGCTGCGTTCCTCCAGCACTCTGTGGCTTTTTCTCAAGATTCCCACATCTGCAGTTCTTCGTGTCGAGTGCCAGACTCTTCATCCGTTCCGAACATTGGTCTCCACGTTCAATGTCACTGGGACAGGGGTGAGGGATAAAGAGGAGGGGGGGTTAGGAGGATGTCATGGCTGATGTGTCAGAGGTGACATTATGGACGGTTTCGTCTGGTGAGGCTGTATGGGTGGAGCTGAGGAACAAGAAAGGGATGATCACCTTGTTGGGCATGTACTACAGACCCCCCCAATAGTCAACGAGAATTAGAAGAACAAATATGCCAGGGAGATCTGCAGACAGCTACAGGTCAAATAAGGTTGTTTTTAGTAGGCGACTTTAACTTTCCCAATATAGACTGGGAAAATCATAGAGTGAAGGGTTTAGATGGGGTGCAATTCCTCAAAAGTGTTCAGGAGAGTTTCTCAAGCAGTATGTGGAGACCCCCACATGTGAGAGGGCAACACTGGATCTAGTATTGGGAAATTGGAAGGGCAAGTAATGAAGTGTGTGTGGAGGAGCCTTTTGGGACCAGTGACAACAGTTTGATTAGGTTTAAGATAGTTATGGATAGGGACGGAGAGGGTCCATGTGTTAAAATGCTCAACTGGGGTTAAGGCCAACTTTGAGGGTATGAGAGAAGGTCTCGCTCAAGTTGACTGGAGCAGGTATTAGAGGGTAAAGTAACATCGGCCAAGTGGGATGTTTTTTAAAGTGTACTGAAGAGAGCTCAGGATTTGTACGTCTCCATTAGAGTGAAGGGCCAAGCAGGTAACGTACGGAAGCTTGGCTGACGAGAGAAATTGAAACATTAGTCAAAAACAAGAAGGATGCATGGGACCAGGTGTAGGCAGCTGGGATCAAGTACATCCCTGGCGGAGTTTCGCGAACTAAGGAGTAAACTATAAAAAGGGGCCAGGAGATAGCTTTAGGGGGTAGTATCAAAGACAATCACAAAATATTTTATAAATACTCTACAAAGGGGGAAAAGGGTAACTAGAGAGAGAGGGGACCTCTGAGGAATCAAAGCAGTCACCTCCGTGTGGAGCCACAGGAGCAAGGTCCACAATGAGCATTTCTCCTCGATATTTACAGAGGAGAAATAGGACAGAGGAAATTGGAAGCAGTCACTGGAAGTGTCTTGAGAGCAGTCAATGTTACCATCAAAGAAGTACTGAAGGTACTGTCATGTATGAAGGTAAACAAATCTCCAAGGCCTGATCAGATATATCCGAGGACATTGTGGGAAACTAGAGAAGAAATTGCGGGAGTCCTGGTTGAAAGTTAAATACAGGAGAGGTGCCGGAAGACTGGAGGGTGGCAAATGTTGTGCCTCTTTTCAAGAAGGGCTGCAGGGAAAATGCTGGGAACTATAGGCCGGTGAGCTTAACATCTGTAATTGGAAAGTTACTGGAGAGTATTCTAATGGATAGGTTATACTGGCATTTGGATGGGCAAGGGCTGATTAGGGATAGTCAGCATGGTTTTGTACGTGGACGATCGTGACTCACAAATCTGATTGAGTTTTTTGAAGACGTGACCAAAAAGGTTGATGAGGGCAGAGCTGTAGATGTTGTGTACATGGACTTCAGTAAAGTGTTCGACAAGGTGCCGCACGGTAGTCTGCTCTGGAAGGTGTCGTGGTTTACAAGACTCAAATTAAATATAAGATGACACAGACACGGAGAATTCTTCAAGAAGACGAGAAGCCTTTAATTTGCACAAATCTGGGTCTGGAACATTCAGAGATAGAACAGCTTGGTCACTCTCCAAATGTTCTCTGATCCATAATTTCAAGCAGCGTTTTATTACAATTTCAGTTCTTATCTTTGGCTGCTTAGCATGCATGTTTTTACTAACTTTAACCTCTCACTGTCCTTGCCCTTTATCTCCAATCTCTGAGTTAACATTATGTTCTAAACTAAAGCAAAATAATCTAAGCAATAACATGTTTTTGGGCCTTGACTTCTGATCACATAAAAATAGCTGACATCTGCGAGCTTTACTAAATGGTTTAATCATATTGGTAAAATTAAGAAGTAACGTGTTTCTTCTATATACATTCTATATAACTTCTATTAAGGTTAGATTGCATGGGATCCAAGAGGAGATAGCTGAATGTTTATCAAATTGGCTCCATGGAAGGAAGCAGAGGATGATGGTGGAAGGTTGCTTCTCGGACTGGAGGCCTTGGCTAGTGGTGTGCCTCAGAGTATGGTGTTGGGCCCATTACTGTTTGTCATGTACATCATTGATTTGGATGAGAACATACAAGGCAAGATTAGCAAGTTTGCTGATGATACAAAAATTAATGGTTGTGAAAGATTGCAGCAGGATCTGGATCGATTGGCCTGGTGGGTGGAGGAATGGTTGATGGAATTTAATACAGAAAAGTGTGAGGTGTTGCATTTTGGGATGTCGAACAAGGGCAGGACCTACACAGTAAATGGTAGGCCTCTGTGTCATGTTGTAGAGCAGAGGGATCTAGGAGTACAGGTGCATGGTTCCTTGAAGTTCGAGTCGCAGGTAGATGAGATGCTCAAAAAGGCTATTGGCACTTTGGACTTCATCAGTCAGGGTATAGAAGTTGGGAGGTCATGTTGCAGTTGTATAAGACGTTGGTGAAAACGCATTTAGAATATTGTGTTCAGTTCTGGGCACCATGTTATAGGAAAGATATTGTCAAGCTTGAAAGTGTTCAGAAAAGATTTACAAGGATGTTGCCAGCACTAGAGGGAGCTATAGGGGAAGGTTGAGTAGGCTGGGGCTCTATTCCTTGGAGCGCAGGAGGACGAGGGGAGATCTAATAGAGGTGTATAAAATCATGAGAGGAATTGATCGGGTAGATGCACAGAGTCTTTTGCCCTGAGTATGGGAATCGAGGACCAGAGGACATAGGTTCAAGGTGAAGGGGAAAAGATTTAATAGGAATCTGAGGGGTAACTTTTTCACACAAAGGGTGGTGGGTGTATGGAACAAGCTGCCAGCGGAGGTAGTTGAGGCTGGGACTATCCCATCATTTAAGAAACAGTTGGGGTCAAGGAAAGAGCGTTCCGTTGCAGCCCTGTTTCCACCAATCTTTCCACCACCACGCACAAGAAGCACAAGTATCGCAAGACAGACAGATTGTATCCAAATTTGGTCTCCAAATCTGAGGAAGGACATTATTGCCATAGAGGGAGTGCAGAGAAGGTTCACCAGACTGATTCCTGGGATGTCAGGACTGTCTTATGAAGAAAGACTGGATAGACTTGGTTTATACTCTCTAGAATTAGGAGATTGAGAGGGGATCTATAGAAACTTACAAAATTCTTAAGGGGTTGGACAGGCTAGATGCAGGAAGATTGCTCCGATGTTGGGGAAGTCCAGGACAGGGGTCACAGCTTAAGGATAAGGTGGGAAATCCTTTAAAGCCGAGTTGAGAAGAACTTTTTTTTCAACACACAGGTGGTGAATCTCTGGAACTCCTGCCCAGCGGGTAGCGAGGGCCAGTTCAATTGGCTAGATTTAAGAGGGGAGTTAGATGTGGCCCTTGTGGCTAAGGGGATCAGAGGGTATGGAGAGAAGGCAGGTACGGGATACTGAGTTGGATGATCAGCCATGATCATATTGAATGGCGGTGCAGGCTCGAAGGGCCGAATGGCCTACTCCTGCACCTAATTTCTATGTTTCTATGTTTCTATGTATGCAGATGCTGAGAAGTGTGTTCTGGCTGAACGACTTCTAATCTTGTGTTTGGATCCGATAAGAAGAAGATGAAACAGTTAGACAGGTACATGGATAGGACAGGTTTTGAGGGATATGGACCAAGCGCAGGCAAGTGGGACTCGTATAGCTGGGACATGTTGGCCAGTGTGGGAAAGTTGTGCCGAAGGGTCTGTGTCCACACTGTATCACTCTATGACTCTATCTAATTGGAGAAGGACAAACTTTGGCATGCACCCAACAATTGTTGGAGTTTCAATGCAAGGAAATATGTGCAGCTAAAGGCTGTTGTTCGCTACGTTTTTAGGTTCCCGCTGAGAGATGAGCTAAGGTTTAATACAGATGTCACAAGCACTGTTTGGAGAAAGGATGCAGCCTCACGCTCTCCTGTTAATGAACACGTTTAATTTTATTCATCAAAACTAAATTTATTCAACTATTTATGATAATATTTACAAAACTAACAATACCGACACACCTACCGCCATAATACAAAGTTACCAAATATAATCTTATTACTAAATATTAAATGATTATTACTAAGGGCGGCACGGTGGCGCAGTGGTAGAGTTGCTGCCTCACAACGTCAGAGACACAGGTTCGATCCTGACTACTGGTGCTGTCTGGAAGGGTTTTCTCCAGATGCTGCGGTTTCCTCCCTCACTCCAAATATGTGCGGGTTTGTAGGTTGATTGGCTTCGGTAAAGATTGTGAATTATCCTAGTGTGGGGATTGCTAGTTGGTGCGGACTGGGTGGGATGAAAGGCCTGTTTCTGCGCTGTATCTCTAAACTAAACTACAATCCTGATCCAGGATCCAGTTAACCCCCTGCGGTGCCCAGCGGTCCCGGAAACCACCCATGGTGCCCGCAGACATTACGTGTTCATTCTCACGGGACATGCGGGCACCGACATAACCCAGGAACAGGGGCAGGCAGTCGGCTCGGACACTGAGGGGCATCAAGACAGCATCCGTAGTCGGGACACTGGCCCTGTGTCAAGAACCCTCAAGATAATGACTGTGGAATGTTTGGGATTGAACATCTAATGACGTAGTGTACATAATACAAGCACACGATGACTCATCTGGCCACTGTGAATAAACACAATACAATGGACCACACTGTGTAACTATGTGTTTTATTAATAGGGATGAAGTATTGACGGGGATGGGAAATAAATGCTTCCCTTCCCGTGTCACGGAGATCGCAAGAATGAATTTTTAAATCCTTTGTGGAAAATGGATCCGATTGGGATAATAAGCAAAGGCTCGGTGGTGCAGCGGTAGCCTGTATCCACCTATCACTTGCCAACTATGTCCCACACCCCACCTCTCTTCCAGTTTTCTCCCCCTACTACAATCGGTCTGAAGAAGGGTCCCAACCTGAAACATAACCTATCCGTGTTATTTTTGTGCAAGATACAAAGTGCTGGAGTAACTTAGCGAGCCTGTGGAGTGAACGGACAGACAACATATTGGGTTGGGACCCTTCTTCAGTCTGGCAGAGTAGGGAGTTACATTTGGAAAGACAGGACTGGAGTGCTGGAGTAACTCAGCGGGGCAGGCAGCATCCCTGAAGCGTTCGAAGGCACTGGGCCTTCATTTGAAGGATGAGGAGGGACCTCATTGAAGCTTATTGAATGGTGAAAGGCCTGGATAGAGTGGATGTGGAGAGGATGTTTCAACTTGTGGAGGAGTCTTGGACCAGAGGTCACAGCCTCAGAAGAAAAGGACGTCCCTTTAGAAAGGAGACGAGGAGGAATTTATTTAGTCACAGGCTGGTGAATCTGTGGAATGCATTGCCACAGACGGTGGGGGAATATTTTTAATATGTTTAAGGTGGTGATTTACTGAGTCTTCATTAGTAAGGGTGTCAAGAGTTTTGGGGAGAAGGCAAGAAAATGGGGTTGAGAGGGAAATATCGATCAGCCATGATTGAATGGTAGAGTAGATTTAATGGGCCGAATGGTCTAATTCTCCTGGAACTTATGAACTTCTAGAATCATAGTCATAGAGTCATGCAGTTCGGCCCAACTTGTCCACACCGGCCAACATGTCCCAGCTACACTAGTCCCACCTGCCCGCCCCAAAACTGTCATCGTGTTTGTTTCTATGTGTTTGTGTGTGTGCGTGCATGCTTGTCTGTGATCTCTGATTCAGTGATGTCATCAAATTATGCCAAAATGGTACATGATACTGCTACAAAATTTGGACCACCTTACTCACAATTGTCATGTGGTGGTTTGTATCAATTTTCCTTCAGGTTGATGGTATATTTCACAAGTTATTCACATTTTTTAATTTACAAAACTCAAATTTGAGAAAAAAAAATTCCCTCTGCACTAGCACTTACAGCTATGACGTCACGATAGGATTGTAGCCCTGCACGGTACAATGCTGCTACCCCAGGACACTGAGTCCTGCCAGCCCTGGCACGTGCAATTGCAAACTACAATGTTGCTATCATTTTTTTATATTCCTGGCAGCAAGGATTTTTTTTTAAGGTTTAATGAGGGAGGGTGAATAAGGGGAAATGAGTCGCCCTTGCGCACTTGGGGAACGGGTTGCATTGGGGGACCAGGCCTCCCGTGTGACAGGGACCCAACGGGTCCCATTTAATGTAGTATATTACTAAAACTCTCCTCTTGTTTGTTTCTATGTCAGTGTGTGCGTGCCTGTCTGTGATCTCTGAATCGGTGATGTCGTCAAATTACGCCAAAAGGGTACAGGACAGCACTACAATCAGCATTCAGTTTGCTCCCAATCTGCTGGAACAAGCCCTGCCTTGTGCAGGCCGAGCCAATCCCCAGGCCCACGGAGGGAACACCCACAAATGCAAACATCTTATGAGCAGAAGCTTGCTGGAGGCCAGGGTGTGAGTGAGCTCCGTGCCGCAGTTAACCCAGTTGCCAGAGACAGACTCCCGGAGCTCTGCTTCCTGCCTGAACCTGTAGCAAACATTAGCAGAGACGGGACCGAGACGCTGACAGACATCAACAGGTAGTTCTGATCTTGTCGGGGGGTCCTGTCCGTGCAAGGAGATGATCAGACAACGATGGGGGTGAAGTGGCCCAGATGTTGGTTCCAAGTAAGGAATGCATTTAAACTATGTGCCTGCTCCACCCATAATGTCACGGCCAGGACTAGCCCAGCTCTGCTGGCTTCTCTCCAAATGAATGCCAGCTGTGCTTTTCACTCTGATTTTTCTCTCTCGTCAATTCATTTCGAGAGTTCATTTCTTGCGAAATGCAGTACAGTGCGGTGCCAGGAACGTTTTTCCTTTGCTGTGATACTCAGTCTTGGAAGTAGAGCCGGAGAACCGGGATCAGGAGCAAGAACTCTGGATGAATTTTAGCTGCCTGTGTCTGAGTGGCACTGACGTTAATGTTCCCAAGTACAGACAACTGTCTTCAGCACCCATCCCCGTCTCCACCCCCCACCCCCACTCTGTCCCATCATCTGCCAATCAATCCCTCCTTACCTTAAGACGAAGGGTCTCGACCAGAAACGTCACTTGGTCCTTTACTCCAGAGATGCTGCCTGACCCGCTGAGTTACTCCAGCTTTTTGTGTCGAACCTCGTTACCTAGACCCACCTTCGGTGCATAACCAGCGTCTGCAGTTCCTTCCTGCACATTTTGTCCGCTCCACTGCGAAATCTCTTCAAGGTGTGTCTACTTTGAAGACGTTCTCCTCGTCTCTCCGACGTGAGTTCAGCAACATCCTCTCTCGCTGCTCTCCCTCTGTGATTCCTCCTGCTCCCCGACTCTACCACCATGTTGTAACCCAGACCTGTTGCCCCAGGCACGTGTGTTGTCTCGGTGCTTGCCTGCTCCTCTATCTATCACCTGGCAGCTCAGCCCCATCCCTCACCCTGACTTCTCCCTACCAGCTCTCCACCCAACACTCTGTAGAAGGGTCCCGACCTGCACTGTCAACTGTCCATTTCCCTCCATGGATGCTGCCTGACCTGCTGAGTTCCTCCAGCATTTTGTTTTTTTTTGCTAAAGACTCCAGTGTAGCGGCGAGTCGCCAGTCACGGGGCGGTATCTGAGTTGTTGTTTGAGGCCAGGCGTTTTTGAGGAGTATGCAGAAGAATAAACACGTCCAGAGCACACACTTGTGTCCAGCTAGTTTTTGGCTGGACTCCTGCCTAGCCCCCGCAACACCAGCATATACAGTCTCCCTTGTTGTTATGAACCTTCCAGGGTGGGGAAGCCACCACGACTTCCTCATTCGCTTCCAGGTCGTGCCTGCCACCGCCACCACCCACCCTCACCTGCCACGACAACCGACTCCGCCAATCCTCACCTGGATTCCAGGCCCAGTTCCAGACCAACAGTCTTTAACGAAGGACCTCGACCCGAAACATCACCTATCCATGTTCTCCAGAGATGCTGCCTGACCAGTTGAGTTTATGTTCAAATTCTGCGATTGGAGCAGAATTTAGGCATTCAACCCATCAGGTCTCCTCCCCCATTTGATCATGACTGATCTATCTCTCCCACCTAACCCCATTCTCCTGCCTTCTCCCCACCCGTACTAATCAAGAATCTATCTAACTCTGCCTTAAAAATATCCATTGACTTGGCCTCTACAGCCTTCTGTGGCAATGAATTCCACAGATTCACCACCCTGTGACTCATTCCTGTGAAATTCCTCCATCTCCTTCCTAAGGGAACGTTCTTTTATCCTGAGGCTGTGACTTCTGGCCCTAGACTCTCCCACTAGTGGAAACATCCTCTCCACATCCTGTTACTCCAGCACTTTGTGTCCTTTTGTGTCGAGTTGAGATTTCCACCCTGGGATTTAGTTTCAGGCAGTCTATCCTATCTACACTTCACATCGTGTGATGTAGTTCTATCAGGTCTCCATGCAACCTCAGGTGTTCCAGAGAAAACAATACAAGTCTGTCCAACCTCTCCCTGTAACTAATGTCTTCTAATCCAGCCATCATTGTATTAAACCACTTCTGCATCCTTTCCAAAGCCTCCACATCCTTCCTGTAAGGAGGCGACCAGAACTCCACACACTGGTATGAACTGGTGAACATTGATTCACTGAATTTCTTCAGACCTTCACAGGACCTAGTTCTGACTGGGTGCAAACCATGTATTGTACACATGTAGTGTAGCGTTAATCATGATCATACAGGTATCCTAGACTGGCTCTGACCAGACAAGTGGTTAGGGAGAAATGTCACATCCAGGATTCCTGGATATTTGGCCTCTCCCTGCTCACATCTTGATGTGATAGACACAAAATTCTGGAGTAACTCAGCGGGACAGGCAGCATCTCTGGATCGAAGGAATGGGTGACGTTTCGGGTCGAGACCGTTCTTTAGACTGAAAGTCAGGGGAGAGGGAGACACAGAGATAAGGAAGGGGAAGGTGTCAAAACAAGATCGAAAGGGATGAGGATCAAGGAAAATATAGAATAGATCATTGTTAGCTGGGAGAAGGTGACAACTGGTGTTTAGAAGGATGAGGGGGCATCTTAAAGAAACATATACAATTATAAAAGGACTAGTCAAGCTAGATGCAGGAAAAATGGTCCCAATGTTGGGCGGGTCTAGAACCACGGGCCACAGTCTTAGAATAAAGGAGAGGTCAATTAAGACTGAGGTGAGAAAAAACTTTTTCACCCAGAGAGTTGTGAATTTATAGAATTCCCTGCCACAGGGGGCAGTGGAGGCCAAGTCACTGGATGGATTTAAGAGAGAGTTAGATAGAGCTCTAGGGGCTAGTGGAGTCAAGGGATATGGGGAGAAGGCAGGCACTGGTTATTGATAGGGGACGATCAGCCATGATCACAATGAATGGCGGTGCTGGTTCGAAGGGCCGAATGGCCTCCTCCTGCACCTATTTTCTATGTTTCTGTGACAACAAAGCTGAGGGAAAATGTATTCAGGGAAACAATCAGACTGGTCGGAGAACTGGGAAGGGGGAGGGAAGTTGAGAGAGAGAAAGCAACGGTTCCCTGAAGTTGGAGAAGTTAATGTTCATACCTCTGGGGTGTAAGATGCCCAAGCAAAATATGAGGTGCTGTTCCTCCAATTTACGGATGACCTCACTCTGACAGTGGAGGAGGCCCAGGACAGAAAGGTCAGTGTGGGAATGGGCGGGGGACTTAAAGTATTTAGCAACCGGGAGATCAGGTAGGTTCAGAAGGACTGAGCGGAGGTGTTCAACAACATGATTGCTGAGCCTGCGCTTGGTCTCGCTGATATATAGGAGTCTACAACTGGTAACTGCGGATACTGTAGATGAGGTTGGAAGAGGTGCATGTGAACCTCTGCCTCACCTGAAAAGACTGTCGGGGTCCTTGGATGGAGTCGAGGGCGGAGGTATAGGGACAGGTGTTTCATCGTCTGGGTTGCAGGGGAAGGTACCTGCGGAGGAGGTGATTTAGGTGGGAGGGATGTGAACCTGGGATTTGCGGAGTGAACGGTCTCAGCGGAAAACAGAAAGGGGCAGAGATGGGAAGGTGTGGCTAGTGGTCGGATCCCGTTGGAGGTGACGAAAATGTCAGAGGATTATGTGCTGTATGGGATGAAAGGTGAAGACAAGGGGGACTGTCCCTGTTGTCAATGGGGGTGGGGGGTGGAGTGAGCAGAGCTGTGGGATATCGAAGAGATATTAGACTCACTGGCCTATAGTTCCCAGGCTTTTCCTTGCAGCCCTTCTTGTGTAGAGGCACAATATTAACCAACTTCCAGTCTTCCGCCACTTCACCTGTATCTAATGTTGATTTGTAAATCTCAGCCAGGAAGCCCACAATCTCTTCTCCAGCTTCCCACAAGAGTCCTTGGATAAATCTAATCTTGCCCAGGAGATTTATCCACCTTCATACACTTTCAGATGTTCAGCACTTCCTCGACTGTAATCCTGACTATCCTCAAGACACTTTCATGGACTGCCCCAAGTTCCCCAGTCTTCACAACCTTGCCCAACTTATTTGGCTCCACACAGAGATGAGCGCTTTGGTTTCTAAGGGACCTTATTCAGTCTGTAGACACTCTCATTCCCTTATTGTGTTTGTAAAATCTCTGGATGTTCCTTGACATTATCTGCCAGAGCTATCTAATCGCCCCCTTATGCTCTTGTGAGCTCCTTGTGCCAACCAGCACATGTCGCCAACCAGAACTCACTACAATTCTACTATGAAGATAGACACAAAATGCTGGAGTACCTCAGCAGGACAGGCAGCATCTCTGGAGAGAAGGAATGGGTGACCTTTTGGGTTGAGAGGAAGGGTCTTGACACGAAACGTCACCTATTCCTTCCCTCCAGAAATTCTGCCTGGCCTGCTGAATTACTCCAGCATTTTGTGTCTATCTTCGGTGTAAACCGGCATCTGCAGTTCCTTCCGACACAATTCTACTATGTATCCATCCTGCAGCTTTGTAAATGGATGTTCTCTTTCCCAGGTTCATTACTTATCCTGAATTCAACTGTGGAGGCTGAATTAATAATCATCCACTAATGAGACGCGCAAACGCCTCCAGTTCACCTTACCTTGCACTGGTATCAGTTTTACTCTCTGCTTTTCAAGATCGTGGCACGGTGGCACAGCGGTAGAGTTGCTGCCTCGCAGCGCCAGAGACCCGGGTTTGATCCTGACCATGGGTGCTGTCCGTATGGAGTTTGTATCTTCTCCCTGTGACCGTGTGGGTTTTCTCCAGGTGCTCTGGTTTCCTCCTACATTCCAATGACGTGTGAGTTTGGGTTAATTGGCCTCTGTAAATTGTCCCTGGTGTGTGGGATAGAACTAGTGTATGGAGATTGATGGCCAGTGACAGTGGGCCAAAGGGCCTGCTTCCATGCTGTATCACTGCTAAACTAAACTAAGATAAGATAATTTAAACTCAATTAAACTAAGATTAACTAAATTAAATTAACCTAACCTAACTAAACTAAATGAAATGAAGCTAAGCTAAACTAAATTGAGCAGCAAGTGAAACAGCATGTTTTTAAACGAGGTGCTAGCCATCCATAAATCCTGGGTCCATTCTGATTAATGTATCTATATTTTGATTTACATCGATGTGTTTCTACACTGGGGGATCCTTCTGCTTCCTAACCTTCTGCTTTAATACCATGGTGTTCACACACTTCTCTCCTTCCTACACATTTCGTCTGCTCCACTGTGAAATCTCCTTAAGTTCTGCCTCCTTTGAAGACATTCTCCTCCTCTCTCCGACGTGTGTTCTCCCTGCTCCCCCTCTGTGATTCCTCCTGCTCTCACCGACTCTACGACCACCTTTTAACCCAGACTCGACTGTTCTCACCCAGCCCACAGCGAACAATGGCCTGTTCCTTTCTCATCGTTACTTTTCTGCATATCTTTCATTCATTTGTTCTATAACTCTCTACATCACCATCTATATCTCTCGTTTCCCTTTCCCCAGACTCTCAGTTGGAAGAAGGGTCTTGACCCGAAACGTCACTTATTCCTATTCTACGGAGATGCTGCCCGACCCGCTGAGTCACTCCAGAAATTTGTGTCTATCTTTACTTTAAACCAGCATCTACAGATCCTTCCTACACATCCCAGCCTCACTGGCTGGGTCCTGAACGTGTGATGCATTAAAGGTTGAGCTTTCTTCTCTGTGGTCCGTGTTGGAAGTGACTAGTTCCACCTTCTGGGCCAGGTTAGCAAGCGCCCCCTGCTGGAACAGTTTAAAAATGTTTTGGTCAATTTTAGCATTTATTATTATCTTCCAATTTAACATACAGCAATATAGGTGCTGACAGTGTGGTTTACAGTACATAGGGGAGGCAAAGTGGTGCAGCGGTAGAGTTGCTGCCTCACAGCGCCAGTGACTCTGGTTCGATACTGGCTATGGCGCTGTCTGTACGGAGTTTGTACGTTCTCCCCGTGACCTGCGTGGGTTTTCTCCAGGAGCTCCTGTTGCCTCCCACACTCCAAAGACATACAGGTTTGTAGGTCTCTAAACTACACTAAACATTGGGGAAAATAGATGCAGATTGGGCAGATACTTTACTGATTATTCCATTCAATAGGAAATAGGTGCAGGAGTAGGCCATTCAGCCCTTTGAGCCAGCACTGCCATTCACTGTGATCATGACTGATCATCCACTATCAGGCCATTCAGGCCGTGACATAGAACAGTATAGAATCTCTCCCTGTAGCTCAAGCTACAAGCAAGAGTTCCGACAACATCTTCGTAAATCTTCTCCGCGCTCTTTCCAGCTTAATGACATTTTTCCTATAGCGCGGTGATCAAAACTGAACGCAATACTCCAAATGCAGCCTCACCAATGTCTTGTGTAGGAAGGAACTGCAGATGCTGGTTTATACCGAAGATAGATACAAAATGCTGGAGTAACTCAGCAGGACAGGCAGCATCTCTGGAGAGGAATGGGTGACATTTCGGGTCTGAAGAAGGGTCTCGAAACGTCTCCCATTCCTTCCCTCCAGCGATGCTGCCTGTCCCACTGAGTTACTCCAGCATTTTGTGTTTCTCACCAAAGTCTTTACATATTGTTCTGAAACCTACCATAAATCCCATTTTGTATCTGTAAGGTTATAAGCTCAGATCCTTGGTCCTGATTTGAACGACATGTTGTCATTGTTTCAAATACAATAAATGCCAATTCATGGAATAAATACATTGTCTACTGTTGTAAAGAGCCCCAGAGACCAGCAGAGGTCGCTAGTCTTCTAGTATTGCTTTCAGTGACCCCTGCTTTAAAATGAGAGACATAGAGAGTGAGAGTGGACTGAATCAAGATCTGTGGTGTGTGTATGGAACAAGCTGCCATAGGAGGTGGTTGAAGCAGGTTATATAACAATTAAAGGACATTTGGACAGGTATATGGATAGGAAAGGTTTCGAGGGATATGCGTCAAACACGGGCAGATAAGACTAATGCTGGACACAAAAATGCTGGAGAAACTCAGCGGGTGCAGCAGCATCTATGGAGCCTGCTGAGTTTCTCCTGCATGTTTGTGTACCTTCGATTTTCCAGCATCTGCAGTTCCTTGTTTAACACCAGGACTAATGTAGATGGGACATCCTTTGGCATGGGCAAGTTGGGCCAAAGGGCCTGTCTCCATGCTGTATGACTCTATGAGTCTACCAGCTGTGACCCTGCGATGGTCCACTAAGATAACACCTACTACCTAAGTGTACCTATCAAAAAATGAACATCAAGATGCTAATGGGGGGGGGGCTACATCTGTGGAGCTGACCCACAGTCAGAGAACAATATAACCTGAAGGGGAGAACAGTGAAGAGATGAAAAAATGTTGAAGTTAGTTTCAGTTTTAGTTTTAGAGATGCCGCATAGAAACAGGCCCTTCGGCCCACCGAGTCCATGCCGACCATCGATCACACGTTCATACTAGTTCTATGTAATCCCATCCCCTACACACTAGGGGGCAATTTACAGAGGATCAATTAACCGACAAACCCGCACATGTTTGCGATGTGGGAGGAAACCCGGAGCACCCGGAGGAAACCCACGCGGTCACACGGAGAACGTGCAAACTCCACACAGGCAGCAACCGCCATCAGGATTGAACCCGTGTCTCTGAGGCTGGGAGGCAGAGGCTCTACCAGCTGCGCCACTGTGCCGTCCTGAATATAGAATGGCTAGCAGGGCCAAATGGCCTCCTCCTGGTACTATATAGAACATAAAACAGTACAGCGCAGGAACAGGGCTGTTGGTCCACCATGTCTGTGCTGAACATGGTGCCCGCATATAATCCATGTGGTCCCAGTGAGAACATGCAAACGCCATGCAGACAGCACCTGAGGTCAGGATCGAACCCGGGTCTCTGGTGCTGTGGCAGTGGTTCTACCAGCTGCAACACTGGTATTAAAAGCAAGTTCAGCAATGCTATGCACTGTTATCCTTTGGTAAATCCTGGAACTTAAACTACAGTTTATACAATTAAGTTTGAGTATTGCAATATCATAAAACTGCCCTAAATAATTGTCTCTAAATCTGACTATTCTTTTTCTCACTAAAGGTACTGAAGGAGATCTCCAGGTTGGCACCTTTCCTGCTGAGTGTCTTCATTTACTTTGCATTGGCGTCGCAGTCTTCTTGTCCCGTCTGGCTGAGAGCCTTCCTGAAATGTTTGCCGATATTACTCCTCTGTGCCTATATTTTGACCCTTCGGATAGATCTGCACACACACTCGAAGGCTCCAAAGCTCCTTGCCGGCCTGCTGTTTTCCGCAGTTGGAGACATCCTCCGCAGCCTCTCATCGCAGTTCCATCTCCTGCACGGTAAGCGGGGGAAAGCATTAGCAAATGCACACAGGTTTGTTTTAGTTTGAGACACAGCGTGGAAACAGGCCCTTCGGCCCATCGAGTCCGTGATCTCACCCCCCACATTACCACACACTATCCTACACACACTGGGGACAATCTACACTTTTGTACTGGTAAGGCCATAGTTTATGATGCAGGGATTTCAAGGCAGATAGATCGAGTATTGACCCGCATTGATAGCAACAAGAATGGAAGGCTTTAGCCTCTGATCAGAGACCCACATCCATCTTGTTCAATGTCCACAAGGATGAACATTTTAAGAGTGATTTAGTTTAGTTTCAGAGCTACAGCATGGAAACAGGCCATCCGGCCCACTGAGTCCACGCCGACCACCGATCACCCGTTTATAGACGTCTCTCTGTCATACACATGCAGCACACATGGCCCAACTTGCCCACACCGGCCAACATGCCCCATCTAAACTAGTCCCACCTGCCTGCATTTGGCCCATTTTCATCTAAACCTCTCCTGTCCATGTACCTGTCCAAATGTTTGTTAACTGTTGCAATAGTCCCTGCCTCAACTGCCTCCTCTGGCAGCTCGTCTCATACACCTACCATGTCTTCAGGAAGTGGGAGGAAACCCACCTGGTCACAGGGAGAACGTGCAAACTCCACACAGACAACACCTGAGGTCAGGATCGAACCCGGATCTCTGGCGCCCTGAAGCAGCAGCTCTACCCGCTGCGCCACAATGTTGCCCAATTATGTGAGGCAGTTAAGATAAGGAAAATAACTGGATAATTCTCTGCCACAGAAGGCAGTGGAGGCCAATTCACTGGATGTTTTCAAGAGAGAGGTAGATTTACCTCTTGGGGCCAAAGGAATCAAGGGATATGGGGAAAAAGCAGGAACGGAGAACTGATTTTAGATGATCAGCCTTGATCATATTGAATGGCAGTGTCCCGCTGAGTAACTCCAGCATTTTGTGTCTATCTTCGAGTCTGAAGAAGGGTACCGACCTGAAACGTCACCTATCCATGTTCTCCAGAGATGTTCTCCAGAGACCAGCGCTTTGGGTCTTTCTATTGCTGTGATCCAGCTTCATGCAGTTCCCTGCTCCTGTATTGTGTTTACTGCTGCTGTTATGCTGCTGCAAGTAAGAATGGCATAGTTCATTTGTCGGTACATTTATCAATGAAACTCCCTTGGAAACACCTGGTAATTCTGAAGAAGGGTCTCAATGCGGAATGTCACCCGTTCCTTCTCTCCAGAGATGCTGCCTGTCTCGCTGAGTTACTCCAGCATTTTGTGTCTATCTTCGGTTTAAACCAGTGTCTGCAGTTCCTTCCGACACTGTTAACTCTGTTGTTCTTTCAGGTGACTCCATGTTTGGACTCGCACACATCTGCTACATCTGGATGTTTGGTTTGAAGCCTTTGAACCTGCTGGCGGGCGTTTTCCTGCTGGTTATAGGCACCGTCTACTTGCTGTTCCTGAGTAGATGCCTGTGGGAGCACCAGACATTGCAGTGGGCAGCCTACATCTACATCGGCTTGATTGGAACCATGGTGTGGCGTGCCAGTGCTGGGGCACTGTTCAACCACCAGTGGTCTTGGGTCAAACTGTTTGCCACTGTTGGAGGAATGCTCCTCGCGGTCTCCGATTTCACCTACACCGTCAGTGTCTTCTGTTTCCCGGTGTACCACTCTGGAATGATCGCGGCCACCTATTATTTGGCCCAGATGCTTATCACCCTCTCGGCTGTTTACAGCGAGAGTACAGTTGGCAAGAACAGAAAATAAAGCAAATCCACCATTGTCTTCAACAGTGAAGTGTCATTCTACAGCCGGTAAGGTACTGAGGTCGGGATAT
This sequence comes from Amblyraja radiata, assembly GCF_010909765.2. NCBI lineage: Eukaryota > Metazoa > Chordata > Chondrichthyes > Rajiformes > Rajidae > Amblyraja > Amblyraja radiata. The sequence continues at coordinate 2,743,830 of NC_045994.1, forward strand.
GCTGGAAAGAAAAGCCCGTGCTTATCATCACCGATTCAAAGACACATGCCTTATTCTTCCGAAGATAGACACAAAGTGCTGGAGTACTCAGCGGGGCAGGCAACATCTCTGGAGAGAGGTGAATGGGTGACATTTCGGGTCGAGACCCTTCGTCAGACCCAAAATTACTCCAGCATTTCTTGTCTATCTTCGGTTGAAACCAGCATCTGCAGTTCCTTCCTACAGCCTTAGTCCTCCTCTCTTGCACATCGCACATCAATTTCGTAAAACAAATATTAATAAATATTTTCCTAAAAAAATGTGACGCTTCTTCTTTGTACCGCAGTTGATATCTCCTCATCTCCTCACGCAAGCCCTGCTGAGCCCAGAAGAACGATCGACTGAGCAAGCTTTCAGAACGACATAGTATTTATAGCACAGAAGCAGACTGTTTAACTCTAATGGTTAATGCAGCTATTTGTGCCTTTATACCAGTCCCATCACTGCAACTCTCCCTATTAACATGTACTTCTATTTGTTTCTCCCTGACCCCAGGCAGCTTGCTACATGAACTAAAAAAGAGGAGACTATCTTTGATTTAAACCAGCATCTGCAGTTTCCTCAGGGCAATAAGTTCCTTTGCCGTGGTACCCCTATTATTCTTCCAAATTATCTCGTGATGCTTTTTAACAACATCTAAATCCTTAGTTCCTCCCAATGGCCACAATTCATTTCCCAATTTTGTAGTTAATCGCTCCGACAGTTGTCTGAGGTGTTTCGATTTCTCAGGATGTCGTTCTCATAGGATTTGCAAAGCACTGCCTGGTTCGGTCGTAATATCTACACAATTACCCATTCTGCTTACTTTACAATTTCAAACGACACAGATACTTATTGTTTCAACTTATTTCAGATCAAACACAGTTGCCATTTATTTTCACTTCAGCGATATTTGATCACTGACCTATTTATCATTCTTTTCTTTTAAAATCTTTTTATTCTTTTTTTTCAAAAACAAAAACAAAAACAAAACAACAACAAAAAATGACAAACATAACAATGATATTGATACATAGGGATCAGGATTACATTAATAACAGGCATAACATAAATATGAGTCCAGTGTCAAAATACACATTGAATATAGACCTCCCGGTCTCTATGTAAATATAGTTAAATGTTTAAAAGAGAACTTGTATATGTAAAAACAAAAAGATAAAAAGAAAAAAAAAGAGAAAAAAGAGAAAAACAATACCCCCTAAACTAGAAAAAAAAAGCTAAACAGAATCTGGGCTGCAAAGAATTTCAACAATTTAAGTCCCTGTTTGTCGTCAAATCCGTTCCACATAATAATAATAATAATAATAATAATAATAATAATAATAATAATAATAATAATAATAATAATAATAATAATAATAATAATAATAATAATATTATATTTTATTGTCATTGCACATAAGTGCAACGAGATTTGGGTTTGCAGCTTCCATCCAATGTCATAACTTAAATAACTAATAAAATTTAGATTTAGATACCCTGAGAAACATGGTTTGTAAAAATAACATTATAACAGTAAAACAGTTCAAACAGACTAAAGTGCAGATGTGTCTGTGCGACGAGGCCATCCGAGGGAGACAGTCCAGGGGGGGGGTGGGGGGCACTCAGCAGGGCCGGTTCAGAGCCGCTATAGCTCTGGGAATGAAGCTGTTCCTGAGTCTGGAGGTGCGGGCGTAGAAGGCCTTGTAACGTCTGCCGGAGGGAAGCAGTTTGAACAGTCCATTACAAGGGTGTGAGGTGTCTTTATGGATGCTGACGGCCTTCCTGAGGCACCGTGTGTGGTATAAAGGTAAAATAATTATTATAACAGTTGGAGAGGGGGCAATGTATGTTGTGTGAAAATGTTGAATAAATCTTCCCCAAGTCCTATCAAATTTAACCAAGGGTTCAACAATGTCACTCCTAATTTTTTTTAAATTTAAACATGATATCGTTTCAGAATACCAATGGAGTGTGGTCGGAGGATTAGAGTCTTTCCATTTAAATAAAATAGATCTTCTGGCAATTAATGTGGTAAAATCAACAGCCGATGGGCAGAACGGGACAAATGAGTAGAATCTAACATTGGTAGCCCAATAATTGCAGTAATAGGATGAGGTTGTAAATCAATACGTAAAACTACAGAAATAGTATCAAAAATTTATTTCCAATATTTTTCCAAAAGTGGGCAGGACCAAAACATATGAGTCAATGAGGCCACTTCAGAATTACATCTGTCACAGGTAGGATTTATATGACCATAAAAATTAGCGAACTTATCTTTTGACATATGAGCTCTGTGAACCACCTTGAATTGTGTCAGAGTATGTCTTGCACACATTCAGGAAGTATTAACTAATTGAAGAATCCTCTCCCATTTCTCTATAGGTAGAGAAATTTGGGGTTCTCTTTCCCAGTCATTCTTAATTTTATCAAATGTAGCTTTTTGTAATTTCAAAATCAACTCAAAATAGTCGTTATTAAACCTTTCTGATAAGGGTTCAAACGTAAACATTTTTCCAAGATTTCAGTTTGACGTGGTAACGGAAAAATGTGTAGAGTAGGCTTCAAAAAATGTCTAATAACTAAAGAAATGTGAGTTAGGTAGATTATATTTATTGGAGAGTTGTTCAAAAGACATAAAACGACCATCCAAATCACGAAAAGCTGATAATCCCTTCATCTTCCATAACAGAAAGGCTTGATCAGTACTAGAAGGTTCGGAGAAAAAAATAGATATGATAGGACTCGATAAGATAAAATCATTAAATACAAAAAACTTTTGAAAGTGAAACCATATTCGGAATGTATGTCTTATTATTGGGTTAATCGTATATTTATTCAATCTCGTAATTGTAAAAGGTAATGAGGCCCCTAGAATAGAAGCCAGTGATAGCCCTTGCATAGAATCACGTTCAAGATTTATCCATCCTGGTCATTGGGTATCTTCTAAATCTTTTGTCCATAATGTTAGATAGCGAGCATTAACTGCCCAATGGTAGAATCTAAGGTTCGGCATTGCCAAACCACCATCTTTTTTTGATTTCTGTAAGTATTTTTTACTTAGTCTGGAATTTTTATTCTGCCATATATATGAAGAAATTGTGGAGCCAATAATATCAAAGAAAGATTTAGCAATAAAAATTGGTATCGTCTGAAATAAATACAAACATTTAGGTAGGATAAACATTTTAATAGCATTGATTCGGCCGATTAAAGATAAGGACATTGGTGACCATTTAGTAAACTGTTGTTTGATATGGTCAATTAGAGGCCTAAAATTGGCTTGAAATAGATCCTTGCATTTCTTGGTAATCTTAATGCCTAAATAAGTAAAACATTCGGTAGTCAATCTAAATGGAAACTGTCCATAATTCGAATTAGATTGTTTAATGGAAAAAGCTCACTCTTACTAAGATTTATTTTATAACCAGAAAACTACTAAATTGACTAAGTAGTGCTACTATTGCCGGAATAGATTCCTCAGGGTTAGAGATGAATAATAACACATCATCTGCATAGAGAGATCACTTATGTGCCTTATTCCCATGGACAATACTGAAATATTAGGGGATACCCTAATAGCTGTGGCCAAAGGTTCCAAAGCAATATCAAACAGTAAATGACTTAAAGGACAGCCCTGTTTAGCACATCGAAAGAGCCTGAAAAAAGGGTATCTGATTATTGGTAAGTACAGAAGCCTGAGGTGTATGATATATCAGCTTGATCCAACAGATACATTTTAGGCCAATCTTCAATTTTTCAAGTGTATTGAATAAGTATTCCCAATATACTCTATCAAATGCCTTCTCAGCATCAAGTGAAATCACACATTCTGAAGTTTCATTTGACGCTGTATATATGATACTCATTAACCTCCTAACGTTAAAGTTTGAGTAACGATTTTTAATAAAACCTGTCTGATCTTCAGAAATAATTTGCGGTAAAATATTTTCCAATTTCATAGCTAATATTTTGGAAAGAATTTTGGAATCTACATTTAACAGTGATATAGATCTATATGATGTCACTTCAGTAGGGTCTTTATCTTTTCTAAGAATGAAAGAAATAGATGCTTCATAAAAGGATTGTGGTAATCTATTCATTAAAAAGGCAAAAATTCTGGAACGAAATATTTGAAATCTTCACAAAATTATTTAAAATAAAACTTGTACCAAAAGCAGAATGGATCATTTTTGGAATATCGGCAGGTAACCCCGAATTAAACGTGTTTCAAAAGAACTTACTTAATTACGGGCTAATAATGGGAAAAAAAGCTTATACTCAAATTTTGGAAAAATGCTCCAATACCAACAATAAAAATGTGAATTTCAAACATGTTCGAAACACTACACTTGGAAGAGATGAGACTCCTCCTAGCTGGCAAAGCAGACCACTTCCAAAAGACGTGGTCTGCATTTATGGAACTATTACAAGCATAAGGTGCAATAGTAATTTAAAATATAAATGGTACCAGGATCTGGTAACGGGGGGTATAAAATAAATTATTTTAAAAACAAATACGGTTGGTATATCCTTTTTTGCGGAGTTTTGTGTTACAATAGAGCGATTGTTTTTCCTTTTTTTTTTCTTTTCTTTCTAGGGTCTTATTTCCTTTCTTTACTTCCTTCTCTAACTTCTTCCCTAAGGGGCTTTCTTTCCCCAACACTTTCCTGCACCTTCACGATTCTTGCTCACTTTCCTTACTTCTTTTATTTCTATCTTTTTTAAAGCTCGAAAAACGAAGTGGTACAACAAATGTAATAAGATATATCTGATGTATTATTGTAATTTACTGTACTAATAAAAATAAAATAAAATAAATAAATAAATTTTAAAAAGGCTTCTTTAAAAACCTTGCATAGCCAGGGAGACAGTTAACTTGAGAAATACTTAAAGAATTGCACTGTAAACCCATCTAAACCAGGAGTTTACCAGAATTCATCGAGAGGATTGCTTTCTATATTTCTTCCTCCGTGATGGGTTCATCTCACAACAGAGACTCATTATGTGCTAAGTTTGGCAAGTTCAGTTTCTTTAAAAACTGATGCATTATATTGGAATCAGTAGGAAATTCTGATTATTATAGGGAGGTATAAAATTCCTGAAAGGATTTATTAATTTCATCATGGTCTACCATGTACCATCCCGCTTACTCACTTTAATAATCTGACGTTTGGCTGACACAGCTTTCAACTGATTGGCGAGTAATTTGCCAGATTTATCAGCATGTATATAAAATTGACTTTTGGTTTTAAGTAGCTGATTCTCAATCGGTGATACTAATAACAAATCAAGTCTCAATTGAAGTTCAACTCTATTCTTATAGAGTTCTAGACTTGGAGCTTTTGAATATTTTTTATCAATTTCTTTAATCTCATCAGCCAATATACGTATTTCATTTTGAGTTTTGTTTTTTTAATCCCGCGGAGTATGAAATAATTTGTCCACGAATATGTGCCTTAAAAGCATCCCAGACTACACTATTGGACATTTCTCCAGTAGAGTTTGGTAAGAACAAAAAAGCAATCTGATCTTTAATAAAATTAACAAAATTTAGATCTTGAAGCAGAGTAGTATTAAATCGCCATTGTTTAGCACTAAACTTGGAATCAGGTAGTTTAATTGATAGTTTCAATGGTGTATGATCAGAAATAGCAATTGCATCATACTCACGCAGTGACCGATGAAACAAGAGACACTTATTTGTCACGTGCCAGTTGGCACAGTGAAATGTGTGATCACCATACAGCCATACAATAAAAAATAAAGAACACAACACGCGATAGATTTCAACACAAAACATCCCCACCCAGCGGAATCAAAGGTTTCCCACTGTGAGGGAAGGCACCAAAGTCAGTGATCTTCCGTAAACTAGCCGAGAATCTATAATAAAGTAGTCAATCCTAGAGTAACTGGCATACATGAGAGAAAAAATAAAATTCTTTGTCATTTGGGTGTAGGAATGTCCAGACTTCTAACATTCCAGAGTCAAGTAAAAAAGAATTATTAATAAAACTAGCTGATTTGTTTGTAAGCACATGATCAGATGCAGATCTGTCCATCGAGGGGTTCAAACAGCAGTTAAAATCTCCACCCATTATCAAAAGATGTCCATTTAAATTAGGAAAGGATGCGGTTAACTGTTTAAAAAACTCAGGGTGATCAATATTATGTGCATAAACATTCACCATAACAATTTTTTGGTTATGAGGAACACCAGCGATCATCAAAAATCTACCATATGGATCAGAAATTGTTTCATAATAAACAAATGAAATTGAGGAGTCTATAAAAATAGAGACTCCTTTCACCTTTGCCTGTGAATTTGAAAGAAACTGCTGTCCTCCCCAAAACTCTCCAAAACTTAAAGAATCGTTGATTGTCGTCTTTCCTTACATGAGTTTCCTGAACAAAGATAATCTGAGCATTTAATCTATGAAGAACTTTAAAATATTTATTCCTCTTAATGGGATGGTTCAGACCATTCACATTCCATGATAATAACTGTATCCATATTGTTTGTACATGGGGAATGTTAATGGTTAATTTCCTAGAGCATAACAGATCATGATACTGGAAGGAGAAGAATCTGCGGAGCCAGAATTGACGACATTTCAGACATTTTTGTAGTTCAAATTCTGCCCAGATAGAAAAAACTAAACTGAAAGCAAAAGTCCCCGCTAAGAAAGAAGATCTTAAAAGTTAATATATAATATATACCATTAAATATATAATATATACCATTAAATTAACAGTATCTTAGAGAAGGTAAAAGTTAGGTTTGATACCATCATACTAAAATTCTAAAAAAGAATTAAAGAATAACTCATCCAATTAAATTCATTGTCAAAATAGGAACAATAAATCTCCAATTGTAGCTTAGTCAACTATCAGTAACTCCCCGTCGGGCTTCAGCCACATAAGCCTCCAGAAAGCTGGAAGCTTCTTACGGATTGTTAAAAAATCAGTTGTTACCATTAAAGAGTCGTATACACAGTCCAGCTGGATAGAGCAAGGCGGAGCACAGCTGTTTCTTAAACAACTCAGACATTACATTATGGAAAGACTTTCTCAATCCCATAAGCTCATGGCTATAATCAGGAACAAACCGAAACTTGCATCCTCCATATTCAACCTTGCCCAACTTTTTTTCTGCTCGGAGGATATTCTCCTTCATCTGCAAAAAGTGAAACCGAACGATCAAATGTCTCGGTTTATCTTGGGGACCAGTTTTCCTCCCGATCCTGTGTGCGATATCCAAAATTGAAAGATTTTCATAGTGCTCGTTGTTGAAAGTCTCCTTTATCATTTTAGAGGCATATTTTATAACATTAATTCAGTCGACGGCTTCTATTTTCCAGATCCATGTTTTTAATCTTGGATTGCTGGTGTGCCCAAGTATTTTAATTCATTTTCCATTCCAGTGTTTCAATCTTCAAATCTCTTTCTTGGCCCAAGGTTTGCAAGTTATCAATTTGTACCTTCTGTTCACGAGATTCATCTTGTAACATAACCAGCTTGGCTTGAACTTCCTTCAATATGCTTGAAATTCCTTTCATCACTTCTTCCAAACTGCAGAATCTTGTTTTCATTTCTCCGTTCATTTTCGATATTGGCTCTAAGATACCAGAGTCGGAAGCTGTGCCTTCCCCATGCTCCTTCATTGGAGAAGCTCTTTTTCCTCTTGTCCCCATCCTTTACACAATTGAAGCGTATAAAAGTGTTATCAACATTTTAAGAAAGGCTAGACCGTGCCTTGAAACCAAGTAATAACAAATAACATTGAAAGAGTGGTAAGCAAGAAGTTAAAAGTTAAGGGAGCAAACAAAGTTACAACCTTTACTGCATGCTGCCACTAGGAGCACTGACCTATTTATCTGCCTCTTCCAGTATTCGTCAGCCTAACCTGAATCTCGCCGGGACACCACACGAGAGTTAGCGAATGGCCGATTTGTCGTCAGACCAGCGGATTTATAGGAAAACCGAAGTGGCAAAAGAAAATGATTTACAATGGGGGCCCAATTACCTCTCTCTACGGTCCGAGACCACTCTGCTCCTTAATCGCCAACTCGCAGTGACTTGTCCATTGAGATCCCACTTCTGTCACCAAATGTGAATTCCGCTCCATTTACCTTTAGTCTGGTTCAATAATAATTGAGTGGAATACAGTGGTCGAGCCCAACAGATTTTACCGTCCGCGTGTATTAACTCCAATGTATCTGTTCGGACTCCGACCAGACTCTTCACAGACCTTGCAGAGCAAGCAACCTGATGTAGAGATGATCACATATTTATACAGAGTTGCAGCAATGACGTTTAACACAATATCCACTTCAAATCAATCACAAGCTGTACCCACTCACACGATACTTGTCACTTATACAATATACAGTGCATTCAGAAGGTATTCACATCCCTTCACTTGTTCCACATTTTGTTACGTTACAGCCTTATTCTGAAATGGATTAAATTCTTTTTTTTAATCATAATTCTACACACAATACCCTATAATAAAAAAGCGAAAACAGGTGTTTAGAAATGTTTGCAAAGTAATTACAATGAAATAACTGAAATATCACATTTACATAAGTATTCAGACCCTTTACTTTGTTGAGGCACCTTTGGCAGCGATTACAGTCTCTAGTCTTCTTGGGTATGATGCTACAAGCTTGACGCACCAGTATTTGGGTCATTTCTCCCATTCTTCTCTGCAGATCCTCTCAAGCTATGTCAGGTTGGATGGGGAGCGGCAATATCTCTTGTTTCCTTTCCTAAGGTCATAAGTGATAGGAGCAGAATTAGGCCATTTGGCCCATGAAGTCTACTCTGCCATTCAATCTTGGCTGATCTATCTTTCCCTCTCAACCCCATCCTCCTGCCTTCTCCCTATGACCCAAAACATCACATATTCCCTTCTCTCCAGAGATGCTCTAGTTTTTTGTGTTTGTCTTTGGTTTAAACCAGCATCTGCAGTTACTTCCTCCCATTAGAACAGTGCAGCAGAGGGGCAGGTTGTCAGTGCCGAACATGATGCCAAACCCAATGCTTATCTGCCCGCACATAATCCATATCGATACGATACGATACAACTTTATTTTTCATAGGAGGGAAATTGGTCTGCCGACAATCATAAAAACAAAATACACGAAGCATGAAATTAAAGTGACGAGTGGAAAGGATTAGGGATGTGCAAAGATTTGGGGGGGATCAGTCTCAGTCTAATCCCAACAACAGAAGGGGGAGGAGTTGTACAGTTTGATAGCCACCGGGAAGAAGGATCTCCCTTCTGCATTGACTCCATTATGTGCATATCCAAAAAGCCTCTTAAACATTACTATGGCACCAGCCTCCACCGTCAGTGTGTTCCATGCACCCACTAACCTCTGTGTGAAAAAAGGACACAAACTGACTCTGTAACTCAGCGGGTCAGCAGGGACCCTTCCGCAGACTGATTGCAGGCAGGAAGGTGAAGGAGAAGGGGTATTAGCTACATAAACCGACCCCCCCCCCCCCCCCCCACCCCCCGAGATCAGAGAAAAAAAAACTATAATCGAGCTGTGTTGGAAGGAACTGCAGATGCTGGTTTACACTGGAGAAGTCACAAAATGCTGGAGTAACTCAGCGGGACAGGCGGCATCTCTGGAGAGAAGGAATGGGTGATGTTTCGGGTCGTGACCCTTCTTCGGACTGAGTCGGCCTGCTGAGTTTCACTGTCTCTTTAACTCGTTATCACCTTCCCCACGGCCAACAATGGACCATTGTGAGCTCCATTTTTCCTTGGGCATCGATGCGGGTTCTGATTTGTTCTATGTACCATAGAAACATAGAAACTAGGTGCAGGAGAAAGCCATTCAGCCTTTTGAGCCAGCACCGCCATTCATTGTGGTCGTGGCTGATCGTCCCCTATCAATAACCCGTGCCTGCCTTCTCCCCATATCCCTCGACTCCACTAGCCCCTAGAGCTCTATCTAACTCTCTCTTAAATCCATCCAGTGACTTGGCCTCCACTGCCCTCTGTGGCAGGGAATTCCATAAATTCACAACTCTCTGGGTGAAAAAGTGATTTCTCATTTCAGTCTTAAATGACCTCCCCTTTATTCTAAGACTGTGGCCCCTGGTTCTGGACTCGCCCAACATTGGGAACATTTTTCCTGCATCTAGCTTGTCCAGTCCTTTTATAATTTGATAGTTTCTATAAGATGCCCCCTCAATCTTCTAAACTCCAGTGAATACAAGCCGTCTTTTCAATCTTTCCTCATATGATAGTCCCGCCATCCCAGGGACCTTTTCACATCTCTCGTTTCCCTCTCCCCTGACTCCCGGTCTGAAGAAGGGCCTCGACCCGAAACATCACCTATTCATTTTCTCCACAGAAGTTGCCTGACCCGCTGGGTTACTCCAGCATTTTGTGTCTATTTGCCTATAACGGAGAGATTCCATCAGAATCCCCCAGTCACGGTGGCGCAGCGGTAGTGTTGCTGCCTTGCAGCGAATGCAGCGCCGGAGACCTGGGTTCGATCCCGATATCGGGTGCTGTCTGTACCAAAGGTTCTAGAGGAGGGTCTGTACGGACTTTGTAGGTTCTCCCTGAGATCTTCTAGTTTCCTCCCACATTCCAAAGACGTGGGTTAATTGACTTGGTAAATGTAAAAAATGTCCCTAGTGTGTGTTGGATAGTGTTAATGTGCGGGGATCACTGGTCGGCGTGGGCCGAAGGGCCTGTTGTAAATCTAAACTAAACTAAACTAAAACTGAAATAACACTTCAGATTAAATTATTACCGTGCTGTAAATCTAAACTAAACTAAACTAAAACTGAAATAACACTTCAGATTACATTATTACTGATTATTTGACTTTGGTGAAAGCTCCAATCAAATATTTTACTTAAACGTCCGATACATCTATCTACGTACAAATTATAAATCAGAATTATTTATTGCGTATCTGGTTCATGGAATGAGTGAATTCTCTCCCTCTGTCTCTCTATCACACACTATCTCTACAGCTACAGCCTTTTCGGATCGAACACGGCGGATAATCGAGTATTTACATACAACCTGGAGTTAAAAATGCAGGGAAAGTCGATGCAAACAGCGCATGTTCTCTCTCGTGATCCCCGGTCGGTTCCATCGGCTGCGAGGCAATTTGGAAAGCCCCGGCGGTCCTGCCGTGCGCAGCGCCTGGTACACTGTGGGACCTAACAAGACAGTCGAGCGGAGCGGAGTTCAAACATCTCCTCGACTCGCTGATAATTCTGCACCAAATACTGAAAGCGTGGAAGGGAAGGTTTCTGCTAACAGTTGGGGAGGTTAAACTGAAAAGCCAACGTGATCTCTTACGTTAGTGTGAGGGGCTGTGTGTGTGTGTGTGTGTGTGTGTGTGTGTGTGTGTGTGTGTGTGTGTGTGTGTGTGTGTGTGTGTGTGTGTGTGTGTGTGTGTGTGTGTGTGTGTGTGTGTGTGTGTGTGAGCGTGTGTGTGTGTGTGTGAGCGTGTGAGTTGAGGGTGTGAGTGTGTGAGTGTGTGAGTGTATGTGTGTGTCTGTGAGTGTGTACGTGTCTCAGTGTGTGTGTGTGTGTGTATGTGAGTGTGTAGGTGTCTCTGTGTGTGTTTCAGTGTGTGTGAGTGCGTGTGTCTCGGTGTGTGAACGTGTGTGTGTGAGTGTCTGAGTGTCTCAGTGTGTGTTTCTGTGTGTGAGTGTGTCAGTGTGTGTAAGTGAGTGGGAGAGTGTGTATGTGTGCGAGTGTGTGAGTGTGTGTGTCTGCGTGTGAGTGTGTGTGAGTGTGTGCGTTTGTGTGTCTCAGTGTGAGCGTGTGTGTGTGTGAGTGCGGAGCTCCCCCTCTTAAAGCAGCTTGTGGAAGCAGTGGAGTCAATGAACCAGAGCGTGTCATCAGGCAGCGCAGGCAGGGTTTCGCTGCCAGATCCGCTCCGCTAGCGGTGCTCGGCAGAGTTTAGCCCGAGTGCGCTGCGAGTCGGCATGGGACAGGAGAGCGGGACGTACACTTTGCAATGAGTTGCCCGCTGTTGGGCTGCGGGCTGAGCCGCGTTGTGGATGGAGCAGTGACTGGACCGGTGTGAGTTCTCCCGGCCGGAGGAGCGATGGAGTGCCCCGCCACCCGCGCCAACGCCAGCTCGCTGTGTAACGGGAGCCAGCAGGTGGTGTTGGGGGAGCGCCTCCTCTCCCTGCCCTACTCGGCCCGCACCACTGCGGGCATCGCCACCGCCATCAGCTTCATCATCGGCGTCACCATCATTGGCAACGTCCTGGTCATCATCGCCGTGCTGACCAGCAGGTCGCTACAAGCCCCTCAAAACCTCTTCCTGGTGTCCCTCGCCGCCGCCGACATCTTGGTGGCCACCTTGGTGATGCCATTCTCCTTGGCCAATGAACTGATGGGCTACTGGTACTTCAAGAAGGTTTGGTGCGAGGTCTACCTGGCGCTGGATGTCCTGTTTTGCACGTCTTCCATAGTCCATCTCTGCGCCATAAGCCTGGATAGGTACTGGTCTGTGACCCAGGCCATTCAATACAACTCCAAGAGGACGCCCAAGAGAATCCGCTGCGTGATCCTCACCGTGTGGCTCATAGCGGCCGTCATCTCCTTCCCCCCTCTCATCTCCATGGACAAAAACCTGGGCCGAGAGGAGACCCCCGTGTGCCGGCTGAACGAGGAGCGCTGGTACATCCTGTCCTCCAGCATCGGCTCCTTCTTCGCCCCGTGTGTCATCATGGTCCTGGTCTACATCAGGATCTACCAGGTGGCCAAGACCAGGACCAGGCGGTCGCCGGGCGGCCGAGAAGCGGAGCTGGCCAACGCCGCCGCCGCCGCCTCCAACAAGCGTCGGTCCACCGAGCCGACCGAGCCGTCCCGCGGAGACAAGGTTCAGGAGATCGGAGGCGAGGGGAAGGAGGGAGCTGGAGATTCTTCGTCCTCGGAACAGGAGGATTGTTCCAATCAAGGGAAGTCTCAGACAAGGACTGAAGCTGTGGGGTCCCACAAGCAGGCGGCTTGCACTTGCCAAAGCCAAGCCGAGCACTTAGCCAAGCGGCAAGCTCCACTGACGCCCAACGCCATCAGGAAGAAAGCCATCCAGAACCGCGAGAAGAGATTCACCTTCGTTTTGTCCGTGGTCATTGGCGTGTTCGTTCTCTGCTGGTTCCCGTTTTTTTTCTCCTACAGCCTGACCGCTATCTGCCCGGCCACTTGTTCCATCCCCCCCGCCATCTTCAAGTTCTTCTTCTGGATCGGCTACTGCAACAGTTCCCTCAACCCAGTCATCTACACCATCTTCAACCAGGACTTCAGGAGAGCCTTCAGGAGGATCCTCTGCCGGGAAACCAAGGGCTCTCTGTACCGCGTGTAGGCGGCAGCTTGCAGAGCCGGGGGGGGGGAGGGGTGAGGTGGGGGTAGGGGGGGGAGGGTGAGGGTGGGGGAGAGGGTGAGGGTGAGGGAGAGGGTGGGGGTGAGGGGAGAGGAGGAGAGGGTGAGGGTGGGGGTGGGGGGTGAGGGTGAGGGTAGGGGAGAGGGTGAGGGTGAGGGTAGGGGAGAGCGTGAGGGTGAGGGTAGGGGTAGGGGAGAGCGTGAGGGTGAGGGTGGGGGGGAGAGGAGGAGAGGGTGAGGGTGAGGATGGGGAGAGGAGGAGAGAGTGAGGGAGAGGGTGAGGGTGGGGAGAGGAGGAGAGAGTGAGGGAGAGGGTGAGGGGAGAGGAGGAGAGGGTGAGGGTGAGGATGAGGGTGGGGAGAGGAGGAGATGGTGAGGGTGAGGGTAGGGGAGAGGGTGAGGGTGAGGGTAGGGGTAGGGGAGAGCGTGGGGGTGAGGGTGGGGGGGGGAGAGGAGGAGAGGGTGAGGGAGATGGTGAGGGTGAGGGGAGAGGAGGTGAGGGTGAGGGAGAGGGTGCGTAGAGGAGGAGAGGGTGAGGGAGAGGGTGAGGGTGAGGGGAGAGGAGGTGAGGGTGAGGGAGAGGGTGAAGGTGAGGGTGAGGGTGAGGGTGGGGTGAGAGGAGGAGAGGGTGAGGGAGAGGGTGAGGGAGAGGGTGGGGAGAGGAGGAGAGGGTGAGGGAGAGGGTGACGGTGAGGTGTGAGGGTGAGGTTGGGGTGAGGTGTGAGGGTGAGGGTGGGGGGGAGAGGAGGAGAGGGTGAGGGAGAGGGTGACGGTGAGGGTGAGGGTGAGGTGAGGGGTGAGGTGTGAGGGTGAGGTTGGGGTGAGGTGTGAGGTGTGAGGGCGGGGGAGGGTGAGAGTAGAGAGGGTGGGTGAGGGAGATGGTGAGGGTGAGGGGGGAGGAGGAGAGGGTGAGGGAGAGGGTGAAGGTGGGGTGAGGGGTGAGGTGTGAGGGTGAGGGTGGGGTGAGAGGAGGAGAGGGTGAGGGAGAGGGTGGGGAGAGGAGGAGAGGGTGAAGGTGACGGTGACGGTGAGGGTGAGGGTGGGGTGAGGGTGAGGGTGAGGGTGAGGTGAGGAGTGAGGTGTGAGGGTGAGGGTGGGGTGAGGTGTGAGGGTGAGGGCGGGGGGGGGGTGAGAGTAGAGAGGGTGGGTGAGGGAGATGGTGAGGGTGAGGGTGGGGTGAGGGGTGAGGGGTGAGGGTGAGGTTGGGGTGAGGTGTGAGGGTGAGGGCGGGGGAGGGTGAGAGTAGAGAGGGTGGGTGAGGGAGATGGTGAGGGTGAGGGGAGAGTGTGCACGGAAAGCGAGGATGCAAACCAACAAAAAACAACATTTTCCAAATAAACCAACGGCATGTGACGATACCGCTATCTCAGTTCAGTGATTTATTTCCAAACGAGCGGGGCCGCGGCGTAGCGATCCAGCTGCTGCCCCGGCGACAGCGCCAGAGACCCGGGTTCGTTCCTGACTACGGGTGCTGTCTGTGTGGAGTTTGTACGTTCTCCCCGTGACCTGCGTGGGTTTTCCCGAGATCTTCAGTTTCCTCCCACGCTGCAAAGACGTACAAATATAACGTTGTCCCTAGTGTGTGAATGGGGGGAGGGGGGGTGGGGGGTAGTGTTAGTGTGCGGGGGTCGCTGGTCGGCGCGTATTCGGTGGGCCGAAGGGCCTGTTTCCGCGCTGCACCAAACGGGTTCTATCAATGTGCTGAAGATAGAAACAAAATGCTGGAGTAACTCAGCGGAACAGGCAGCTGAGAACAGGCAGAAGAAGGATCTCGACCCATTCCTTCTCTCCAGAGATGCTGCCCGTCCCGCTGAGTTACTCCAGTTTGTTGTGTCCATCTTCGGTTTAAACCAGTATCTGCAGTTCCTTCCTACACATTTCGATCTATGTGCTGTCTATGTGGAGTTTGCACGCTCTCCCTATTACCGCGTGGATTTACACCTGTTGCTCCGGTTCCATCCCACATCCAAAGACAAGTGGGTTTGTAGGTTAATTGGTTTCTATAAATTGACCCGAGTGTGCAGGATAGAACTAGTTTATGGAGATTTTGCGGGTCGGTGCGGACTCTATGGGCCGATCGGCCTGTCTCCTAAATCTCTATCGCTGTGTCTCAAAAGTTAAGTACACGATTGAACGTTTAAGGTGAGTACATTGTCGATATTGCTACAGTAATGTTTGGGACAAAGACCCATAATTAATTTATTTATTTATTTGCCTCTGTACTCCACAATTTGAGATTTGTAAGAGAAAAAAATACACGTGGTCAAAGTGCACATTGTCAGATTTTAATAAAACCCATTTTCATACATTTTGGTTTCAGCATGTAGAAATTACAACAGTGTTTATACATAGTCCCCCCATTTCAGGACACCATAATGTTTGGGACACAGCAATCTCATGTAAATGAAAGTAGTCATGTTTAGTATTTTGTTGCATATTCTTTCAATGCAATGACTGCTTGAAGTCTGTGATTCATGGACATCACCAGTTGCTGGGTGCCTTTTCTGGTGATGCTCTGCCAGGCCTGTATTGCAGCCATCTTCAGCTTCTGCTTGTTTTGGCAGCTAGTCCCCTTCAGTTTTCTCTTGTGCATATAAAAGGCATGCTCAATTGGGTTCAGATTGGGTGATTGACTTGGCCACTTAAGAATTGGCCATTTTTTTAGCTTTGAAAAACTCCTTTGTTGCTTTAGCAGTATGTTTGCGATCATTGTCTTGCTGTAGAATGAACTGCAGGCCAATGTGTTTTGTGACATTTGTTTGAACTTGAGCAGATAGGATGAGGATGTGTCTGTACACTTCAGAATTCATTATGCTACTACCATCAGCAGTTGTACCATCAATGAAGATAAGTGAGCCAGTACCTTCAGCAGCCATACATGCCCAGGCCATAACATCCCCACCACTGTGTTTCACAGATGAGGTTGTATGCTTTGGAGGTAGACAAAAGTGCTGGAGAAACTCACCAGGTGCAGCACCATCTATGGAGCAAAGGAAATAGGCAACGTTTCGGGCCGAAACCCTTCTTCAGACTGATGTAGTGTGGGGGGGGGGGGGGGAGAAGAAGGGCTGAGGGAGAGCTGAGAAGGGGAGAAGACAGCAAGGGCTACCGGAAATTGGAGAAGTCAATGTTCATGCCGCTAGGGTGCAAACTGCCCAAGTGGAATATGAGGTGCTGCTTCTCCAATTTCCGGTGGTGCTCACTCTGGCCATGGAGGAGGCCCAGGACAGAAAGGTCGGATTCGGAATGGGAGGGCGAGTTGAAGTGCTGAGCCACAGGGAGATCAGGTTGGTTAATGTGGATCGAGTGGAGGTGTTCGGCGAAACGATCGCCAAGCCTACGTTTGGTCTCACCAATATAGATCAACTGACATCTAGAGCAATGGATGCAATAGATGAGGTTGGAGGAGATGCAGGTGAACCTCTGTCGCACCTGGAACGACTGCTTCTGTCCTTGAATGGAGTCGAGGGGGGAGGTAAAGCGACAAGTGTAGCATCTCTTGCGGCTGCAAGGGAAAGTGCCCGGGGAGGGAAGGGAAGAATTGACCAGGGAGTTACGGAGGGAGCAGTCTTTGCGAAAAGAAGACGGGGGGGGGGGGGGAGATGGGAAGATGTGGCGAGTGGTGGGGTCACATTGGAGGTGGCAAAAATGACGGAGGAATATTTGTTGTATGTGACGGCTAGTGGGGTGAAAGGTGAGGACTAGGGAGACTCTGCCCTTGTTACGAGTGGGGAGATGGGGAGAGAGAGCAGTGTTACGGGGTATTGAAGAGACCCTGGTGAGAGCCTCATCTATAGTAGGGGAGGGGAACCCCCGTTCCCTGAAGAATGAGGACATTTCCGATGCCCTGGTGTGGAACACCTCATCCTGGGAGCAGATGCGGCGTAGACGGAGGAATTGGGAGTAGGGGATGGAGTCCTTAGAGGAAGCAGGGTGGGAAGAAGTGTAGTCTAGATAGCCATGGGAGTCAGTGGGTTTATAGTGGATGTTGGTCAGAAGTCTATCACCTGCGATGGAGATAGTGAGGTCAAGAAACGGTAGGGAAGTGTTGGAAATGGTATGCTTTGGATCTTGGGCAGTTCCTTCTCTCCTTCATACTTTGCTCTTGCCATCACTCTGATATAAGTTGATCTTCGTCTCATCTGTCCACAAGACCTTTTTCCAGAATTGTGGTTGCTCTTTTAAGTACTTCTTGGCAAACTGTAACCCAGCCTCCTATTTTTGCAGCTAACCAGTGGTTTGCATCTTGCAGTTTAACCTCTGTATTTCTGTTCATGAAGTCTTCTGTGGACAGTGGTCATTGACAAATCCACACCTGACTCCTGAAGAGTGTTTCTGATCTGTCGGACAGGTGTTTGGGGATTTTTCTTTATTATACTTAGATTGCTTCTGTCATCAGCTGTGGAGGTCTTCCTTGGCCTGCCAGTCCCTTTGTGATTAGTAAGCTCACCAGTGCTCTCTTTCTCCTTAATGATGTTCCAAACAGTTGATTTTGGTAAGCCTAAAGCTTGGCTGATGTCTCCAACAGTTTTATTCTTGTTTCTCAGTCTCATAATGGCTTATTTGACTTTCATTGGCACAACTTTGGTCCTCATGTTGATAGACAGCAATAAAAGTTTCCAAATGTGATGGAAAGACTGGAGGAAAGATTAGGTGCTGAGAGCTTTCTTATACCTGCATTAAGGAGACAATTAAACACACCTGAGCAATTACAAACACCTGTGAAACCATGTGTGCCAGACATTATGGTGCCCTGAAATGGGGGGGACTATGTATAAAAACAGCTGTAATATCTACATGGTGAAACCAAAATGTATAAAAATGGCCTTTAATAAAATCAGACAATGTCCACTTTAACCACATGTGGGTTTTTTCTATTACACATCTCAAACTGTGGAGTACAGAGACAAATAAATAAATAAAGAATGTATATCTGTTGGTTATTAGTCAATTATCACTGTCCCTTCTGGGCGGGGAGTGGAATCGGCTGGCGATTTTATATAGAAGTTATTGGAAGAAAAAATAAGAGTTGGTCTTGGCACCATGTTTGGTGGAGACATTGTGGGCCGAAGGGCCTGTTCCTGTGCTGTACTGTTTAGGTTAAAGGCACAGGAACAGGCCCTTTCAGCCCACAACGTCCGTGCTGAACATGGTGCCAGGTTAAGTTAGCCTCCTGCTTGCGTGCAATCCATTTCCCCCTATTCCCTATCTGAAAGGAACTGCAGATGCTGGATTACAGAGTGTCATGTATTCTGTTTAAGTGGTTTACAGCACTTAGATTCCCTCCCCCTTTCCCCCTCTCTCTCTGACCCACCCTGGTTCACAGTCACCGCTTCCACACCCCACCCCCCTTAGACCAACCCGTTCCACTTATATCCCTTTCAGCTGATCAAAACCACCTTCACTGTATCCACCTATCTCTTACCAGGCTTTGCCCCTGACCCCTCTTCTCCAGCCTTCTCCCCACCCCCCCACTATTATGTGCCTGAAGAAAGATCCTGACCCGAAACATTGCCCATCCATGTCCCTACAAATATTGAAGATAGACATAAAATGCTGGAGTAGCTCAGCGGGTTGACAAGGTTCCTCATGGAAGGTTGGTTAAGAAGGTTCAATTGTTGGGTATTAATGGTGGAGTAGCAAGATGGATTCAACAGTGGCTGAATGGGAGATGCCAGAGAGTAATGGTGGGTGGCTGTTTGTCAGGTTGGAGGCCAGTGACTAGTGAGGTGCCACAGGGATCTGTGTTGGGTCCACTGTTGTTTGTCATGTACATCAATGATCTGGATGATGGTGTGGTAAATTGGATTAGTAAGTATGCAGATGATAGGTGGTGTTGTGGATAATGAAGTAGATTTTCAAAGCCTACAGAGAGATTTAGGCCATTTGGAAGAGTGGGCTGAAAGATGGCAGATGGAGTTTAATGCTGACAAGTGTGAGGTGCTACATCTTGGCAGGATAAATCAAATCAAAATAGGACGTACATGGTAAATGGTAGTGAATTGAGGAATGCAATTGACGAATGCAGTTGAACAGAGGGATCTAGGAATAACTGTGTACAGTTCCCTGAAGGTGGAATCTCATGTAGATAGGGAGGTAAAGAAAGCTTTTGGTGTGCTGGCCTTTATAAATCAGAGCATTGAGTATAGAAGTTGGGATGGAATGTTAAAATTGTACAAGGCATTGGTGAGGTTAATTCTGGAATATGGTGTACAATTTTGGTCGCCAAATTATAGGAAGGATGTCAACAAAATAGAGAAAGTACAGAGGAGATTTACTAGAATGTTGCCTGGGTTTCAGCAACTAAGTTACAGAGAAAGGTTGAACAAGTTAGGTCTTTATTCTTTGGAGCGCAGAAGGTTAAGGGGGGACTTGATAGAGGTCTTTAAAATGATGAGAGGGATAGACAGAGTTGATGTGGATAAGCTTTTCCCACCGAGAGTAGGGAAGATTCAAACAAGAGGACATGACTTGAGAATTAAGGGACAGAAGTTTAGGGGTAACATGAGGGGGAACTTCTTTACTCAGAGAGTGGTAGCTGTGTGGAATGAGCTTCCAGTGGAGGTGGTGGAGACAGGTTCGATTTTATCATTTAAAAATAAACTGGATAGTTATATGGATGGGAAAGGACTAGAAGGGCCGAGATGGCCTGTTTCCGTGCTGTAATTGTTATATGGTTATATGGGTCAGGCAGCATCTCTGGAGAAAAAGAATAGGCGACTATTTGGGTTGGAAGACTTCTTCAGTCTGAATGGGGTTCCAACCCAAAACATCACCTATTCATTCTCTCCAGAGATGCTGCCTGTCCCACTGAGTTACTCCTGCATTCTGTGTATATCTTCTGGATAAACCAGCATCAGCAGTTCCTTCCCAGAGATACTGCCTGCAGGACCTGCTGAATTACTCCAGTGCTTTGTGAATTTTTTTGCATATCTAAAAGCCTCTTAAACAGCACTATCATATCTGTCTCCACCACCAACCCCTGGCAGCGTGTTCCAGATACACACCGTATGTATAAAGAACTTGCTCTGCACATCTCCTTTAAACTTTGCCCCGTGCACCTTAAATTTATGCTCTTTGGTCATAGAAAACATAGAAAATATGTGCAGGAGGAGGCCATTCGGCCCTTCGAGCCAGCACCGCCATTCATTGTGATCATGGCTGATCGTCCCCTATCAATAATCCGTGCTTGCCTTCTCCCCATATTCCTTGCCTCCACTAGCCCCCAGAGCTCTATCTAACTCTCTCTTAAATCCATCCAGTGATTTGGCCTCCACTGCCCTCTGTGGCAGAGAAATCCATAAATTCACAACTCTCTGGGAGAAAAACTTTTTTTCTCACCTTGGTCCTAAATGACCTCCCCTTTATTCTAAGACTGTGGCCCCTGGTTCTGGACTCGCCCAACATTGGGAACATTTTTGCTGCATCTAGCTTGTCCAGTCCATTTATAATTTTATATGTTTCTATAAGATCGCCCCTCATCCTTCTAAACTCCAGTGAATACAAGCCTAGTCTTTTCAATCTTTCCTCATATGACAGTCCCGCCATCCCAGGGATCAATCTTGTGAACCTACGCTGCACTGCCTCAATCACAAGGATGTCTTTGCTCAAATTAGGAGACCAAAACTGTACACAATACTCCAGATGTGGTCTCACCAGAGCCCTATACAACTGCAGAAGAACCTCTTTACTCCTATACTGAAATCCTCTTGTTATGAAGGCCAACATTCCATTAGCTTACTTCACTGCGTGCTGTACCTGCACGCTGGTCTCTGGAGAGGAAACCCTTGTGGTGCATTATAAGGGCAGAAGCGAAACATTTGCCAGCATCACCCTCCCTGTAATTCTCCTTCATTAGCCAGGATGCAGACAGGTAGCTTTCTCCCCAGCAGGAGGTCTGAGCCTTTGGAGCGGCACGGTGGCGCAGCGGTATTGTTGCTCCCTTACAGTGCCAGAGACCCAGGTTCGATCCTGACTATGGGTGCTGTGTGTACAGAGTTTGTACATTCTCCCTGTGACCACATGGGGTTTCTCCTGGTGCTCTGGTTACATCCTTTCCTCCAGAGACGTGCGGGTTTATCCGTTAATTGGTTTTGGTAAGTTTAAAAAAACTTAATGTGTGTAGGTTAGTGTATGGGGCTTTGGCGCAGACTCGGTGGGTTGAAGGGCCTGTTTCCACACTGTAACTCAAAGGCGAAATTATGTCTAAAGACAATGAAACTGCCAACTTTGCATTTTTAGACCTCGTATTGGTCAGTCAGTTTCTTCCCAGCTGTGATCAGGCAACTGAACTATCTACCAACACCTAGAGAGCAGTCCTGACCCTCCCATCTACCTCATTGAAGATCCTCGGGCTATCTTTAATTGGATTTTACAGGCCCTTATCTTGCCCTAAACATTATTCTCCCTATCATATTTCTGTACTCTGTGGACGGCTTCATTATAATCATGTATAATCTCTCTGCTGACTGGTTAGCACACAACAAAAAGCTTTTCACTGTACACATGACAATTAATTAAACAAAACTAAACATATCTTTTGCATCTTCAGTGTACCAGAGATATCAGGAAAGGGGAGATAAGAGGCAGTGCAAGTGTGAGGAAAAACTCACAATCTATTGAGACTAAAGTCACAACTAAAAATGTACACTTGCAAAAAGATTAAATACCATATTCACACAAAGGGTAGTGGGCGTATGGAAAGAGCTGCCGGATACCAGCGACCAAGACAGATGTGTACAGCAATTCATTCTTCCCAGGCACCATTAAAGCATGGAATAGTCTTCACCCTACCTTAGTTACCCAACCAGACACAACTAAATTTAAGGTAGCTCTTCTTCTGCAAGAACCCTATTTGCTTAAGTCCACCCTCTGCCACCTCCAGTTTAAATTCCATTTGGAATATTTTTGAAGGACCAAGATCCAAGATGAAATGGAGGAAGTCGTTGAGGCAGGTACTATAGCAAAGTTTAAGAAATATTTAGACAGGTACATGGATAGGACAGGTTTAGAGGGATATGGACCAAGCACTGGCAGGTGGGACTAGTGTTGATGGGATGAAGAAGAGTCTGAAGAAGGGTCTTGACCCAAAACGTCACCCATTCCTTCTCTCCCGAGATGCCGCCAGTCGCACTGAGACACTCCATCATTTTGTGTCTGTCTTTAGTGTAGATGGGATATGTTGGCCGGTGTGGGCAAGTGGGGCCGAAGGGCCTGCTTCCACGCCCTATGACTCTACGATTCTATGACCAGTAGAATTACCACCCCATGGGTTGCACAAAGATAAAATAAATAGGCAATGTCATCTGCTTTTACCCTGTGGTTAGCTGCCCTAGGATATAAGATATATTAACTGCAGTAAACCATTGTTTTAATGGACTTCTTTATAACGGTTGTAGCGGACGCGCCTAGCGACTGCTATCAACGTCGCCCTCCGCTCATCGCAGCTGTTTCCAGATCGCCCGCACCTGCCATCACCGCCACCTCACTTGCCCGCGGGCCGTGACCACCGACTCCGCCGATCCTCGCCTCTCCTCCGGCCGCCAGACTCACCTGGATTCCAAGCCCAGTTCCAGACCGAGAGTCCGACGAAGGGTCTCGATCCGAAACGCCACCTGTCCATGTTCTCCAGAGATGCGGCCTGACCTGCTGAGTTACTCCAGCACTTGGTGTCCTTTGTGTACTAGACAGCAACTGCAGTTGTTTGTTTCAACTATTTACACAATGACAATGTCTTACTTGGTTATAGCGGACAATTGGCAATAACGGACACCATTCCCCGCCACACCCCCATGGTCTGTTATAATGAAGGTTTACTGTGGATTTATGGCATAAAGTTGATAGAGCAGCTGCCTCACAGCGCCAGAGACGGTTCGATCCTGACGTCGGGTGCTGTCTGTGTGGAGTTTGCACGTTCTTCCGTGAAAGCACGCGTTTCCAGCGGGTGCTCAGATTTGCTACCAAGTTCCAAAAAACATGTGGGTTTGATGTTAATTGTGAAATTGTCCCTGGTGTGTTGGGAGTGGATGAGAAAGTGGGATAACATAGAACCAGTGTGAAGGTGTGGTCGATGGTCGGCATGGACTCGATGGGCCAAAGGGTGATTTCAAAGCTGTATCACTAAATTAAAACGAAACTAAAATCCCCCTTTATCTTTGCACTAAACATGATAGACTTTATCCTGTACCTGTACACTGCGTTTCACTGTACTATTTACACGTGATAATAGTGAACTAAACCAGACCAAACTAAATGAAAGATCGACATAAAATGCTGGAGTAACTCAGCGGGACAGGCAGCATCTGTGGAGAGAAGGAATGGGTGACGCTTCAGGGTCGAGACCCTTCTTCAGATGCTGGGTTTCGACCCGAAACGTCATCTATTCCTTCTCCCCAGAGATCCTGCCTGTTCTGCTAAGTTACTCCAGCATTTTGTGTCTATCTTCAGTGTAAATCAGCATCTGAAGTTCCTTCCTAAACGAAACTAAAGATTGGCGTTGGTTAGGATGGAGGCAGAGGGCTGCTCACCATCAAACTGTGAAGTAAGTAGTTAATAAACAGCACAGTTCAGTAAGTTCCAGTTGTAGGATGCAGCTGGTCTGTCCAGTTACAGAGCCAATATTCCCAGATAAGTGACTAGCAAATCAACAGAACTGGACACAACCCTTTACACCAAACATACTCGAGCAAGCCTTCTACGATCTTTGCTTTACACTGTACCCTTGGCAAAGACGTGCTTCATTTTATAATATAATTCTGAAAATGCGGCATTTTCTGACACGGATCAAAAGGACTCGACCTCTCAGAGCCAGGCTAGCTTTCAGCCTCTGGTTCAGCAATGAAATATACTCCCCCCACCCCTTCAGTCCACAAGTTCTGCATTCCCACTGAGAAGAATTTACATAATGCAGAGATGGGGGGAGGGGGCAGAGATGGGGGGAGGGGGCAGAGATGGGGGGAGGGGGGAAGAGATGGGGGAGGGGGGGCAGAGATGGGGGGAGGGGGGCAGAGATGGGGGGAGGGGCAGAGATATGGGGGGAGGGGGGGGGGAGGTGTGGGTGGTTGGAGCTCTTATTATTTTGTCCACAACACCCAACATTGCTATCTTCAAGTTATTAATAGTACGGGCTCCCACTCCCTATCCAGCTACAGAGTTTGACATCCAAAAGCGCTGAGTGAAAAAAAACCCCAAATCATTATGTCTGGTTTAGATATTTTTCAGATAATATAAAATCTATATTCCCGGCTTGCAGAGCGAAGGAAATAATATTTTGCTATCGACTGTCATCTTCGATATTTCTCTCAGGTGCCATAGTGGGAGGGCAGTCGATTTAATACTCAGCTTTGGCTATGACTTTTTTTCCATCTGTTTGGACACAAAATGCTGGAGTAACTCAGCGGAACAGGCAGCATCTGTGGATGGAAGGAATGGGTCGAGTCTCCGGTCGAGGCTCATCCCTCCAGAGATGCTGCCTGTCCCGCTGAGTTACTCCAGCATTTCGTGTCTATCTTCGGTGTAAACCAGCATCTGCAGTTCCTCCCTGCACACTTCTTTCCATCTGTTTCCCCACAAAAGGTAATTTGCCGACCCCCATAATTTGCCGAGACTCTGGGTGGTGTAGCTGGACGCTGGTAGAACCACCGCCCTTAAGGGTCTCCACCCGGAACGTAACCCATTCCTTCTCTCCAGAGATGCTGCCTGTCCCGCTGAGTTACTCCAGCATTTTGTGCCTATCTTCATACAAATGTATAACGTAATGCAGTTCCCTCATCCCCACGGATGATCAGAGACCTTCCATCTCACTGACCCAGCGTCTCAGTGAGAGGGAGGTAGATAACATATACGGAGGAATGAAGCAACGTGCCAAACGGCCACTTTAAGCATCTGGGGGAGATGGCAGGCTTGTTGTTGAAGCAGTTTGTTTATTCACTCCCAGCCACATCTCTATTACATTTGGCAAACATACTGTTGACCATGGTATGTGTGGATAATTTATAACTAGTTGGGACAGTCAACAAATCACTAACTGACACAAAGCTTCACATTAAAAACCTGGTCAGATATATAATGGGGGGGGAGGACGACTTCGAGCTTAGTGTCTTCAGCCACAGCCCCGTAGAAAGCATTTCATCGGAATGCATCGCATCACGCTTTGGGAACAGCTCCATCCAAGACCGCAGGAAAATGCAGAGAATTGTGGATGTAGCCAAGACCATCACACAAACCAACATTGGCTCCATCTACCCCTCACTCTGCCTCGGCAAGGCTAGCAGCATAATCAAGGACGAGTCGCACCCTGCCACTCCCTCTTCTCCCCTCTCTCATCGGGCAAAAGGTATAGAAGTGTGAAAACGCACACCTCCAGATTCAGGGACAGTTTCTTCCCAGCTGTTATCAGGCAACTGAACCATCCCACCACAACCATAGAGCAGTGTTGAACTACTATCTACCTCATTGGACACCCATGGACTATCTTTGATCGGATTTTACTGGTTTTATCTTGCACTGATCGTTATTCACATTGTTCCCTTGATCCTGTCTCTGTACACTGAGAATGGCTCGATTGTAATCATGTATAGTCTTTCCGCTGACTGGTTAGCACGCAACAAAAGCTTTTCACTGTACCTCGGTACGCGTGACAAGAAACTAAACTCAAACTCATCTACAATTTAGTTTTCACCCCTTCTTTCCTTGCCCAAGTTCTCTTCAAAACAACATAATTGAAACTTTTCATACCAGCAGGTGGTTTTAATATTTGAACCAACGCAGGTCCTCTAACTAAGTGGCCCTCACCCAGCTCTGTGTTGGAATGTCAGCCCAGATATCCTCACTCAGGCCTTTGGTCATTCGACAGACTCACAATATAGAAACATAGAAAATAGGTGCCAGTGTAGGCCATTCAGCCCTTCAAGGCAGCACCGCCATTCTATATGATCATGGCTGATCATCCAAAATCAGTACCCCGTTCCTGCTTTCTCCCCAAATCCCTTGATTCTGTTGGCCCTAATATCTAACTCTATTGAATACATCCAATGAATTGGCCTCCTCTGCCTTATGTGGCAGAGAATTCCACAGATACACAACTCCTGGATGAAAAAGTTTTTCCTCATTTCATGGTGACACAGTGGTAGAGTTGCTGCCTAACAGCGCCAGAGACCCGGGTTCGATCCTAACTACGGGTGTTGTCTGTACGGAGTTTGCACGTTCTCCCCATGACCTGCGTGGGTTTTCCCCGGGTGCTCTGGTTTCCTCCCCCACTCCAAAGACGCACAGGTTTGTAGGTTAGCTGGCATCGGTATAATTGTAAATTGTCCCTAGTGTTAATATGGGTAGCAATGTTACAAAATTTTGAGATTTTAAAAATCAAGTCTGTAATTTATCCCATCAGATAAAGCATAAAAATAAGTTTAATTTGACACCTAATTCACTTTCATATCTCAAGTATTTAAAAAGTTATGGCCATTTTCATACTGGGAAATGAGCATCTTGTTCCCTATTGATTTTCTATGGACATAACAAAAAAGCTGTGATCTTGAACAGTCAAAAGCCCATAACTTTCTTAAAAATTAAGAAAACTGAATGAAATTTTCAGTTATCATAGATTGAAGCATTCTGAAACAAATATAAAATAATCTTACTTGGATGACCTGAAATTAAAGCATATAATTAGTTAGTTACCTAATTGTAGCTAATTTCAGACTTCAATTACTAGATCTAAACATCTATCCATTTCTTAATAAATGATTAACATTTTTAAATAGCCTAAATGTCCAAATAATATTCACAAATAATTCACAATAAAACATGATTTTTAAATCTCATTTACATTAATTTATAGGCCAAATGGAAGGAATTTAGTGTTCAATTGCTGTAAATAAATGCCCATTTAAATCAGCTTTCCAGTGGGTCTCTGTGGAACGCGCTGGTTTAGAACGTTCACATTGCGGTAGATTTGTGCCCCAAATGCCGAGAAAAATACTGCGCGATATAATGGGCCCAAATTGAGCTACTCGCAATATTAAACTTTGTATAAAGGGATCTTTAGAAGCCCTTTTTAATGTAAATATATACAGCCTAACTTCAGCTGTTTGCTTTATGAGACTCTGCGGTTGCTGGCGGTCACGGGTTTAGAGATTGATTTTTAAACTACTATAACTATTTTACGAGGCCTTTAAAACTAATAATAGCTTTTGCGACGGGGTCTTCCAGCGATTTTTCGTTAATAATTAACTAGGCTGAACATCTTCGATTTGAACAGCCTAGAGAAAATCGCGTTTTAAACCCGCCCCCTCTAAACGGCGCCAAAATCGCGCACACCCGCAACGACAGATTTTCAAAGACGCTTCAGGTAGGCTTTGCAACATACCTAATATGGGGGGGTCGCAGGTCGGCACGGACTTGGAGGGCCGAAGGGCCTGTTTCCATGCTGCATCTTTAAACTAAACTAAATTAATTTCTGTTCCTTACCTGGAAGTGGGGTGTCAAAGGTTATGGATAGAAAGCAGGAGGATGGTATTTTTGGTACGTTCAGTTTAGAATTTACAGAATGAAAACAGGCCCTTCGGCCCACAGAGTCCACGCGGTCCATCGATCACCCATTTAGACTAGTTCTATGTTATCCCGCTTTCTCTCCCACTCCCTTCACATTAGGGGCAATTTATAGAAGCATGCTAATGTATAAACCTGCAAGAATTTGAGACATGGGAGGAAACCGGAGCACCCGGAGTAACCAACACGATCACAGGGAGAACGTGCAAACTCCACAAAGCAGCACCCAAGTTCAGGATTGAACCCAGGTCTCTGGCGCTGCGAGGCAGAGCATCACTGCCAGCTGCACCACTGTGCCGCCAACAACTGAGTTGAGTTATGTAGTTTAGCTTCTCGTGTACCGAGGTACAATGAAAAGCTGATGTTGCATGCTAACCAGCGGAAATACAACACACAATTTCAATGGGGGCATCCACAGTGTACAGATACATGATAAAGGGAATAACTTGAATAACTTTAGTGCAAGATAAAGCCAGTAAAACCTGATCAAAGATAGTCTGAGGGTCTCCAGTGAGGTAGATAGTAGTTCAGGACTGGTCTCTGGTTGTGGTGGGATGGTTCAGTTGCCTGATAACAGCTGGGAAGAAACTGTCTCTGAATCTGGAGATGTGTGTTTTCACACTTCTGTAGTTTTTACCCGATGGGAGAGGGGAGAAGAGGAAGTGGCCGGGGTGCGACTCATCCTTGATTGAATTGATTGAGAAGGAGAAACAGATCAGCCATGATCGAAGGGGCTGGATGGCCTAAGGACAAAGGACACAAGTGCAAATGCTCTGGATGATATCAGCCGTTAGTCAGGTAACTGGTGATAAATGGGAGAAAGGCACAAAATACTGGAGTAATTCAGGGGGATAGGCGGTCGAGACCCTTCTTCAGACTGAGTGGGAGGCACAGAGATAAAATGTAGTCGGAGATAGTAAGAGTGGTCGGAGAACTGGGAAGGGGGAGGGGATGGAGAGAGAGGGAAAGCAAGGGCTACTTGAAATTACGTGGGTGATAATGAGCAAATGGGATTTAGTTCAGCTCCAGTTGCCGATAATCTTGTTGAACTATCCAGAGATTATAAACGTCTTGCTTTTAATTCTAAACTCCATCCCACTAAAGTGATACATACTATAGAGGGAACGAAAATGAATGAGATTATATAGTGGCACAATGGCAGAGTAATGGTGGCACAGTGGCAGAGTAGCTGCCCGACAGCGCCAGGCGACCCGGGTTCAATCCTGACAAAAGTGCAGCAAGAATCACAGAGGGGGAGCTGTGAGAGAGGGTCTTACAGAGTTTGTATGTTCTCCCTGTGACCGCGTGGGTTTTCTCCAGAAGCCCCGGTTTCCTCCCAGACTCCAAAGACGTGCAGGTTTGTGGGTTAATTGCCCTCTGTAAATTGTCCCTGTGTTCACGTTAGAACTAGTGTGTGGTCAGTGGGCCGACGGCCTTGTTTCCAAGCAGAATCTCTAAAATTATAACATTTATTTTTCCATTCCCCTTCTATCGGGTTTCAAATTCTTTGTGACACACAGATTGCTTTGTGCCAGTGCTGAAGTGGTTAGGTTGTCCAATTAGTTGGAATGCAGGTTAGTCATTATCGGACTTGAGGAGGGAAAATGCTCTGATAAATCCTTGCCTCTTCTGTGTGTGTGAACGTGCTGCCCACAGTGTGAGAAGGGGCATACACTCCAGCCTTGCTGGAGACACGCAGATCTTTTTCCAAGGCATCTGATCGCTTGCTGCGTTCAATAAATGTTCTGTTCTGTTTCACAGCCTTCACTAACAAACAGTTCTGCTGACTGCGACACTTTCATCACACCCTTGAAGCACTCTCGTCACACTGAGTTACACCTCCAACAGTCAGGAAGCCACCTTGATCTGTGTGCACAGTTCCAGCTCCTAGTTTAGTTGAGAGATACAGTGCGGAAACGGGCCCTTCGGCCCATCGAGTCCGCATCGACCAGCGGTCCCCGCACATTAACACTATCCCACGCACACTCGGGTCAATTTACATTTTTACATTTATACCAAGCCAATTAACCTACAAACCTGCACGTCTTTGGAGTGTGGGAGGAAACTGAAGACCTTAGAGAAAACCCACGTAGGTTACAGGGAGAACGTACAGACAGCACCCGTAGTCGGGATCGAACCCGGGTCTCTGGCGCTATAAGGCAGCAACTCTACTGCTGCACCACCGTGCCTCCACACATGCTTTGCTTTGAGATTGCCAGCTGGCCATTGCAATTCACCCAGTGGCCAGTCATCACCTTGGGATTAGACAATGCCAGCATGTTTTACAATGCTACTATTATGAATGAATGAAAACTTTATTGTCATTCAGATATACACCTAGACACAGTGCACCTTGAACGAAATTTCGTTGCATTTGACTCTCCAATCAGGTAAATAGTAAAAGTAAAAGTGCTAGGTGCGTCCATAAAAATGCCTCATGTGCATGGTTCTGTAAAATAAATATATATAAAAAGTTTTTTTTTAAAGTGTCGATATTTTAAAAGTTCTAGCCTTGGTTTTGTTGATTGTTCAGTAATCTTATGGCCTGGGGGATGAAGCTGTTGCAGAACCTGGTTGTCCTGCTCTTCATGCTGCGGTACCTCCGCCCAGTTAAGCAGTATAAACAGTCCGAATTGTGGGTGTGTGGGGGCTCTGGTAATGCCCTTAGCTCTAATCAGACAGCGCTTGTACCCCATGTCCATGATTGAAGGAAGAGAAGTCCCAATTATTTTTTCCGCTGTCATCCCACTGTGCTACTGTGCAATGTGCTACTATCCCACTAAAACCTGTCTGAAGAATGGTCCCGGCCCGAAACCAACTATTCCATGTTCTCCAGAAATGCTGCCTGACCTGCTGAGTTACTCCACCAACTTGTGTCTTTTTTTTTGTAAACTCGCACCTTCAGTTCCTCGCAGCTCCAATCCATTTGTCATCTACCGTGCATTGCTGTAGAGGCTGCTAACAGCAATCGAAAGGAGCAAGAAGAACAGTCTCATAAATTCAACCCGTTCTAAATAAACAGATGACTTGACGTGCAGTCGCCGAGCTCGGCCCCGAAGACCAGAGAGACGAGGAGCGCTGACGATGACAGACAAGACGATTAGATACAATTCTTTATTCAGTACTTCACTGGAAACTCACGTGGCTGTGGTGGCAAGTCTGTGCCAGAACATGTGAAGGAAGGAACTGTAGATGCTGCTTCAAACCAAAGATAGACACAACAAGCTGGAGTAACTGAGTGGGTCAGGCAGCATCTCTGGAGAGAAGGAATGGGTCGAGGCCCTTCTTCAGAAGCAGTCTCACCTGTTCCTTTTCTCAGAGATGCTGCCTGACCTGCTGAGTTACTCCAGCTTTTTGTGTCTATTTGGGTCAGAACATGATTGTAGATCCGGAGTGCGGCAAGAATCACAAAGGGGGAGCAGTGAGAGAGGGTCTTACAGAACTCCTGTCGGAGAGAGGAGAGAACTCCTTGAGGAGCTTACGCAGGTGAGCAGTAAAATGTAAACACAAGGAACTGCAGATGCTGGTTTCAAAAAAAAGACAAAGTGCTGGAGTAACACAGCAGGTGAGGCAGCATCTCTGGAGAACATGGATAGATAACGTTTCGGGTCGGGACCCTTCTTCAGACCCTTTAGACCTTTGGAGTTTAGAGATACAGCCCTTCGGCCCATCGAGCCCACACCGACCAGCGACCCTGTACATGAACAGTAGATGCAACGAGACCTGTGTGTGATGGTACACCAGTCAATAAAAGTAGGCATTCAGGTGCAGCAGGCAGTGAAGAAAGCAAATAGTATGTTAGCATTCATAGCAAAAAGATTTGAGTATAGGAGCAGGGAGGTTCTACCGCAGTTTTACAGGGCCTTGGTGAGACAACACCTGGAGTATTGCGTACAGTTTTGGTCTCCAAATCTGAGGAAGGACATTCTTGCCATAGAGGGAGTACAGAGAAGGTTCACCAGACTGATTCCTGGGATGTCAGGACTTTCATATGAAGAAAGACTGGATAGACTCGGCTTGTACTAGCTAGAATTTAGAAGATTGAGGGGGGATCTTATAGAAACTTACAAAATTCTTAAGGGGTTGGACAGGCTAGATGCAGGAAGATTGTTCCCGATGTTGGGGAAGTCCAGAACAAGGGGTCACAATTTAAGGATAATGGGGAAATCTTTTAGGACTGAGATGAGGAAAACATTTTTCACACAGAGAGTGGTGAATCTCTGGAATTCTCTGCCACAGAAGGTAGTTGAGGCCAGTTCATTGGCTATATTTAAGAGGGAGTTAGATGTGGCCCTTGTGGCTAAAGGGATCAGGGGGTATGGAGAGAAGGCAGGTACAGGATACTGAGTTGGATGATCAGCCATGATCATATTGAATGGCGGTGCAGGCTCGAAGAGCCGAATGGCCTACTCCTGCACCTATTTTCTATGTTTCTATGTTTCTATGTTTCTGAGGGCCAGTTAACTTTCAAACCTGTACGTCTTTATAGTGTGGGACTGGGAGGAAACTGTAGCACCCGGAGACAAACCACGTGGTCACAGGGAAAATGTACAAACTCCGGACTGACAGTACCTGTACTCAGGATCGAACCTGGGTCTCTGGTGTTAGAAGGCAGCAACTCTACCGCTGCGCCACCGTGCTGCCCAACACCAGGTGTTGAAGTGGTTGTAATAATGCAAGCTATTTCTTGTTGCAGAGTGCAGGAAACCATGAAGATTATTGCTCACTGATTCTCCGATGCCTGAGGAACCTCAACATGTATCATTGGGTAGAAGCGATTCCTCTACGGACAGAGAGGATGTACTGATGGGAGTTAGATGCAGCTGTCTTGAGATGCAGAGAGCACAATGAGAGACATCTGAATCTGCAACCTCCAGCACTTTTCAACTTCTTACTTTCAGAGGAGGATGAATAGCTATGAAATAAAATTCTCAGCTGTCACTTAGAACAGCAGGACAGGCAGCATCTCTGGAGCTGGATCTCATTCCTCATCTCATTCCAGCAGCCCATTGTCTAGGACCAGAGGTCATAATCTCAGAATTAAAGGACATTCTTTTAGGAAGGAGATGAGGATGAATTTCTTTAGCCAGAGGGTGGTAAATTTGTGGAATTATTTGCCAGGAGGCCAAGTCAATGGGTATTTTTAAGGCAGGGATAGATAGATTCTTGATTAGTACGGGTGTCAGGGGTTATGGGGAGAACGCAGGAGATTGGGGTTAGGAGGGAGAGACAGATCAGCCATGATTGAACGGCAGTGGATTTGATGGGCTGAATGGCCTAATTTTGCTCCTATCCCATGACCTTATGACAATCACAGCAGGGTGAGTGATCAGAGGATCGATATTTGTGTATCGCTGCAGTCTGTTCAGTTTCAGTCATTAAGGGGTGACTGTAGTATTAAGGCTACTGCATCGTGAAGCACAGGGCCAGATGATTAACTCCTCTCTGGTATGTGGCTTGCCAGATCATTCAGATGTGAAGCTTGGAATAAACAGACGTGCCGTTTCTCATTCCCCAGAGTCTGTTCAGTTCCTGGCCCACACATCCACGCAGAGAATCTGCAGGCTCACGATTTTTTGTCCTTGCTTCTTTCTTGGCCACTTTTTACATTTCCAACCAAGCCAATTAACCTATGAACCTGTACGTCTTTGGAGTGTGGGAGGAAACCGAAGATCTCGGAGAAAATCCACGCAGGTCACGGGGAGAACGTACGGACCCCGTAGAGACAAGCACCCGTAGTCAGGATTGAACCCGGGTCTCTGGTGCTGCAAGCGCTGCAGGGCAGCAACGCTACCGCTATGCCACCCAAGTTGGGTAGGTTTAGTTTTAGATTTTGCTACAGACAAGCACCCGTCGTCGGGATTGAACCCAGGTCTCTGGCGCAGTAAAGGACCTGTCCCACTTGGCCGATTTGTTTTGGCGAAGTCGCCAATAAAATCGCCGCATCACGCCGCGACTTTTCCGGTCTGCTACGTCAGTCAATAACGCGGCGGTGATGCCCAGCGACGCGGGGTGACAACGTATTGACGCACGCTGTTTCCTCAATGTCGCGACGTTTTTTTTTGTCGCCGCTGGATTTTGAAATGATCAAAATCTTTTGCCCACCCTGATATGACGTTGGCAGTCGCCAAAAAGAATCGCCAAGTGGGACAGGCCGTTAATGCAGTAGCTCCCATGCTGTGCAGATTGAGTGTTACTGCCAAAAACAGTGAAAAAGCCAACTTTGAAAAAAAATGTTTTAATCCATATAGCACAATAGACCTGTGATGAAAAAAGCTCCCAGATCAGTTCATCCCTCACAGTGAGACAGTACCAGTGAATTTCTGTGAATATCTGTTCTGGTTTCTATTAACTGCAAACTGATATGATCACACATCAATTCTGTTTAATACCTTCAGCAATGATGCCACATAATTTTTCCCAGTAAATTATATTTGCATCCTAGTCAAGGCAGGATCAAT
The DNA here is from genome assembly GCF_010909765.2 of Amblyraja radiata. Classification (NCBI taxonomy): domain Eukaryota; kingdom Metazoa; phylum Chordata; class Chondrichthyes; order Rajiformes; family Rajidae; genus Amblyraja; species Amblyraja radiata. The sequence continues at coordinate 2,778,240 of NC_045994.1, forward strand.
GATCATGTCATTTCTGCAGAAGCTCTGGTTTGGGCAAGTTAGTCCACTGCAGTGTTGTTCACATTCTGCGACAATGACAGAACAGATATTTATTTTAGATTTAGTTACAGAATTATTTTTTTTCAATATAAGCACGAATGTAATAGAATTTTCTCTCTGGTTGAAAGAGAAAGACAAAATGTCCACAGGTGAATATATCTTTCGTACTACATTAAAGGTCTTGCCTCAAATGTAATTTATTGGTTCTGTGAGATTGCCTCTGTAACATGAAAAAGCATTTTCTTAGGTGTTAAGCTGCAAATTAAAACTACCTTGTGTTGGAACATATTGAAGTACAGCACAGGAGCAGGCCCTTCGGCTCACAGTGTCTGTGCTGGACATGAATAAGTAAAGGACATATACCTAGTCATTGCGACCCCAGTTCATGCAGCTAGTATAAAAATGACCTTGCACTAACCAGCACGCTTCTTTGCACAGACAGCCACGTAAATGCAGTAGTTATACAAAGAAAAAAGCTGCCGACACTCCTAGCAGCTGAAGACGGACACAAAAAGCTGGAGTAACTCAGCACTAGGGTTGCCAACTTTCTCACTCCCAAATAAGGGACAAAAGGTCAAAATTCCTGACGGCAATTTGTTGGCCGACTCGGCCATGGCTGGGTGAATGATGAGTTGGCCCGGGTGCAGGACTGCACATAAAGCCCAGCCGGCGGGCAGCTGAGGAGTTTTGGCCCGCTCGACATCGCGCACAAAGTCCGGCACCCCATCCAACTCATGAACCGATGATCGGCCATGAGAAGGAGGGGTGGTGGTGTCAACAGTAAGCGAAGGTCCGAAGGTCAGACAGCTGGCCGGGCTGCCGACCGACGGGGCCACTGGCGAGGCGCTGCTGCTGCACTCCATGGGCTGCACTACGTCGGGACGGGTGAGGCGGGGCTGGACGCTGTACTCCAACCCGACAGTCCCCTAAATCCGAATAGTAGCAGTCAAATACGGGACAAGGGCGGTCCCCGTATGGAACAAACCAATTTAGCCCAAAATACGGAATGTCCCGGCTAATAAGACAGTTGGCAACCCTACTCAGCGAGTCAGGGAGCATCTCTGAAGAAGCGGAAAACGTGACGTTTCGGGTCGAGACCTTTCAGACTGAGCCTCAGGGGAAAGGGAAAGGAGAGATATAGAACTAATGAATGAAAGATATGCAAAAATATAATGATGATAAAGGAAACAGGATATTGTTAACTGTGGCTCGTTGAGACTCAACAAGACGTCTTTGAAGCTGGTGTGTCTTGGGTGGGGGAGGGATGGAGAGAGAGAGGGAAATCAAGGATTACTTGAAGTTAGAGAAATCAATATTTAAACCACTGGGTTTCAAGTTGCCCAAGCGAAATATGAGATGCTGCTCCTCCAATTTGCATTTGGCCTCAGGCTGACAATTAAGGAGGCCTAGGACAGAAAGGTCAGGGTGGGTGGGCATGGGAAGGGGAGTTAAAGTGTTTGGCCACCGGGAGATTTGTTGACTTAATCCAAACAAGCATAGAACATGGAGCAGTACAGCACAGGAACAGGCCCTTCGGCCCACATTGTTGTGCCGAACCTGAGTACAGGCAATGAGTGGGGGTCTTGTTGAAACATATAAGATTATTAAGGGTTTGGACGCGCTGGAGGCAGGAAACATGTTCCCGATGTTGGGGGAGTCCAGAACCAGGGGCCGCAGTTTAAGAATAAGGAGTAAGCCATTTAGAACGGAGATGGGGAAACACTTTTTCACACAGAGAGTTGTGAGTGTGGAATTCTCTGCCTCAGAAGGCGGTGGAGGCCGGTTCTCTGGATACTTTCAAGAGAGAGCTAGATAGGGCTCTTAAAGATAGCAGAGTCAGGGGATATGGGGAGAAGGCAGGAACGGGGTACTGATTGTGGATGATCAGCCATGATCACATTGAATGGCGATGCTGGCTCGAAGGGCCGAATGGCCTACTCCTACACCTATTGTCTATAATCTATTGATGCTAACCTCTTCAGCCTGCATATAATCCGTATCTAGGCACCCCCAACATATTCAAGTGCCCATCTTAGATACCCTTATGGTATCTGCCTCCACTACGACCGCTGGCAGTGTACTCCAAGCACCCACCACTCTCTGTGGAAAAAAACTTGCCCCATTTCTTTTAAGCTCTTCCATTCTTATCTTAAAGCATCACCCTCCCCTATTTGACATCCACATCCGGGGAAAAGGTTCTGACTGTCTATACCTCTTATTATTTTATAAATTTCTATCTCTTCGCGCAACGGACGGTAGGTTTATGCAGTGAGCTGCCAGGCCAGGTAGTTGAGGCAGGTACCTTCGCAATGTTAAAGAAACATTTAGACATGTACATGGATTGGGCATGTTTAGAGAGATATGGGCCGAACGCAGGCAGGTGGGACTAGGCTTGTACTCACTGGAGTTTAGAAGGATGAGGGGGTATCTTATAGAAACATATAAAATAATAAAAGGACTGGGCAAGCTAGATACAGGAAAAATGGTCCCAATGTTGGGCTAGGCCAGAACCAGGGGCCACAGCGTTAGAATAAAGGTGAGGCCATTTAGGACTGAGGTGAGAAAAAACTTTTTCACCCAGAGTTGTGAATTTGTGGAATTCCTTGCCAGAGGGCAGTGGAGGCCAAATCACTGGATGGATTTAAGAGAGAGGTGGATAGAGCTCTAGGGGCTAGTGCAATCAAGGGATATGGGGGGATGGCAGGCACGGGTTATTAATTGTGGACGATCAGCCATGATCACAATGAATGGCGGTGCTGGCTCGAAGGGCCGAATGGCCACCTCCACATATTTTCTATGTTTCTATGTTTCTTGTGTAGATGGAACATGTTGGCCGGTGTGGGAAAATTGGGCCGAAGGGCCTGTTTCCACGCTCTAAGTCTCCATGACTCCATGACAGGTCTCCCCTCAACTTCTGATGCTCCAGAGAACACAATCCAACCTCTGGATATTATCTTTGTCCAATCCTTCCTTATAACTAATACTTTCCAATCCAGAGATAGACACAAAATGCTGGAGTAACTCAGCGGAACAGGCAGCATCTCTGGACAGAAGTGTCGACAGAAATGGGTGTCGTTTTGGGTTGAGACCCTTTTTCAGACCGAGAGTCAGGGGAAAGGGAGGCACAGAGGTATGGACGGGTAAAAGGTTTAAAATCGAGACATCAAAGGGCTCGTGGATCCAGGAAAATATAGAAGAGATCATTGTTAGCTAGGGGAAGGTGACAATGAAGCATACAAAGATAAAATGTAATCAGGAAGACAGTAAGAATGGTCGGAGAACTAGGATGGGGGAGGGATGGTGAGAGAGGGAAAGCAAGAGTTTCTTGAAGTTAGAGAAGTCGATATTCATGCTGCTGGGTTACAAACGGAATAGTCTCCACATCCTTCCTGTAATCGAGCAACCAGAACTGCACACAATTCTTCAAATGCCACTGAACCAAAGTTTCTTTAGCCTAGTTTTGATTCTTGGTGGTAGGGCACATACAAGTCCTTCGTGAGTGTCTAACTCCGCGGCCAGTGGACCTGTTGTACCCCCAGTTAAAACACAAGTCGAGAGGTTTGATAAATCTTTCTCACCCATCGATTTGCTATTTACACTCAAAGGGTGGTGGGTGTTTGGAGTGGGCTGCCGGAGGAGGTAGTTGAGGCGGGTACTATCGCAAAGTTTAAGAAACATTTAGACAGGTTTAGAGGGATTTGGGCCAAACTCAGGTAGGTGGGATGAGTGTAGTTGGGACATATTGGTCGGAGTGGGCAAGTTGGGCTGAAGGGCCTGTTTGCACGCTGTATGAGACTGCGACTGTATTTCTGGAATTAGTTGCAGGAAAAGACTGTTGGAACTGGTGCAGTACGATGCTGAGAATGATATTATGCCCCATATATATTTCCCTTTGCTCTACCTATTGCACATGAGTTTGTGTTGATTGTATCGATGCATAGTAGAGGTTTTAGACTTTAGGCTTCAGGGACACAGCGCGGAAACAGGCCCTTCGGCCCGTCGAGTCTGCACGACCAGCGATCACCCCTACACTCACGAGGGACAATTTACAATTTTACCGCAGCTGATTAACCTCCAAACCCGTACGTCTTTGGACTGTGGGAGGAAACCGGAGCCCCCAGAAAAAAACCCACGCAGTCATGGGGAGAACGCGCAAACTCCATTCAGACAGCACCCGTAGTCAGGATCAAACCCGGGTCTCTGGCGCTGTGGCCGGGTCAGCAACTAAACGCTACGCCATGGCCCCCCTTATTTGAAAATAAATCACGTAACCACGATAGCGGTATGGTCACGTGCCATTGGTTTATTTGGAAAATGTTGGCTTATTTTTTTTTTTTGGTTTGCATCCTCGCTTTCTGTGCATACTCATCCTCACCCTCACCCCACCTCTCCCCCTCCCCCCCACCCCCCCCCCCCCTCTCCCCCACCCTCAACTACCTGGCACTGTAATGCAATCCCTTGATTGCACTAGCCCCTAGAGTTCTATCCAACTCTCTCTTAAATCCATCCAGTGATTTGGCCTCCACTGCCCTCTGGCAAGGAATTCCACAAATTCACAACTCTGGGTGAAAAACCTGGCACTGTAATGCAGCAACACTACCGCTGCACCACTGTACAGCTCTCAAATGTATTATGTGATCTGAGTGAACAGCATGCAGAACGGAGCTGTTCACTGAACCTCGGTATAAGTGACAATAATAAATCTAAAACATGAGCTACAAGCAGTGCGAGCAGTTTCAGAAGATGATAGCAAGTGTTTATGATAGCTAAGAGTCTAGAGTGTTTAATTGTCATAAGTACACGCAACAGAAGAATGACATTCATACTTGCAGCAGCTTTACAAGTGTTGTCAAGATGACAATAATTTGTCTCGTTGTAAAGATAGGCTTGATTGGATTTTATGGACTTTTCATGTTCCTGAAGTATTTAATGATAACTTCCTTTTGAATTGCCATGCCATGATTAACGGAAACATGTGTTGGCTCACATTTTTCAAAACACACAGACACAAAAGACTGCAGATGCTGGAATCTGGAGCAAAAAATCTCCACACTGTTGGAGGGACTCGGTGGGCCGAACAGCATCTGTGAAGCCTGAGGGAGTGCCAAAGTTTTGGCACCCAACCCTAAATGTCCATCCTGCCTTTTGCCTCCATACATGCTGCTCTGCCTGCTGAGTTAACGTATAACCATATAACCATATAACCATATAACAATTACAGCATGGAAACAGGCCAACTCGTCCCTTCTAGTCCGTGCCGAATATTTATTCTCCCCTAGTCCCATCTACCTGCACTCAGACCATAACCCTCCATTCCTTTCCCGTCCATATACCTATCCAATTTATTTTTAAATGATAAAATCGAACATGCCTCCACCACTTCCACTGAAAGCTCATTCCACACAGCTACCACTCTCTGAGTAAAGAAGTTCCCCCTCATGTTACCCCTAAACTTCTGTCCCTTATTTCTCAAGTCATATCCTCTTGTTTGAACCTTATAATATAACCATATAACAATTACAGCACGGAAACAGGCCATCTCGACCCCTCTAGTCCGTGCCGAACACATAGTCTCCCCTAGTCCCATATACCTGCGCTCAGACCATAACCCTCCATTCCTTTCCCATCCATCTCCCTACTCTCAATGGGAAAAGCTTATCCACGTCAACTGTGTCTATCCCTCTCATCATTTTAAAGACCCCTATCGTCCCCCTTTAACCTCTGCGCTCCAAAGAATAAAGACCTAACTTGTTCAACCTTTCTCTGTAACTTAGTTGCTGAAACCCAGGCAACATTCTAGTAAATCTCCTCTGTACTCTCTCTATTTTGTTGACATCCTTCCTCTAATTTGGCGACCAAAATTGTAAACCATACTCTAGAATTGGCCTCACCAATGCCTTGTACAATTTTAACATTACATCCCAACTTCTATACTCAATGCTCTGATTTATAAAGGCCAGCACACCAAAAGCTTTCTTTACCACCCTATCTACATGAGATTCGACCTTCAGGAAACTGTGCACAGTTATTCCTAGATCTCTCTGTTCAACTGCATTCCTTAACTCATTACCATTTACCATGAATGCCCTATTTTGACTTGTCCTGCCAAGATGTAGCACCTCACACCTATCAGCATTAAACTCCATCTGCCATCTTTCAGCCCACTCTTCCAAATGGCCTAAATCTCTCTGTAGACTTTGAAAATCTACTTCATTATCCACAACACCACCTATCTTAGTATCATCTGCATACTTACTAATCCAATTTACCACACCATCATCCAGATCATTGATGTACATGACAAACAACAGTGGACCCAACACAGATCCCTGTGGCACCCCACTAGTCACTGGCCTCCAACGTGACAAACGGCCATCCACCATTACTCTCTGGCATCTCCCATTCAGCCACTGTTGAATCCATCTTGCTACTCCACCATTAATACCCAACAATTGAACCTTCTATACCAACCTTCCATGAGTAAACTTGTCAAAGGCCTTACTGAAGTCCATATAGACAACATCCACTGCTTTACCCTCATCAATTTCCCGAGAAACCTCTTCAAAAAATTCAAGAAGATTAGTCAAACATGACCTTCCAGGCACAAATCCACGTTGACTGTTCCTAATCAGACCCTGTTTATCCACATGCTTATATATTATCTCTAAGTATCCTTTCCATTAATTTGCCCACCACTGACGTCAAACTAACAGGTCTATAATTGCTAGGTTTACTCTTAGAACCCATTTTAAACAATGGAACAACATGCGCAATACGCCAATCCTCCAGCACTATTCCCGTTTCTAATGACAATTGAAATATTTCTGTCATTGCCCCTGCTATTTCTACACTAACTTCCCTCAATGTCCTAGGAAATATCCTGTCAGGACCTGGAGACTTACCCACTTTTATATTTTAGATAACGTAGAACCGTGTAGTACAGGAACAGGCCCTTCGGCCCACAATGTCCATGCCGAACACGGTGTCAAGTCATCTCCTCCAGCTGCGCATGATCCACATCCCTCCATTCTAAGAGCCTCTTAAACACCGTTATCATTTTCGCCGTGGGCTGGTGGTGGATCAGGAACCAGAGTGACGTTCAAGACTTTTGGCACATTGGCCTTCATCAGTCAGAGTATTGAGAAGTTGCGAAGTCTTGTTGCAATTGTATAAGGCCGCATTTAGAGTATTGTGTTCAGTTCTGGGCACCGTGTTGTAGGAAAGATTGAATGGGTTTTCCCCAAGATCTTCGGTTTCCTCCCACACTCCAAAGACATACAGGTTTGTGGGTTAATTGGCTGGGTATGAATGTAAAATTGTCCCCAGTGTGTGTAGGATGGTGTTATCGTGCGGGGATCGCTGGTCAGCACCGACTCGGTGGGCCGAAGGGCCTGTTTCCACGCAGTATCTCTTAACTAAACTAAACTAAGCTTCACGATATGATAGAACTTTATTTATCCCATGAGGGAAATTAAACTGCAAACAGTCATAAAAATACAAAATACATGAAACATGAAATTAAAGTGATGGGGGAGGGTGGGGAGGGGGACGGGGAGTCAGTCTTAGTCCACCCCACGACAGAAGGGGGAGGGGTTGTACAGTTTGATAGCCACAAGGAAGAAGAATCTCCTGTGGCGTTCTGTGCTGCATCTTGGTGGAACCAGTCTGTTGCTGAAGGTGCTCCTCAGGTTGACCAGTGTGTCATGGAGGGGGTGAGCTGTATTGTCCAGGATGCTCCGCAGTTTTGAGGAGCATCCTCCCCTCCAAGACCACCTCCCGTGAATCCAACTCCAACTCCGCTCCCCAGGATGGAGCCGGCCTTCCTGATGAGTTTGTTGATCCTATTGTCGTCCGCGGCCTTCGCCCTGCTGCCCCAGCACTCGGCAGTGAAGAAGATGTCACTGGCTACCACCGGTTGGTAGAAAATCTGTTAGAACATGACTCTCACACTTCATCACTTTCCATGTGCTTGGTCTCACGCACTGCATTTGAACTCTTGCCTGCCAGGAATAAACTTATCAGTGCAGCCCGATTATGAAAAGGAAGAAAACTTAATTTAGTGTTGATGGAAGGCAGATTGCAAGCAAGGCAAGATAAAAGCAAAGATTAATGTACGATGCAGAAATGTATTAAATTAGAAACGTTTCTATTAATCTACATATCAACATCAGCTGAAACTCTACAGTTCAATTTAGTTTATTGCCACGTGTACCGAGGTACAGTGAAAAGCTTTTTGTTGCGTGCTAACCAGTCAGCAGAAAGACAATACATGATTACAATCGAGCCATTTACACTGTATAGATACATGATAAGGGACTAACGTTTAGTGCAAGGTAAAGTCCGATCAAGGATAGTTCAAGCGGTAGATAGTAGTTCAGTAGTTCTTGTCATCGCCAACTCTTAATTCCAAGTCTTCAACAATTTGACACACTTCCAGATCGTGAAGGGTCTGCAGAATGTTGAGAGTTATTAATATTAAGGGTTATTTTTGTTTTCATTACAGGCCCGTTTGCAATTTTATCTACCCATGTCTAAATGCCTCATCACGCTGTAAATAGTAACCTTAATTTAACCAGAGCAGCACTTAATAACTGATACAAAATGCCATTGCTATTTTACTGAACAGCTCCATGTATTTGAAAAATTAGAAGCCTAAGAGAATGCACCAAAATCTGGAGCAAAATATGAAGGGCTGGAAGAACTGAAAGGAACCAGGCAGCCTCTGTGGAGGCAAAAGGGATTTTGAGTTGAAACCCTGCATCAGGTCTGGGTGGAGAGAGGAAAGATGGCCGGTATATGGGGGCGTAGAGGATGGGTAGGATAGGAGTTGGTGGGTAGGCACGAAATACTGGCGTAACTCAGCGGGACAGGCAGCATCGCTGGAGAGAAGGAATGGGTGGAGGCAGGGCCGGCCTTAGGAGGTGCAGGGCCCAATTGGGAAGAATTTTGCTGAGCCCCAGATTCCCAGCCAAAGTCTGTAGAATCATAGAAATACAAATAAAGTCTATTATAGACTTTATATCTCTGTGGTAGAATGGAAAGTAATCAAAATGTGCGCTTAAAAAGTGCCTGCGAGTTAGTGAATGGACCAAACAGATCTAAGCTACATTTTAATATAAAATTGCATACATGTAAGCCTACAAGTAACAAACAAAATGTGTAGATCACCTCTGAAAAGTACATAGTTACAATACCACTTGTTTTAGTGACTGTGAAATGAAAGAAAAGTAATTTAATTAACTAGATCCTGGAAAACCAATAACTATCGGCGAAAAAACAGTCCAGGCATTAAATTTTGGGCTTCAGCCCCATCCTACCCTTTGGGCTTCTACCCCATCCTAACTTAGTTGTGTGTGTTAGTTGTCTGTGCGTGATGTGTGTGTGTTAGTTGAGTTGAGATGTTATCTTACAGCGATGCAAGATGTTGGATAGACCAACAGTATGGCACTGGAACAGGCCCTTCGGCCCACAATGTCCATACCAACCATGATGCCAAGTTAAATGTGTCTCTACTGCCTGCAAGTGATCCATATCTCTCCATTACTTGTTTGTGGAGCATTAGATTTAGCCCTTAGGGATAAGGGAATCAATTGATATGGGGATATGGGGAAAAAGCCGGAACGGGGTACTGGGTTTGGATGATCAGCCATGATCATATTGAATGGCGGTGCTGGCTCGAACGGCCGTATGGCCTACTCCTGCACCTATTTTCTATGTTTCTATGTTTCTATATCTATCTATGTGCCTATCTGAAAAGCCTCTTAAACGCCACTATCATTTACCACACTTGGAGTATTGAGTGCAGTTCTGGTTGCCTAGTTATACGAAGGGTGTTATTAAGCTGGAATAGGTGCAGATACAGTTCACAAGGACTTCACAGGGACTGGGGCGGTTTGAGTTATTAGGAGAGATTGGTTAGTTTGCTTGGAGCAAAGGAGGTAGCAGGGTGACTTTACTGAGGTTTATAGAATCACGAGAGGCATAGATAATGTGCAAGGTCACAATCCTTTCCCCGGATTAGATGAGTCTAAAACCAGAGGGCAGAGATTTAAGATGAGAGGGGAGTGATTTCAATGGGGCCCGAGAGGCTGGTTTTTCACACAGAGGATGGTGGGTATGTGGAACGAGCTGCCAGAGGAAGTGGGAGAGAGGGGTACAACTTCAATTTGTGGAAGGACATTCTTGCTATTGAGGGAGTGCAGCGTAGGTTTACAAGGTTAATTCCTGGGATGGCGGGACTGTCACATGCTGAGAGAATGGAGCAGTTGGATGAGAGGGAATCTCATTGAAACATGTAAGATTGTTAAGGGCTTGGACACACTAGAGGCAGGAAACATGCCCCCGATGTTGGGGGAGTCCAGAACCAGGGGCCACAGTTTAAGAATAAGGAGTAAGCCATTTAGAACGGAGACGAGGAAACACTTTTTCTCACAGAGAGTGGTGAGTCTGTGGAATTCTCTGCCTCAGAGGGCGGTGGAGGCAGGTTCTCCGGATGCTTTCAAGAGAGAGCTAGATAGGGCACTTAAAAATAGTGGAGTGAGGGGATATGGGGAGAAGGCAGGAACGGGGTACTGATTGGGGATGATCAGCCATGATCACATTGAAAGGCGGTGCTGGCTCGAAGGGCCAAAGGGCCTGCTCCTGCACCTATTGTCTATTGTCTATTGTTAAAAAGATATTCAGACAGGTTCACAGATAGGAATGGTTTAGAGGGGTATGCGGGTAAACGGGACTAGCTCATGTAAGACAATTTGGGCTGCAGGGATTAGTTGGGCCGAAGGGCTGTTTCCATGCTGGATGACTCCATGACTTTTATCCAGTGTTGGTGAATCAAGAACCAGAGGACATAGGTTTAAGTTGAATGGGGAAAGATTGAATAGGAAACCGAGGGGCGACTTTTTCACTCAGAAGGTGATGGGTATATGTAACCAGCTGTCAGAGGAGGTAGTTGAGCAGGTACATTAACAACTTTTAAAAGACACTTGGGCAGGTACACAGAGAGGAAAGGTTTAGAGGATATGGTTTGGGTAGAGAGGATATTTCCACTTGTGGGAGAGTCTAGGACCAGACGTCATAGCCTCATCATTAAAGGACATTCTTTTAGGAAGATGAGGAGGAATTTCTTTAGCCAGAGCGTGGTGAATCTGTGGAATTCTTTGCCACACAAGGCTGTAGAGGCCAAGTCAGTGGATGTTTTTAAGTAAGAGATAGATAGATTCTTGATTGGTGCGGGTGTCAGGGGTTATGGGGAGAAGGCATGAGAATGGGGTTAGGAAGGAGAGATAGTTCAGCCATGATTGATTGGAGAAGTAGACTTGATGGGCCAAATGGCCTAATTGTGCTCCTATCACTTATGACCTTATGATGTCATGAAGTACGGGCAAATGGGACTAGCTTAGATGGGGCATCGTGGTTGGTATGGACGAGTTGGGCCGAAGGGCCTTTTTCCGTGCTGTATGGTAAGACAAAATATTCATCAGTTTATCAGCATTCAGCACTTTCAGGTGTAAATATAACTGAATGTCACATTCTCAAGTTAGTAAGCAGACACTTTTGAAAAGGTTGATGAATATCGAACATTTTAATTTTGTTGGATTCACAATGTATGAACCTGGTCTCTGTAGGTTCTAACTATCAGCTGCAGGAAGTTGGGACGTTACAGATATGGTGAATGAGTATGCAGCTTTGTAGCTGAGGATATGGAGACATGGTGTTTGAAGACAAGCCGGCTGGTATGCAGTGACATGCAACATACCAAGTACACAGTGGATAAGAGCCTGAAGAAGGGTCTCGATCCAAAACATCACCCATTCCCTCACTCCAATCCCGCTGAGTTACTCCAGCTTTTTGTGTCTGTCTTCAGGCTGAAGGACTCTGCCAACCCACATATCTTTCTCCGATTCACACGTCGTTGCACAAACGGGATTTTTGAAAATGTGCAAGGGACTAGATTTCTCGAACAGCTCGGCCAGAGGGTGTTGCAATCTTTTCTATGTCCCTGCCACAGGCAGATCATTTATATAACATGCTACATGGAAAAGCACAGCACAGGAACAGACCACTCGGCCCACAATGTCGGTGCCGAACAACATGCCAAGCTAAACTGATCTCACCTTCAGACTGTAGAGTTCAGAGATACAGCATCTGTGGAATTCTGTGGAATTCTTTGTCACAGAAGGCTGTGGAGGCCAAGTCAATGGATTTTTTTTTTTTTTTTTTTTAATATTTTATTTTATTAGAAGTAAGTACAGTCATATGGCACCAACGTGCCTAATATATATTTTCATAATACATTTTATGTACAACTTCTTTTTTTTTTTTTTATTACACTGAAAAAAGATTAGAATAAGAAAAAGAAGTTAGATAGTAAAGGATAGAAAGATGTGAAATATATAGTGTGTGAAAAAAGAAAACGAGTAAATGAAGAAAGATGAGAGAGAGAATAGAGAAAAGAAAAGAAAAGAAAAAAAAAAAAAAAAAGGAAAAGGTGATCATTATTTATAGTCTTGACCAACCCTCGTCCAATCCTGAAACAGTTATTTTTTACAATTGTATTGCACCATATGATTCCAAAAAAACGACGAATGGAGACCAACTCGTTATGAATTGGTCTGATTTATCCATTAGGAGGAATCGCGTCAATGGATATTTTTAAGGTAGAGATAGATAGATTCTTGATTAGTACGGGTGTCAAGGGTTATAGGGAGAAGGTAGGAGAATGGGGTTAGGAGGGAGAAATCAGCCATGAAGTAGACTTGATGGGCCGACTGGCCTAATTCTGCTCTTATCACTTCTGACCTTATGAACATGAATTTTCTCATCACCCTTCACCCCTCCTCAGTCCGCCTCTGGCCCCTGTCTCCCACCTTTTACTCCCTCCTCCACATTACGACTCTGTCCCCTCTCGATCCTGATTCGGGGCTTCGACCCGAAACTTCAACATGGGCGGCATGGTGGCGCGTGGGTAGAGTTGCTGCCTCACAGCGCCGGTGACCCGTGTTCGATTCTAAATATGGGTGCTGTCTGTACGGAGTTTGTACGTTCTCCCCGTGACCTGCGTGGGTTTTCTCAGGTTGCTCGTGTTTCCTCCCACACTCCAAAGACGTACAGGTTTGTAGGTTAATTGGCTTGGTAAATGTAAAAATTGTCCCTAGAGGGTGTAGGATAATGTTAATGTGCGGGGATCGCTGGTCGGTGCGGACCCGGTGGGGCCGAAGGGCCTTTTTCCGTGCTATATCTCTAAACTAAATTAAAAATAAACTGAACTCTCACAGCTGACTGGATCGTGGATGTGACGGCAGGAGCCCACTGCTCCTGACACCATTGACACATGCAATTCACAAATAAAGCAGTGGGCTTAAAGAACTGCTTATGTAAGTGCGAGTTTATGTAAGTCACCTATCACGTAAGTCAGGGGATGCCTGTATCTCACTCAGTACGCAAGACAATGATAAACCAATACAGTTTGTAGGGCAATTACCTTCAGCAAAAATTGTAAATTGCCCCTAGTGTGTAGGATAGTGATAGTGTACGGGCTGATCGCTGGTCGGCCAAAGGGCCTGTGTTTGCACTGCGCTGTAAACCAAACTAAACTGAACTGAACTAAATTCCTTCTTCCCCTCCTCCACTGATGCAGTTCGACCCACTGAGTTCCTCCAGCAGGCTGTTTTATGTAACACTGCAGTGACTGAACGGCAGCCAGGAAACCTGATCACATTGAGCAAGTCAGGCAGACATTGAATGCAGTTCTTTTGCAGCCTGACGTATTAGGTGTTTCCAGTGGTCTTCTGAATCACTTGAGTTCTGCAAATCCAATTCCTTCTAAATAGCCCGCGGAAGATTCACACAACCATGTTAGAATCGATTTTTCATCAGCATTGAAAATCCCTCTTTGCTTGTTTTCTCTGGTAGAATGGATATTTGGGGCTGGTATTCAAAGTTATTTCTCTTTGTGCTGAAAATGATGGTTTGTGTTTTTAAACGACCAATGTTCCAAGGTGATTTACCTTTATTGCACAGTGGCGCAGTTAGTAGAGCTGCTGCCTCACAGCACCAGAGGCCCAGGTTCGATCCTGACCTTAGGTGCCATTTGGTTGCAGTTTGCACGTTCTTCCTGTGGCCGTCTGGGTTTTCTCCGGGTGCTCCGGTTTCCTCCCACATCCCAAAGATGTGCGTGCGGGTTTGTAGGTTAATTGGCCTCTGTAAATTGCCCCTGGAGTGTACGGAGTGGATTTGAAAATGGGTTAACAAAGAACTAGTGTGGAAGGGTGATCGATGGTCGGCGTGGACTTGGTGGACTGAAGGGCCTGTATCTATGCTGTATCTCTAAACTAAAATATTGACTGTGATTGCCGAAGTACAAGGGGCGTAAATGGGATGCAATTTTGTTAAATGCATCAAAGATAGATTTTACTGTAGATAACAGAGTTTGTGGCATCATCTTAGGAAATGTAACTGGGCATGGACTTGGTGGGCCAAAGGGCCTGTTTTCATGCTGTAACTCTACACTAAACTAAACTAAACTAAACTAAACTAAACTAAACTAAACTAAACTAAACTAAACTAAACTAAACTAAACTAAACTAACCTAACCTAGACTAGACTAAAGGACCGGTCCCACGAGCATGCGACCTGCATGCGGCAAGTGCGACCAAACTGGAAGCGGGGGCCGCGCGGAGGTCGAGTGATCCCCGTACAGGGCCGGTCCCACCAGCATGCGCCTGCATGCGGCGAGCTCGACCAAATCGGCAGTGGGGGCCACGTGGAGGTCGAGTGAGTGACGTGAAGTTCGAGCGAAGTCCGCGGGAAGTTCGCACGTGACGTACGGCGTCAAGACGCTGCGTATGGCGTCGATGTGGCTGCTGGCCGGCAGGCCATTGGCGGCGAAATTTTTGAACATGGTCAGTTTTTCGGAGCCCCGCGCGATGTCGGGACCAGCTCCGCACAACTCCATATGGCTCCGGCGATCGAAGCGGGACCGGCCCCGCGAGGCCGTACGGCTCAAGCGACCACGTTAGGTCGCGCATGCCGCATGCAGTTGCGTACTTGTGGGACAGGCCCTTAACGTAGACTAGACTAGACTAACATAGACTAGATTAACGTAGACTAGACTAGACTAGACTAAACTAGACTAGACTAGACTAGATTAGTAGGCTAACGTAGACTAGACTAGACTAGACTAAACTAGACTAGACTAGTAGACTAACGTAGACTAGACTAGACTAAACTGCATTATAAAGTAAAGTAAACTAAACTAAACTTTGAGAACCAGAGGGTATAGGTTTAAGGTGAAGGGGAAAATATTTTATAGGAATCTGAGGGGTAACTTTTTCATGCAAGGGGTAGTGAATGTAAGGAACGAGTTGCCAGAGGAGGTAGTTGAAGCAGGGACTATTGCAACATTTAAGAAGCAATTAGACAGGTGTATGGATAAGACAGGTTTACAAGGATATGGGCCAAATGCAGGCAGGTGGGACTGGTGTAGATGGGACATGTTGGTTGGTGTGCGCGATGGGCCGCAGGGCCTGTTTCCACACTGTGTGACTCTATGAATCTAAACTAAACTCTACTTTATTCACACCAGGTTGCCACTGCAAGCCAGCCTGAGAACCACAGCAGAGCTGGCAAGATGCAGAGAAGCCCACTGTTCACTGGTGCCCACTGCCCACTGTCCACTGGAGCGCCCAGCTCAGTCACGACCCTTCTTGGTCTGCAGAAACATCACCTGCCAATTCCCCCACCATGGATATTGTCTGACCCATTGAGTTCCTCCAGCACTTTGTATTTTGCATCAACCATTACTCTGGGTAGCAGTACGTCAGGGAGGCAACATTATAAACCTGCCTCCCTGTACGTACTGTACGTACGGAGGTTTATATATTTAAAATAAATGCGATTATCCATATTGAGCTCAACAGCACAAAAGCTTGAAAGCATGAACCACCAGACTCAGAAACAGCTTCTTTCCCTCTATTAACAGATTTAGTTTAGTTTAGCTGAGTTTAGTTTAGTTTAAGAAGGAACTGAAGATTCTGGAGAAATCGAAAGTAGACAAAAAATGCTGGAGAAACTCAGCGGGCGAGGCAGCATCTATGGAGAGAGGGAATAGGCGACATTTCGGGTCAAGATCCTTCTTCAGAGAGATTTGGGGGAGGGGGCGGAAAAAAGAAAAGAAAGTTGGAAGAGACAGTAGGACTGTGGAAGAGCCGGGAAGAGGGGGGGAAGGAGGGAGAAAGCAGGGACTACCTGAAATTAGTGAAATCAAAGTTCATACCGCTGGGGTGTAAACTACCCAAATGAAATATGAGGTGTTGTTCCTCCAATGCCTCTCCCTGACAATGGAAGAGGCCCAGGACAGAAAGGTCAGATTGTGAATGGGAGTGGGAGTTGAAGTGCTGGGCCACCAGGTGATCAGGTTGGTTAAGATGGACGGAGCAGAGGTGTTCAACGAAACGATCGCCGAGCCTGCGCTTGGTCTCGCCGATATAGAGGAGTTGACACCTGGAGCAGCGGATGCAGTAGATGAGGTTGGAGGAGGTGCAGGTGAACCTCTGCCTCACCTTGAAAGACTGCTTAGGTCCTTGGATGGAGTCAAGGGGGGGGAGATAATGGGCCAGGTGTGCATCTCCTGCGGTTGCAAGGGACAAATTGACCTGGTGCCTGTCCCGCTGAGTTACTCCAGCTATTTGTGTCTATCATTAAGATAAATTCCAGTAATGTCCAATTAAAGGTAGGCTTCTGAACGGTCCTTCCATAAGCTAGGGTACTGTCCGATTCACCTCTACCCCATTGCGGACATTGGACTTCGTCTATGGAACTGGTGCGCTACAATGCTGAGAACTATATTCTGCACTCTGTATCTTCCCCTTTGCTCTACCTGTTGTACAGGAGTTTGACTTGAATGTACTTATGTATAGTATTATCTGATCCGTTTGGATAGCTTGCAAAACAAAGCTTTTCATTGCAGCTAGATCTACGTGACAAGAATAGACCTAAACCTGAAGCAAAACAACATATGGCACAAAAGAAACATTCGCCAACAATTGTTTAAATACTGACCGAGAAAATCTACTGATCGATTCATGACCGTTTTCAAAGGAGAGGGATATTTCCAGTGGAAATGTTTTTCTTCATCATCAACAATCTAAATTAAATCCAGGTTTTCAACGTAAATATTTCTCTGGAGCTTCGGAGGCTGAGTGGAGACCCGATAGAAGCTTTTTCAATTAGGAGAGGCTTTGAAAGAGTAGACTGTCAGAATCATTTCCCGAAGGTAGAAATGTGAAAGATTCAGGAGCACAGCTTTAAGGTGAGAGTTCAGTTTAGTTTAGTTTATTGTCACGTGTACCAAGGTACAGTGAAAAGCTTTTGTTGCGTGCTAACCAGTCAGCGGAAAGACTATACATGCTTACAATCGGGCCATTCACAGTGTACAGATACATGATAAGGGAATAATGTTTAGTGCAAGGTAAAGCCAGCAAAGTCCCATCAAGGATAGCGGAAAAGTTTAAAGGCAATGTGCAGGGCAAGTTTTTTTACACAGTGGTGGAGGCAGATACGATAGTGGCATTTAAGAGGCTTAAACAAATGTGTTTAAATAGATATGCACAGGATAGCACAGGGATATGGATCACGTGCAGGATGAGGAGATTAGTTTAATGTGGCCTTATGTTCAGTACAAACATGGTGAACCGAAGGGCCTGTTTTTGTGCCGTACTGTACAGATCTATGTTCTATGTGTAAACAAGAGGTTTCGCCTTCAACCAGTCCAAAATGTTTTTTCGGTTTAGAGATACAGCATGGAAACAGGCCATTCGGCCCACAAAGTCCACACTGACCATCGATCACCCATTCACACTAGATTTTATATTATCCCACTTTCACATCCACTCCGTACACACTGAGAGCAATTTTACAAACCCACGCATCTTTGGCCTGTGGGAGGAAGCCGGAGCACCCGGAGGAAACCCACGCGGTCACAGGGAGAACGTGCAAACTCCACACGCAGACAGCACCCGAGGTCAGGATCGAACCCGGGTCTCCGGCGCTGTGAGGCAGCAGCTCTACCCGCTGTGCCACCGTGATCCAACCAGCCCAGAATGTCAACTCTCCAAGCTTGATATCTATTGTGAGAGAGCAAGAATGAGATCAGGGCCTGGAAAGATCAGACACACTCTGCTGCTTGTTTGCAAACCACTCGGAGAACGGCATTGCATTCCAAAATTAATACAGCTCTCATCACGAGGCAGGGCAGCGAGGGGGTGGGACAGGAACTCTTGCCTTTAATGACAAGCTTTAATAATGAACTGGCAAGCAGAGCCTACGTGGCTAACTATCCAGTCCCAAGTTCAACTACACACACAGGGGTCAGCTGAGTTTATGAGGAGTTAGTGGGAGCGCTAATACAGGCAATGTTTACTGCAGAGACTGTTGTCACGTAGCTTCCCAGCAGAACGCAGTGTCTCAGCCGCTGCGCCGCATCTCATTTCCCCTCGTTTAACCCTGGCGCGGTGTCATTTGGCCGTGTGGGAGCCGTGCTTTCCCACTACTGCCCACTGGCTAGTGTGACTGGCACAGCACAAGACCAAACATATTTTAAAGCAATTGCTACGAAAAGAAGATTTCATAAGTTCATAAGCCATAGGAGCAGAATTAGTCCATAAGGCCCATCGAGTCTGCTCTACCATTTTATCATGGCTGATCTATTTTTCCCTCTCAACCCCATTCTCCTGCCTTATCCACATAACCTTTGACCCTGGTACTAATCAAGAATGAATCAAGATTGGGTGGCACGGTCATGCAGCGGTAGAGTTGCTGCCTGACAGCGCCAGAGACCCAGGTTCGATCCTGAGTAAGAACGCTGTCTGTACGGAGTTTGCATGTTCTCGCTGTGACTGCATGGGTTTTCTCTGGATACTCCAGTTTCCTCCTACACTCCAAAGATGTACAGGTTTGTAGGTTAATTGGCTTTGGTAAATTGTCTCTGGTAGTCTAAGTCTATATCTGTGCCTTCTCATCCTAGACACTCCCACTAATGGAAGCATCCTCTCCAAATCCACTCTATCCAAGCCTTTCACTATTTGGTATTTTTCAATGAGGTTCCCCTCATCCTTCTAAACTCCAGTGCATCAAACGCTCAATACTTGTCAATATTTATTCTGATTTGATCCATCCTCACACTTACTAAATTAAATTTGCAGAAGACATAAGGACATAGGTATATCTATTCTACTTGAGTTTGATTGGATTGTATTTATGTATAGTATTATCTGATGTGTTGGATAGCTTGCAAGACAAAGCTTTTCACTGTACCTCGGCACGAGTGAGTAATCAACCTATACATAAACCTTAAGGTGAGATGCGCAAAGTTTAAAGGATATGTGCAGGACAATATTTTAGGTTTAGGTTCATTATTGTCACATGTACCGAGGTACAGTAAAAAGCTTTGTTTTGTATTTTATCCAAACAGATTAGCTATACCATACATGAATACAATCAGTTCAAGAGACTGCGGATGCTGGAAGATTAAGTGAAACATTAAATACTGGAAGAATCAGGCAGCATCCGTAGAGGGAAATGGACAAAATATAGAAGACTACGTTAATACGATCCAACCAAACTCAAGTACAATAGTTAGCGCAAAGGGGAAGATATTTTACACAGAGGGTGGCGGGTGCCTAGAACACTCTACCAGGGGTGGTGGTGGAGGCAGATGTGATATTGGCATTTAAGAGTCTTTTAGAATAGAATAGAATAGAATAGTTTCTTTATTGTCATTGTAACATGAACCATGTACAACAAAATTGTAAAATGTCAGCCAGTCAGTGCACCATTCAAACATTTCTAAAAGCTAACGATACATACAAGGTAAAATATTTAAAAAAGATAAACAACTAAAATAAATATCATAAAAATAGCACGCATAAACACCCAGCCCTACATCCTTCTGTCGATTTCACAGTCTCTTAGTATGTATCGCCCCTGTGTTCCTTGGCGGCTACATTTAGTGCCTTTATAGCAGTGGGGTAAAAACTGTTTTTAAGTCTGTTTGTCCTTGTCCTTGTAGAACTGTACCGTCTGCCTGACGGTAACAGTTCAAACAGGGAGTGTCCGGGGTGGGAAATGTCCTTTATAATACTCTGGGATTTTTTGATGCAACGGGAACTGTGTAAGTCCTCCAAGGTAAGGAGAGGGCAGCCGACAATCCTCTGGGCGTTGTCAATGGCCCTCTGGAGCGCTTTCCTCTGAGCCACTGTGCAGCTGGTGTACCATACGCATACACAGTATGTTAGGATGCTCTCAATGGAGCACCGATAAAAGGACAGCAGCAGTCTCTGAGTGATGTTATTCTTCCTGAGCACCCTCAGGAAGTGCAGTCTCTGCTGGACCTTTTTCAGCAGCGCAGAGGTGTTCACGCTCCACGTCAGGTCCTCCTCAATATGGATTCCCAGGAAGCGGAAATCCGCCACCCTATCCACACAGTCCCCTCTGATAATTAATGGTACCATGTCCGTTTTATTCTTCCTGAAGTCTATTATTATCTCCTTGGTCTTTAAGGTGTTGAGGAGCAGGTTATTTTCTCCACACCACACTGTCAGCTGCTCCACCTCATCCCGGTAGGCGTACTCGTCCCCCCCGGAGATGAGTCCCACCACCGTAGTGTCATCCGCAAATTTGACAATGGTGTTGCTGTGGTGGGCGGGGGTGCAGTCATGTGTGTAGATGGTGTAGAGCAGGGGGCTCAGCACGCAGCCCTGTGGAGAGCCGGTACTGAGGCTGAGGGCCGTGGATGTGTGATGGCCCACTCTGACTCTCTGGCTGCGACCCGACAGGAAGCTATTTATCCACATGCAGGTGGAGTGTGGAAGTCCCAAGTCCCCCAGTTTGTCCACCAGTTTGTGGGGAAGGATGGTATTAAAGGCAGAGCTGTAGTCCACAAAGAGCATCCGCACGTAGCTCCCCCGCTGCTCCAGGTGGGACAGTGCAGCATGGAGAGCTGTGGCTACAGCGTCCTCTGTAGATCTATTCGCTCTGTACGCAAACTGGTGGGGGTCAAAGCTTCGGGGCAGGAGTGATGTGATGTGACCCCGGACCAGTTAGCAGGGAATAGAGGGATATGGATTATGTGCAGGCAGATGAGATTAATTCAGCTTGGCATCGTGTTTGATGGGCCTACCCTATATTCTAAAGTCCTATGCCTTTACAATAAAACATAATAGGAGCAGGAGTAGGCAACTCTGCCCATCAAGCCTTTGATAAGGTCCCACACAGGACATTAGTGGGCAAAATTAGCGCACATGGTATTGGGGGTAGGGTATTGACATGGATAGAAAATTGGTTGGCAGACAGGAAACAAAGAGTAGGAATTAACAGGTCCCTTTCAAAATGGCAGGAAGTGACTAGTGGGGTGCCGCATGGCTCGGTGCTGGGACTGCAGCTATTTACAATATATATTAATGATTTAGATGAAGGAATTATAAGTAACATTAGCAAATTTGCAGATGACACAAAGCTGGGTGGCAGTGTGAACTGTGAGGAGGATGCTATGAGGATACAGGGTAACTTGGACAGGATGGGTGAGTGGGCAGATGCATGGCAGATGCAGTATAATGTGGATAAATGTGAGGTTATCTACTTTGGTGGCAAAAACAGGAAGGCAGATTATTATCTGAATTTTGTCAAGTTGGGAAAAGGGGAAGTACAACAGGATCTGGAGGTCCTTGTTCATCAGTCAGTGAAAGTAAGCATGCAGGTACAGTAGGCAGTGAAGAAAGCGAATGGCATGTTGGCCTTCATAAACATAGGAGTTGAGTATAGGAGCAAAGATGTCCTTCTGCAGTTGTACAGGGCCCTGGTGAGACCACATCTGGAGTATTGTATGCAATTTTGGTCTAATTTGAGGAAGGACATTCTTGCTATTGAGGGAGTGCAGCGTAGGTTCAAGAGGTTAATTTCCGGGGTGGCGGGACTGTCATATCAATGAAAGAATGCGACTGGGCTTGTATTCACTTGAATTTAGAAGGATGAGAGGGTATCTTATTGAAACATAAAATTATTTAGGGATTGGACACACTATATGCAGGAAACATGTTCTCAATGTTGAGGGAGTTCAGAACCAGGGGCCACCGTTTAAGAATAAGGGGTAGGCCATTTAGAACTGAGATGAGGAAAACTTTTTCACACAGAGTTGTGAATTTGTGAATCTGTGGAATTCTCCGCCTCAGAAGGCAGTGGAGGCTGATTCACTGGATGCATTAAAAAAAGTTATATAGAGCTGTTAGGGTTAGCGGAATCAAGGGGTATGGGGAGAAGGTGGGAACAGGGTACTGATTGTGGATGATCAGCAATGATCACATTGAATGGCGGTGCTGGCTCAAAGTGCCAAATGGCCTCCTGCTGGACATATTGTCCATGTATCTATGTATCTATGACACGGATGATCATGGCCGATCTGCCCTGGACCTTATCTCCTCTTCACTGCCAGTTGCCCATCGCTTCTTTCCCCCTGGATCACAATAGCAAACGCTCATGGCCACAGTTCAAAGGAAAACATTCCTTCCCACACTTCTTCCTTTTAGGTTAGGTTTAGATTTAGGTTTATTACTGTCATGTGTACCGAGGTACAGTGAAAAGCTTTGTTTTGCATGCTACCCAACAGATCAGATACTATGAGTAAATACAAGCCAGACTCAAGTACGATAGGTAGAGCAAAGGGGAAGATACAGAATGCAGAATATAGTTCTCAGCATTGTAACGTACCAGTTCCAGGGACAAAGTCCAATATCCACAATGAGGTAGAGGTGAATCGGACAGTATCCCAGCTTATGGAAGGACCATTCAGAAGGATGATAACAGAGGGGAAGAAGCTATCATTCTGTGCAAGGGTTAAGATGCCACAGATCCTTCCTGACCTGCTGAACACAATGTTCTGCCTTTATCCCTGTAATCCATGCAGTAAAATGGCAAATTCTCACACTCAGTTGGTTGAAAGTCATTGGCAGATGCCTGGGTCAGGACATGGTGAATGACACGGCATAAGCAAGAGGGATAATCCTTTTCTCCGCTTCCTGAAGCATATCTTGGAAGGCGTTTATCACTGTCCCACAAAAGCATTTTATCGGGATGCATCACAGCTTGGTTTGGGAACAGCTCCATCCAAGACCACGGGAAATTGCATAGAATTGTGGACGCAGCCCAGACCATCACGCAAACCAACCTCCCTTTCCATTGATTCCATTTACAACTCACGCTGCCTTGGCAAGGCCAGCAGCACAATCAAGGACTAGCCGCACACACTAGCCACTCCCTCTTCACTCTCCTCCCATCGGGGAAGAGGTACAGAAGTGTGAAAACGCACACCTCCAGAATCAGGGACAGTTTCTTCCCAGCTGTTATCAGGCAACTGAACCATCCTACCACAACTAGAGAGCGGTCCTGGACTACTATCTACCTCACTGGAGACTCTCGGACTATCTTTGATCAGACTTTACTGGCTTTATCTTGCACAAAACGCTATTCACGTTATTCCCTTATCATGTATCTGTGAATGGCTCAATTGTAATCATGCATTGTCTTTTCTCTGAGCAGTTAGCACACAACAAAAGCTTTTCATTTTTCCTCGGTACACGTGAGAATAAACTAAACGCAACAATACTTAACGAAACAAAACCAAACTAAACCAACAAACAGTGAAAAGCTTTTTTCACATGTTCTCCATCAGATAATACTACACATAAACCCAATCAAGTCAAACTTAGGTAGTAGAGCAAAGGGGAAGATACAGAGTGCAGAACGTAGTTCTCAGCATTGTATTAAAGGGCACCAGTTCCAGAGACAAAGTCCAATGTCCGCAATGGGGTAGAGGTGAATGGGACAGTACCCTCGCTTATGGAAGGACCGTACAGAAGCCTGATAAGAGAGGGGACGAACCTATTTCATTATCCATGGTGAAATCCGCTTCCTGCATTGAGCAAGTACATGAAGAAGTGTCGATAACTTCCCCCAGAGAAACGCTTAATTGGAAATTGGTCTTTACATAATCGAAAGTTAGTGCCAGGGACTAGAACGTGCCGTACATTTAAAGTTGGAGAGTTTCCACTTAAAGATGCAACTGTAGTTCCCAAAGCTGAGACATCCATATATAGACAGATAAGCATCAGCCAGAGGTCACGGCCCTGGGCACAGTCCAATTATCCCCATGTGCGTGGGTCAACAGAAATGGATGATTCCTTTCAATACATTTTCAAGGTACAATATCTTGCAGCTACTGTCATTATAACACAGACACATAGAAATAGGTGCAGAGTAGGCCATTCAACCCCTCAAGCCATTCAATATGATCATGGCTGTTCATCTAAAATCAGTATCCCGTTCCAGCTTTCCCCCCAAATCCCTTGATTCCGTCAGCCCTAAGAGCTAAATCTAAAGCTAAATCTCTTTAAAACATCCAGTGAATTGGCCACAACTGCCTTCTGTGGCAGAAAATTCCACAGATTCACCTCTCTGGGTGAAAACGTTTTTCCTCATCTCAGTCCTAAATGGCCTACCCCTTATTCTTAAACTGTGACCCCCGGTTCTGGACTCCCGCAACATCGGGAACATTTTTCCTGCATCTAGCCGGCGCCGGCTGGTAGGGGGTATGGCTGCCTAGCCTGCAGCTGTCTGTTTTTCATTTCTTTTTTCTTATTTTTAGTTAGTTTAGTGTTTTGTTTTTAAGGAGTTCTAGCTTTTTTATGTGTGGGGAGGGGGGGGGGGGGAAGGGGGAAACTAATTTTCAGGGTCCCTACCTGGTCAGAGATGCAGCTTTTCTCCGGGCTGCACTTTCGTCCCGTCCTCGCGGCCTACCAGCGGGCCTGGAGCGGCATTTCCTGAGGGGACCGCCCGGAGCCTCGGCATCGGCATCGGCGGCGGCTGTGGAGCTGTGGGTCCGAGGAGCGACAGGGCCGTCCGGAGCCTCGGCATCGGCGGCGGCATCGGCGGCGGCATCGGCGGCGGCGGCACCGGCATCGGCGGCGGCGGAGCTGCGGGTCTGAGGACGGCGGTGCAGCGCTGGAGCGCCATTGCGGGGCGGGCGGTGCCTTGCCTTGGTCGCCGCGCTGGAACTCCGGTGAGCTGGGACCGGCGTTAAAAACAACGCGGATCTGCGGGCGGCGGCGCTGAAACTTTACATCGGGAGCCTGGGATCTCGCGACGAGATCGCCAGTTGAGCTCCATTCGGCGCGGCCTTGTCGGCTCCGGAAGCCACGGTCTTGAGTAGGGAGGCGGCCGTTCCAGGGTTCCCAGGCCGCTGGGAGGACTCTCCCGACGCCGGAACATCATCACCTGGCGAGGACGGCCTGGAACATCGGGCCTCCGTAGAGGCAACTGTGGAGGCCTCAATAGGCCCGACTATGGGTGGACATTGGGGAGGGGACTGGACTTTGTGCTAAAGTTAAAGCTATTTATTATTGTTATGTTATGTTATGTTAAAGCTATTTATTATTGTTATGTTTGTATTCCTTTTTTAATGTGCTGCATTGGCAAAAAGAATTTCACTACATCTAGGTGTATGTGACAATAAACCAACCTTTGAACCTTTGAACCAATCCTTTAAGAATTTTATATGTTTCTATAAGATCCCCTCTCATACTTCTGAATTCCAGTGAATATAAGCCCAGTCGACCCATTCTTTCATCATATGTCAGTCCCGCCATCCTGCGAATTAACCTGGTGAACCTAAGCTGCACTTCCTCAATAGCAATAATGTCCTTCCTCAAATTAGGAGACCAAAATTGCACACAATACTCCAGGTGTGGTCTCACCTGGAGAACATGGGGCACATGGATGGGTGACATGGATAGGTAGATCATTAATCTACCTGCACGTAATCCTTCTTCAGACTGAGAGGAGCGAGTAGATATGGAGAGGATGTATCCACTAGTGGGAGAGTCTAGGACGAGAGGATTAAAGGATGTTCCTTTCAGAAGGGAATGAGAGAGAGTTTCTTTAGTCAGAGAGTGGTGAATCTGTGGAAGTAATTGCAACAGAAGGCTGTGGAGGCCAAGTCAATGGGTATTATTAAAGCAGAGATAGATGGATTCTCGATTCATACGGGTGTTAGGGGTTATGGGGAGAAGGCAGGAGAATGGAGTTAGGAGAGATAGATCAGCCATGCAGAATGGCAGAGTCGACTTGAATGGCCTAATTCTGCTCCTATTCCTTATGACCTTATGTAATGCATTTAGATTTCCAAAAGACATTTGACAAGATGCCAGGTAACAGGCTGGTTCATAAATTAAGAGAGCAAGGTATTGAAGGACGTGTGTTGGCATGGATTGCAAACTGGCCCTGGCATTGAGAACGAAGGAATTGGAATCCTTTTCAGGCAGAGTGTTGAGGCTGGTGAATTATCTCAGAGGTTGGTTCTTGGCTCTTCATGTTTTTAACTATTTACATTAATGACCAGGAGGGGAGAATGAAATGTACGTTTTCAAGTTTTCAAATTAGGAGAGCAAAATTCCACACAATACTCCAGGTGCGGTCTCACCAAGGCCCTGTACAACTGCAGTAGGACCTCCTTGCTCCTAAACTCAAATAACAAAGCAAGAAGGTTGGTGAAATGCAACCAAGATTTTGTTGAAGATCTCGCAAGGAAAAATGTAAAAAAGCTCATAAGATGGGAGAAAATTGATTTTGAAAAAAAACAAATATGTTATACCAAAACAAAGAGCAAGAGTTTCGCTGGATATATAAATGTGAAGAAGGTGGCCAAATTAAGCATGGAACCTCCAGAGAACAAAGCAGATGAATTACTGAAAGTAAGCATGCAGGTACAGCAAGCAGTGAAGAAAGCTAATGGCATGTTGGCCTTCATAATGAGAGGATTTGAGTGTAGGCGTAAAGAGGTCCTTCTGCAGTTGTATAGGGCCCTGGTGAGACTACATCTGGAGTATTGTGTGCAGTTTTGGTCTCCTAATTTGAGGAAGGACTACTTGCTATTGAGGGAGTGAAGCGTAGGTTCACGAGGTTAATTCCCGGGATGGCGGGATTGTCATATGAGGAAAGATTGGAAAGACTGGGCTTGTATTCACTGGAGTTTAGAAGGATGAGAGGATATCTTATAGTAACATATAAAATTATAAAAGGACTGGACAAGCTCGATGCAGGAAAAATGTTCCCAATGTTGGGGGAGTCCAGAAACAGGGGCCACAGTCTAAGAATAAATGGGAGGCCATTTAAAACTGAGATGAGAAAAAACTTTTTCACCCAGAAAGTTGTGAATTTGTGGAATTCTTTGCCACGTAAGGCAGTGGAGGCCAATTCGCTGGATGAATTTAAAATAGAGGTAGATAGAGCTCTAGGGGTTAGTGGAATCAAGGGATATGGGGAGAAGGCAGGCATGGGTTACTGATTGTGGATGATCAGCCATGATCACAATGAATGGCGGTGCTGGTTCGAAGGGCCAGTATGACTGCAGAAGGACCTCTTCACTCCTATACTCAAATCCTCTCGTTATGAAGGCCAACATGCCATTAGCAACATGCCGAATGGCCTCCTCCTGCACCGATTTTCCGTGTTTCTATGTTAATAACAGGAAAGGAACAACAAAGTGGCAGATATATTAAATCAATTTTTTTGACCGTGAGGATACCACTGCAAATATTTTTGCAGTAGGGGACAGGATAATTTCAAATAGCAGGGATTGTAACAATCCCGATAACAAGGGATAAAGTGTTCGAGAAACTCACAGGGATAAAGGCGAACACATCACTGGGACACTAGGGACAGCACCAAGGGATTTGTAGGATGTGGTTGCGAGCGGATAATGAATCTTTGGTTGTAATTTATCAAACCTTCCAGGATTGTAGAGGAGACTGGAAAACATTCAAAGTGACTCCCTCGTTCAAAAAGGGAGGACAACAGAAAGCTGGAAACTGTGGGGCTGAACATTTAACATCTGGGGCTGGCAAGATGTCAGAGTCAATAATTAAAGAGAAAATCATTAATCATGCAGGGCAGCATGGTGGTGCAGCGATAGAGTCGTTTCCTCACGGGCGCTGTCTGTACGGAGTTTGTACATTCTCCCCGTGACCGCCTGCGTTTTCTCCGAGATCATGGATTTCCTCCCACACTCCAAAGACGTACAGGTTTGTAGGTTAATTGGCTTGGTGGAATAAATGTAAAAATTGTCCCTAGTGTGTGTGGATCATCGGTCGGCGCGGACCCGATGGGCCGAAGGGCCTGTTTCCGTGCTGTATCTCTATACTAAACTAAAAAAAAGAAAGTAGAATCTGGTCAATCCTTGTCAACATGGTTTTAAATAAGGTAAATCTAGTTTGACAAATTTTGCTTGAATTCTCTAACAGGAGGAGGTAATAGAGGGGAGAAATAAGGAACTGCAGATGCTGATTTGCCCATAAAACACAAAGTGCTGAAGTAACTGAGCAGGTCAGGCATCATCTTTGGAGAACTAGGATAGATGACGTTTTGGGTCGGAGCCCTTCTTCAGACTGATTGTAGTAGGGGGAATACGTGGCCTGGCAAGTGATAGGTGGAGACAGGTGAAGGGGATTCGATTGGCAGATGGGTGGACAAAGGCCAGAGATGAAAAGAAGACAAAGGCTGTAAGAGAGAAAAGGAAGAGAAAAGGAGTTAAATGTGAAGCCAGAGGAAGGGATCTAGGAAAAAGGAGACCGAGAAAAATTCCCGGGAACATATAGATGTAAGATGAAACAAAGATTAGATTAGATTAGATTCCTTTATTTGTCATTCAGACCTCTCGGTCTGAACGGAATGTCGTTGCCTGCAGTCATACATATAATAATAAATAACAAAACACACAATAAATACAAATTAACATCCACCACAGTGAGTTCACCAGGCTCCTCCTCACTGTGATGGAGGCAAAAGTCTTAAAGTCACTGTCTCTTCCCTCCTTATTCTCCCTCTGCGCTGAGGTGATATGTTGTTACCCCACCGGGCGATGGTAGTCAGTCCCGCGGCTCAACCGAGCTCCGCGAACGGGCCGGTTCAAGCTCCGCGGCCCGGGGTGGTCGAAGCTGCCGCCCTCCAGTCCAGCGGACGCAGCTGTTGCCGCGGGAGCTCCGTAAAAACAGGTCACGGAACTGCAGAAGCTGGTTTACACAAAAGAACACAAGATGCTGGAGTAACTCAGCGGGTCAGGCAGCTTCTCTGGAGAACATGGAGCATGGGTGACGGATAGTTAGATCATTGACCCTTCTTCAGACTGAGAGGAGCGAGTAGATACGAAGAGGATGTTTCCACTAGTGAGAGAGTCTAGGACTAGAGGTCATAGCCTCAGAATTAAAGGACGTTCCTTTATGAAGGAGATGAGAAGGGATTTCTTTAGTCAGAAGGTGGTGAATCTGCGGAATTCATCGCAACAGAAGGCTGTGGAGGCCGTCAATGGATATTGCTAAAGCTGAGATAGATAGATTCTTGATTCGTACGTGTGTCAGGGGTTGGGGAGAAGACAGGAGAATGGGGTTAGGAGGGAGAGATGGATCATCTCTCGGAAGGGCCGAATAGACATGTTGGGCCGAATGGCCTAATTCTGCTCCTATTTCTTACGACCTTATGTAATGCATTTAGATTTCCAAAAGGCATTTGACAAGATGCCAGGTAACAGGCTGGTTCATAAATTAAGAGAGCAAGATACTGAAGGACGTGTGTTGGCATGGATTGAAAACTGGCTCTGGCATTGAGAACGAAGAAATTGGAATCCTTTTCAGGCAGAGTGATGAGGCTGGTGAAGTATCTCAGAGGTTGGTTCTTGGCTCTTCATTTTTTTAACTATTTACATTCATGACCTGGAGGGGAGAATGAAATGTAAGTTTTTCAAGTTTGCCAGTGATGTGAAAATAGCTGGGAGATGAGATTGTGATAAGGACTATGATTCTGCAATGAGAAATACTAGATAGATCGAGTGTTTGGATGAAAAACTGGCAAATGGAGTTTAGTTTAGTTTTGTTTAGTTTAGATAAGTACAGCGCAGAAACAGACCCTTCGGCCCACCGAGTCCACAATGACCAGCGATCGCCACACATTGACGCTATCCTGCACACACTGGGGACAATTATAAATTTTATATATTCCGAGCCAATTAACCTATAAACCTGTGCATCTTTGGAGTGTGAGAGGAAACTGAAGATCTCAGAGAAAACCCACGCAGGTTACATGGAGAAAGTCCAAACTCTGTAAAGGCAGTCGGGATCGTACCCGGGTCTCTGACGTTATAAGGTAGCAACTCTTGTAATGTGCCACCGTGTAATGTTAATGAGATGAGGAAAGTCTTCTCCACGCAAAGAGTTGTGAATCTGTGGAATTCTCTGCCACAGAAGGTAGTGGAGGCCAATTCACTGGATGTTTTCAAGAGAGAGTTAGATTTAGCTGTTATGGCTGATGGAATCAAGGGATATGGGGAGAAAGCAGGAAGAGAGTACTGATTTAGGATGATCAGCCATGATCATATTGAATGGCAGTGCTGGCTCAAAGGCCCGAATGGCCTACTCCTGCACCTATTGTCTGTGTTTGTATGTTTCTAATGTGGGGTCATGCACTTTGGTAAGCGGAATGGAGAATCAGATGACTATCTAAATGGAGAGAGACAACATGTGGGTGAAGTTTACAGGGATTGAGGTGATCAGGTGGAAGAATCACAAATGTTTGAGACACAAGAGATTACAGATGGTGGCAAACCAAAATCCTATAAAGCAGCACCATGATACCTGACTCTGTCCAGTACTTTCAGATGAGGCAGGAGTTCTCTTGGACCTCCTCCAACCCATTCTACTGTATCCGATGTTCTAGGTGTGGATTTCTATTTACCGGTGAGACCAAGCACAGACTGGGCAATCGTTCAGCTGAACGCCTTCACTCAGTCCATCTTGATCTACGCGATCTCCCGGTTGCCAAACAGTTTAATTCCCTCTCCCATTCCCACACTGACCTTCCCGTCCAGGGCCTCCTCCACTGTCAGAGTGAGGCCACTCTCAAATTTGAGGAACAGCTTCTCATATTTTGCTTGGGCAGCCTACACCCCAGCGGTATAAATATTGAACTCTCTAAGAGTCCTGTCCCACTTTCACGACCTAATTCACAACCTTTTTTACTCGTGGACATTTTTCATCATGCTAGAAAAAACGCCCCGACCTACTTGATGCCACGAGTGCCTACGACTAGCATCGCGGCCTGCTACAACCTACCTACGACCTACCTACGACCTCGTGACGACCATGCTGCGAGTATGAGTCATGGGCAAACTCGGCAGAGGTCGTGAATTAGGTCGTGAAAGTGCGACAGGCCCTTAACTTTAAGTAAACCTTGCTTCCCTTCTCCCTCTGTTTCACTGTCATCCTGTTGAGTTTCACCGTCTCCACAACCACCAATAGACCATTGTGGGCTCCACCCTGCCTTGATCATCATCGTTGGCTTTGATTTGTCCTTTTGCATACCTTTCATTCAATTGTTCTATGTTCCTCTTCATATCTCTCGTTTCCCTCTCCCCTTGACTCTCAGTCCGAAACGTCTCCTATTCCCTTCCTCCAGAGATGCTGCCTGACCCGTTGAGTTGCTCCAACTTTTAACCTTAAGGGTGGAGTCCGGAGCAATAGAAATATTTAAGATGGAGATAGGTAAGTATTTGAAGGAGCGAGGAATCGAAGGAGGTGGGGAACTGGCTCAGAAGAGGAGCTGAGGCCGACATAAATCAGATCTGAAGTAGGGTCTCGACCCGAAACGTCACCTATTCCTTCGCTCCATAGATGCTGCCTCACCCGCTGAATTTCTCCAGCATTTATGTCTGCCAGAGATCAGCCATGATAGATGTGAATGGCGGGATAGGCTTGAGGGGCAGAGTGGCCGATTTCCTTGCATTGTAACGCCTGTACAATTACAGACTCAGCAAGATGTACCACATCTGCTGCACACATGGGTGCTGCCTGATATTTTTTCCACCTCATGTAGAAAACACACTATGAAGAAAATCTCATAGCGACCCTAATTTCCACCCAGAAAGGGGCCCTGGTAAAACGTACATCCTGTCTCTTCCGCAGAATAGGTCACTAAGAGGACGTGTGTAAATCAAAGAATCTAAAGCATGTGTATGAGCAAAGTATCCAGAAGAGTTGCTAAGTGCTGTGAAATGGGTTGGAATGCTCATTTGGTTGGCTGAGGGTCATCCAGGAGGAATCTCATCATTTTGTCCCAGACTATTTTGGGGATATCCCCCTGAGACCGTTGACATGTGGACCATCATTTAATTTCTTCTCAAATGAAACTGGTCACAACAGACTCAGAATATTCGACTGGGACCTCAAGAACGGATCATTTTGTTTCTTAAAACAGATTTTCCAATCTGTTGATGGACTCAAAAAGCTGGAGGAGCTCGGCAGGACAGGCAGCATCTCTGGATAGAAGGAATGGGTGGCGTTTCGGTTTAACCCTTCTTCAGGGTCGACCAGTCTGACTGTCCTCCTGATTAAATTTTATCTTTGTTTGCTTTGTTGTCAGCTTCCCCTAAGCTAACAATGATCTATTTTACATTTTCCTTGATCTCAGTCCCTTTTAATCTCTCCTTTTCACAACTTACCCTTCCATATCTCCCTCTTGTCTCCCTCTCCACTGACTCTCAGTCTGTAGAAGGGTCTCAACCTGAAACGTTACCCATTCAGCATTGACAGCGCCAGAAACCCGGGTTCGATCCCGACTGCGGGTGCCGTAGTGTTTGAGTTTGTACGTTCTGCCTCTGACCTGCGTGGGTTTTCTCCAAGATCTTCGGTTTCCTCCCACACTCCAAGGAAATACAGGTGTGTAGGTTAATTAGCTTGGTATAAATGTAAATAGTCCCTAGTGTGTGTAGGGTTGTGTTAGTGTATGGGGATTGCTGTTCAATGCGCACTCAGTGGGCCGAAGGGCCTATTTCTGCGTTGTATCTCTAAACTAAACTAAACTAAACTAAACTGGACTAAACTAAACCACTTTCTCATCCATTCCCTACACACTAGGGACAATTTACAAAGGGCCAATTAACCTACAAATCCACGCATTTTTGGGATGTCGATGGAAACCGGAACACCCGGAGGAAACCCACGCGGTCACAGGGAAACATAGAAACATAGAAACATAGAAAGTAGGTGCGAGAGTAGACCACCAGGTCCGTCGAGCCCGCACAGCCATTCGCTCATGGCTGAACACTAAACAGACACACTTACCCACAAACAGTAGACACAAGACACAGAACACAAGACACTACCCTCCCCTTTATACCGCTATCACCCCTCTCCACCCCAAAAACCTCGTGATCTCCTGGGAGAGGCAAAAAAACGGATAAAAACCCAGGTCCAATTCGGGAAAAAAATCCGGGAAATTCCTCTCCGACCCCAATCCAGGCGATCGACACTTGTCCAGGAGATCACTCAGGTCTTACTATACTAACCATACCTAGGTCCATATCCCTGCCCTCTCCCCGTAGCCCCTTATCCCCTTGGCAGCTAAAAAACCATCTATTTTAGTCTTAAATATATTTAAAGTTTCTGCTTCCACTGCTCCCTGGGGCAGTGAATTCCATAAATTAACCACCCTCTGGGTGAAGAAGTTCTTCCTCATCTCCGTTTTAAAAGAGCCCCCCCTTATTCTGCAGCTATGTCCCCTAGTTCTAGTTTCCCCGATCATTGGGAACATCCTCGGTGCATCCACCCGATCAAGGCCCCTCACGATCTTATATGTTTCAATGAGATCGCCTCTCATTCTTCTAAACTCCAAAGAGTAGAGTTCCAGCCTACTTAACCTTTCCTCATATGTCAATCCCCTCATTGCAGGAATTAATCTTGTAAACCTTCGTTGCACTGCCTCCAGGGCTAGTACATCCTTTCTTAAGTATGGACCCCAGAACTGTACACAGTATTCCAAATGTGGTCTCACTAATACTGTGTACAGCTGCAGCAAGACCTCTGTGTTTTTATACTCAATCCCCCTAGCAATAAAGGCCAAAACTCCATTGGCCTTCCTGATTGCTTGCTGCACCTGCATACTAACTTTTAGTGATTCATATACTAATACCCCTAGATCCCTTTGCGTTGCATTACAACGCAGCTCCTCCTCATTTAGAAAATAACTTGCCCTATCATTTTTTTTCCCAAAGTGAATGACTTCACATTTATTAGTATTAAACTTCATCTGCCAAGTTGTTGCCCACTCACCTAGCTTATCTATATCCTTTTGCAGACTCTTCCTATCCTCCTCATCCCCTACTTTTCCTCCCATTTTTGTATCGTCCGCAAATTTTGATATATTACACTTGGTTCCCTCCTCCAAATCATTTATATAAATTGTGAACAACTGGGGTCCCAGCACCGACCCTTGCGGAACCCCGCTAGTTACCGGTTGCCATCCCGAGTATGAACCATTTATCCCCACTCTCTGCTTCCTATTTGTTAGCCAATCCTCTACCCATGCTAATATATTACCCCCAATCCCATAATTTTTTATTTTTAGCAATAGTCTCTTATGTGGCACCTTGTCAAAAGCCTTTTGGAAGTCCAAGTATACCACATCCACCGGTTCCCCTTTATCCACCCGGGTTGTTACTTCCTCAAAGAATTCGAGCAGATTCGTTAAACAGGACTTCCCCTTCACAAAACCATGCTGGTTCTGTCCGATGAAGTCATGTTTATCCAAGTGCCCCGTTAGTGTTTCTTTAATAATTGTCTCTAACATTTTACCCACCACCGATGTTAGACTAACCGGTCTATAGTTACCCGCCTTCTGTTTACTTCCTTTTTTAAATATAGGTGTTACATTGGCCATTTTCCAATCCACTGGGACCGTTCCTGCCTCCAGGGAGTTTTGGAAAATTATCACCAATGCATCCACAATCCCCACCGCTATCTCCCTCAAGACCCTTGGATGTAATCCATCAGGCCCAGGGGATTTATCCTCCTTCAGTCTCATTAATTTCCCTAATACCACCTCCTTGGTGATCTTAATAGTATTTAGCTCCTCCATTCCTACCGCCCCCTGTTTATCCAGCGTTGGAATATTTTTTGTGTCTTCTATGGTGAAGACTGATACAAAATACTCGTTTAATGCCTTTGCCATTTCCATGTTCCCCACCAACAACTCTCCAGTCTCACCCTCCAATGGACCAACGTTCACCTTAGCCACCCTTTTTCTTTTTATATAGCTATAAAAACTCTTACTATTAGTTTTTATGTTGTTTGCTAATTTCCTTTCATAGTCTATTTTCCCCGTCTTAATTAATCTCTTAGTTATTTTTTGCTGACCTTTAAATGCTTCCCAATCCTCTACCCTCCCACTATCTCTGGCTACCTTATATGCCCTTGCCTTCAGCCGAATACTATCCTTTATTGTTTTACTGAGCCATGGCTGACTGTTCTTACCCTTACCCCTTTTTTTCTTCATAGGAATAAATTTTTCTTGAAGGTTATACAGTAGACCCTTAAACGTACACCACTGCTCATGTACCGTCTTATTCTTGAGTCTGGTATCCCAGTCAACTTTGATCAGCTCATTCCTCATACCTTCATAATCCCCCTTATTTAGACTAAGCACCCTAGCCTGAGTTTCAACCTGCTCCCCTTCTATTTGAATATGGAATTCGACCATATTGTGGTCACTTGTTCCCAACGAGTCCCTAACTATGACATTTTTAATTAATCCTGCTTCATTACACAGGACCAGATCCAAGATTGCCTCCCCCCTTGTCGGTTCTGTGACATACTGTTCTAGGAACCCGTCTCTAATACATTCTATAAACTCTTCCTCTAGTCTACCCTGCCCAGTTTGGTTTGCCCAATTAATATGAAAATTGAAGTCCCCCATGATTACAGCAGTTCCCTTTTTACATGCGTCAACTATTTGCAGATTTATGTTCTGACTAACAGCGTCACAGCTATTTGGAGGTCTATAAATTACACCCACTAGTGTTTTTTTCCCCTTGTTATTCTCTATCTGTACCCAAGCTGTTTCACTATCCTGATCCTTCAACGCAATATCCTTCCTCTCTATTGCCGTTATTCCCTCCCTTATTAAAAGGGCCACCCCTCCTCCCTTTCTTTCCTGTCTATCTTTCCTAATTGTCGAGTACCTAATTGTCGAGGGAGAACGTGCAAACTCCACACAGACCAAGGTCAGGATCAAAACTGGTCCTCTGGTGCTGTGAGGCAGTGGCTCTACCAGCTGCTCCACCATGTACCACTGACCTACTGCATGGTGCATCGGTTCTGTGGTTTTGTGCCCGCTGAAGCTCTTCACTGATCTAATCTCTACCTTGTATAGTTGAGTAAAAAACGTACTGTGTTTAATGAATGCACAAAGTATAATGTCATGTGTTGAAAGGCCAGTGTTCAGGTTTGGATATATTGTGTCACGTGTACCGAGGTACAGTGAAGATCTTTGTTTTGCATGCTTTCCAATCCCATCAGATAACACTTACCTAAATACAATCAAGCCTAACTCAAGCACAATAGGTAAAGCAAAGGGGAAGATACAGAGTGTAGAGTCTGGTTCTCAGCATTGTAGCGCACCAGTTCCAGAGACAAAGCCCAATGTCCACAATGGGGTTGAGGTGAATCAGACAGTACCTTAGCTTATGGAAGGACCATTCATCAGCCTGATAACAGAGGGGATGAAGCTGTTCCTAAGTCTGGTGGATGCGGGCTTTCAAGCTTCAGTTATCTTCTGCCTGTTGGGAGCGGGGAGAAGAAGGAATGACCACAGTGGGACAAGTTTTTAGTGCCTCAGAGACCGTTCCCTCCCCAACTCCCTGGTCAACTCATCCCTTCCCACCAAAACCACCGCCTCCCCAGGTACTTTCCCCTGCAACCGCAGGAGATGCAACACCTGTCCCTTTACCTCGCCCCTCGACTCCGTCCAAGGACCCCAACAGTCTTTCCAGGTTAGGCAGAGGTTCACTTACACCTCCTCGAACCTCATCTACTGTATCCGCTGTTCCAGGTGTGGAGTCCTGAGACCAAGCCCAGGCTCGGCGATCGTTTCGCTGAACTCAACCTCTCAGTCCGCCGAAACCTACCTGATCTCCAAGATGTTAAACACTTGAACTCCCACTCCCATTCCCACACTGACCTTTCTGTCCTGGGTCTCCTCCATTGTCAGAGTGAGGCTAAACGCAAATTGGAGGAACAGCACCTCATATTTCGTTTGGGCAGCTAACACCCCAGCGGCATGAACATTGACTTCTCTAACTTGTAGCTATAACCCTTGTTTTCCCTCTCTCTCTCCATCCCTCCCCCGCCCAGTTCTCCAACCAGTCTCACTATCTCCGCCTACATTTTATCTCTGTTTGCTTTGTTGTCACCTTCTCTCAGCTAACAATGATTTATTCTACACTCTCCTAGATCTCCATTCCCTTTGTCCTATTTTCGCACCTTACACTTCCTTTTCCCCGTATTTCCCTCCCCTCTGACATCATTCTGAAGAAGGGCCTCGACCCGAAACGTCACCCATTTGTTCTCTCCAGAGATGCTGCCCGTCCCGCTGAGTTACCCCAGCATGTTGTGGCTGTCTTCAATGAAGTTGGCTGCTTTTCCGAAGCAGCGTGAATTGTGGATGGAGTGAATGGTGGGGAGCCTGGTCTGTGTGGTGGACTGGGCTACATCCACAACTCTCTGCTATTTCTTGTGTTCTTGGGCAGAGCTGTCCATCCTTTTATCTCCCGTTCTATATTATGTTTACATATTTTGTTGTGCTGCAGCAAGCAAGAATTTCATTGTCCTATCTGGGAGACATGACAATAAAACTCTCTTGACTCTTGGCTAAACCGAAATGCGATGCGATGCGATCCACGGTGCTTCTGTAATGCAATGAGTATAGGTGGCCCGTCTGTAATCACTGCACTCAGGGCCGCGACTGTAGACTGTGTGTGCTCTCTGATTCACTTTACATTCTCGCTTCAGCTGTTCCCCATGTCAAAGAGTTCGAGTGCCCCACCACTAAAGGAGGTCAGCCGGTTTAAACATATTAGAGTGCATTCAATTAAACGTCAACTATCTGGTGAGAGCTAAATAAAAGCTCACTTGTTGATACAAGTCTGCCGCACCAGGGCAGAGTCAGCGTGGTCCTTTCCGGCACGTCTTATCTGTTTCCCAGATGCCAAGTGGAGCGGAGCATGTGAATAGGTCCCTATCCTGCACGGCACATACACTCTGGAAAGCTTATAGATGACCTACCGCTTGTAAACACTTCAGCCCAACGTCTAAAATATCAGGACATTGTCCAGACAATATCGCCAAGAACACATGCTGCTCACTGACTTTCCAGTGAACTTCCCCTGATTCTTAAAATACCCACCAAAGACAATTGCAGAAATGAACCGAGTTTTCCCCCTGCTTTGTTGAGTCCGTTAGATTCCATCCATTTTCACGATTGTCACCGGTTGCTCCAATGTTTTTTTCTGTTCTTTCATCGGCTTTTGTCCCGTGTTTTCACTTTATTTTGAGAACTTGCACCGTGGTGCGAGGGTGGCCCAGTGCCAGAGAACGCGGGGTTCGAACCTGGGCTCGATCGGGTGCTGTCACTGCGGAGTCTGCACGCTCTCCCTTTGACCACGTGGGGTTTCTCCTGGGTGCTGCGGTTTCCTCTCATGTCTATTCAGGCTATTCTATTCTATTCTATCTCCTCTGCATCCTCTCCTGTACAAACACAGGTGGGCGATTTAACCATGACAGCGGTTCCCGACCTTTTTCGTCCCGTTTACCCCAGGCAACTTTAACAGCACATAACAATGTTAGTTCACATTGATGAACAACTAATGATGAACAGATACCGGTATATCAGAACCAAACACAGTCAGTCAATGAGAAAAAATATGTGCTAATCCAGAATCAACAAATTTACCCCCTGGGTAGGCGAAATTTACCCCCTGGAGGTAAATTTACCCCAGGTTGGGAACCCTTGAGCTATGGCTAGAGTGAGTGATACAGCATGGAAACAGGCCCTTCAGCCCAACTTGTCCATACCGGCCAACATGTCCCAGCTACACTAGTCCCACCTGCCTGCGTTTGGACCATATCCTTCCAATCCTGTCCTATCCATGCACCTGTCTGTTTCTTAAATGCTGGGATAGTCCCAGCCTCAATTACCTCCTCTGGCAGCTTGTTCCAAACATCCACCATCCTTTGTGTGAAAATGTTACCCCTCAGATTCCCAATAAATCTTTTCCTCTTCACCTTATCCACTTTGGTGGCAAAAACAGGAAAGCAGACTATTATCTGAATGGTGGGCGATTAGGAAAGGGGGAGATGCAACAAGACCTGGGTGTCATGGTACACCAGTCATTGAAAGTAGGCATGCAGGTGCAGCAGGCAGTTAAGAAAGCGAATGGTATGTTAGCATTCATAGCAAAAGGATTTGAGCATAGGAGCAGGGAGGTTCTACTGCAGTTGTACAGGGTCTTGGTGAGACCACACCTGGAGTATTGCGTACAGTTTTGGTCTCCTAATCTGAGGAAAGACATTCTTGCCATAGAGGGAGTACAGAGAAGGTTCACCAGACTGATTCCTGGGATGTCAGGACTTTCATATGAAGAAAGACTGGATAGACTCGGCTTGTACTCGCTAGAATTTAGAAGATTGAGGGGGGATCTTATAGAAACTTACAAAATTCTTAAGCGGTTGGACAGGCTAGATGCAGGAAGATTGTTCCCGATGTTGGGGAAGTCCAGAACAAGGGGCCCCAGTTTAAGGATAAGGGGGAACCGAGATGAGGAAAACATTATTCACACAGAGTGTGGTGAATCTCTGGAATTCTCTGCCACAGAAGTTAGTTGAGGCCAGTTCATTGGTTGTATTTAAGAAGGAGTTAGATGTGGCCCTTGTGGCTAAAGGGATCAGGGGGTATGGAGAGAAGGCAGGTACTGGATACTGAGTTGGATGATCAGCCATGACCATATTGAATGGCGGTGCAGGCCCGAAGGGCCGAATGGCCTACTCCTGCACCTATTTTCTATGTTTCTATGCTAAACAGATGTCGTCTGGTCCTCGATTCCCCTACTCTGGGCAAGAGACTTCGCATCTACCCGATCTATTCC
This sequence comes from Amblyraja radiata, assembly GCF_010909765.2. Taxonomy (NCBI): domain Eukaryota; kingdom Metazoa; phylum Chordata; class Chondrichthyes; order Rajiformes; family Rajidae; genus Amblyraja; species Amblyraja radiata. The sequence goes on from NC_045994.1 coordinate 2,818,342, forward strand.
TCTCATGATTTTATACACCTCCATAAGATCACCCCTCATCCTCCTTCTCTCCAAGGAATAGAGTCATAACATCATAAGATCATAAGTGATAGGAGTAGTATTAGGCCATTTGGCCCATCGAGTCTACTTCGCCATTACTGATCTATCTCGCCCTCCTTATCCATTCTCCTGCCTTCCCCCCAAAACCTCTGACACGTGCACTAATCAGGATATTTATCTCTGTCTTAAATATATCCACTGACTTGGCCTCCACAGCCTTCTGTGGCAAAGAATTCCACAGATTCACCACCCTCTGACTAAAGATATTTCTCCTTATCTCCTTCCTGAAAGAACGTCCTTTAGTTCTGAGGCTGTGGCCTCCAGTCCTAGCCTTCCACATCCACACTATCCAAGCCCAGGCAGTCTCAGCACACTGAAAGGTTATTTACATTACATCTGTAATTATAGGCATATAGCAGCAGTCTGACTGACTCTCTAGTTTCCAACAAGTCGCATACACATGACTGCAGGTCCCCAGCACAGGGGTTGATTCTAACTGCCCAGCAAAGCTCTGTTCAAGGGATGATTCGAGATATCCTCTGTAAAGTGCCCCTAGTGTGTGGAGAGTGGGAGAGAAAGCGGGATAATCTGGAACGGGAGATCTATGGTCGGTGTGGACCCGATGGGCCGAAGGGCCTGTTGCCATGCTATGTCTCTGAACCCTGAACTTATTTCACAAGACAGCTTGTGGCGCAGCGCTAGAGTTGCTGCCTTGCAGCCCTTGCAACACTGGAGACCCGGGTTCGATCCCGACTATGGGTGCGATCTGTACGGAGTTTGTACGATCTCCCCGTGACCTGCGTGGGTTTAATCCGAGATCTTTGACTTCGTCCCACACTCCAAAGACGTACAGGTTTGTGGGTTAATTGTCTCAGTACAAGTGTAAATTGTCCCTAGTGTGTGTAGGATAGTGTTAATGTGCGGGGATCGCTAGTCGGCGCGGACACGGTGGGCCGTAGGGCCTGTTTCCACGCTGTATCTCTGAAGTAAACTAAACTAAACTATGCTCGAGTGAGTCCCAGAGCCGATGGGATCCAAGGCAACTGTTTGGCAGAAGACTCACAGGGGGATCTGAGCGAAGTTTATTTCCAGTTGCGATACATCCTGGGAAAAATAAACATGCAAAGAGGAAATGAGAAACATTGCTGGCTTTCAACTGTCATTTTAGCCATTTGTTGTTCCATGTACATGTAACGATAAAACACTCTTGACACTTGACCCAAAGCTTGAACAACTTGTATTTTAATGCACTACAAATGCAGCAAGAAGTTTCACTGAGGCATTGTAAGCAAATGGGATCCCATTCCCATGCCCATTCCCAGACTGAGTGTTCTGTCCTCCATTGTCAGCGTGAGGCCACATGCAAACTGGGGGAACATCGCCTCATATTCTGCTTGGGTAGCTAACAATCTAACGGTACGAACATTGAAGATAGACACAAAATGCTGGAGTATCTCAGCGGGTCAGGCAGCATCTCTGAAGAGAAGGTATGGGAGGCGATTCAGGTTGAGACAGATAGATAGAGAGAGCGAGAAAGGGGGAGAGAGAGAGAGAGAGAGAGAGAGAGAGAGAGAGAGAGAGAGAGAGAGAGAGAGAGAGAGAGAGAGAGAGAGAGAGAGCAGAGAGCAGAGAGAGAGAGAGAGATCCTCTCTCTCTCTCTCTCTTCTCTCATCTCTCTCTCGCATCTCTCTCCTCTCGTCTCTCTCGCTATCTCCTCTATCTCCTCTCTCTCCTCTCTGCTCTCTCTCTCTCTCTCTCTCTCTCTATTCTCTCTCTTTCTCTATCTCTCTCTGCTCTCTACTCTCTACTCCTCTTCTATCTCTCTCTCTCGCTCGCTCTCTCCTCTCTCGCTCTCTCTCCTCTTCTCTCTCTTTGTTCTCTCCTCTTTTATTTTCTCTCTTTTTCTTCTTATTTCTCCTCTCTCTTTTTTTCTCTGTTTTTTCATCTCTCTTTTATTTCTCTCTCTGTTTTCTCTCTCTTTTCTTTCTTTTTCTCTTTCTCTCTTTCTCTCTTTTCTCTCCACTGAACTTTGTTTTATTTTTAATCATAATGTTTTACAGAGTACTCTGTTTAAATAACTGTTGCGCTACTGCAAGTAAAACATTTATTTGGACTATCTCGACCCCTTGGTACAGGTTAATGCCAAAAATAATGAAGGGGGACTTGTTGGACTTCTAAGAGAGAATACAGTGGAGAGGAAAAGGACATGGTGAGATTGCTCCCTGGTAGCGGGCCACAATGTGCACAATGGGCCAAATGCCTTCTCTCTGTGCCATTATGCGATAAGATAAAACATTTCAATGGAGGAACGGGAGCAATGAAGCATTTCACTGGAACATCTCTATAAAACCTTAAAGTCTTCGTCTTGTGTGTGTGTGTGTGTGTGTGTGTGTGTGTGTGTGTGTGTGTGTGTGTGTGTGTGTGTGTGTGTGTGTGTGTGTGTGTGTGTGTCAATTTGGTTAATTCCTATTTTCTTCCAAACGCTAGGCCACAGCCGTCCCATTTTCACACATCCTCCTCACATTTTCCCCCTGGTGGCGATAAACATCTTCCCGTCGCATTTCCACCTATATTTCAGAAGTTATTCATTGTAAGAAAAAATTTAAAAAGGCAAAAGCCGCCTTCTCACAGTGATGATGTCACAATGCCTCTCACAGGGCACCAATCACAATGGGCTCTCAAGCTGGCTGCCGACTGCCACAATGACATCACAATAGGACGTTGCCAATGGTAACGAGGTTGCTGCCCCTCTACCAATATCTGAAGGTGCTGCTCATCAAATTCTGGCTGCATTTTGGTCCCTCGATCCTTGTGTTGGGGGGGGGGGGGGGACTCTCATCGTATCCCCATCCCCCCCAATCCCCCCCCCCCCAAATCCCTTGAACACACCCCTCCCCGACCGCCCCCATGCCCCCACGCTCCCCCCTCCCCCAACCCCCCTCCCCCCCGGGATGAATGCCGACGCCACCACCCCTCCCCACATTGGGGGGCGGGGCCCAATGGGTCCCACTTGGTCTAGTATTATTTAAATTTCTTTCAGGGAGCAAGGAACTTGCATTTATGAGGCCGTTAGATAGGAACATGGGTATGCAGGGAATGGAGGAATATGGATCACACACAGGCAGAGATTAGTTTAACTTGGCATCATGTTCGGCATGGACACTGTGGGCTGAAGGGCCTGTTCCTGTGTTGTACTATTCTGTATTCTTGCTGGAAAATCTATATTGATTAAGTGCAGGAGAAAACAAATGTCGTTTGATGCCATCTAAGAGAAAATAATGCTCACATTCGTCAGTTCAGAAGACAGAGAAGCAGAATTAGGCCATTTAGCCTATTGAGTCTACTCCGCCATTCAATCATGGCCGATCTATTTTCGCCTCTCATCCCCATTCTCCTGCCTTCTCCTTGTAACCTTTGTCACTTTTACTTGTCAAGATCCTATCAATCTCTGCTTTCAAAATACCCAAAGGCGGAGTTTGTACTTTTTCCCCGTGACCTGCGTGGGTTTTCTCTGGGAGCTCCGGTTTCCTATCACGTGCCGGGGTCAAGGAAAGAGCGTTCACGTCGCGGCCCTGTTTCCACCAATCTTTCCACCACCACGCACAAGAAGCACAAGAAGCGACAAGACAGACACCATTGTATGCAGATGCCGAGAGGTGTGTTCAGCAGTGGCTGAACAACTTCTAATCCTGTGTGTGGACTCGATAAGAAGAAGAATCACGTGCCAAAGACATATGGGTTTGAAGGCTAATTGGCTTGGTAAAATTGTAAATTGTCCCTAGTGTGTGCAGGATATAGTTAGAGTGCGGGGATCGCTGGTTTGTGCAGTATCTCTAAACGTGGCTTCCACAGTCGTCTGTGGCAATGAATTCCACAGATTCACCACATTAAGCAAAGTATAAGAAGCCTGGCGATGTTGAACTGCTGCCGTGGTTCTGAAAGAGTTAAATCACACGCAGCACAGAGTGCGTTCACACGATCTTACTCTCTGACAATTCTCCACGTGCTTCCCCACACATGAACACAAACATTCCGCTGCCTAAACTTTCCTCTGGGGACACTGGCAGATCATGTGACAGGATGAGGGTTGTCTAAAGTGGCCAACGTTCAATTTCTGGGCTTGTCAGTTTGTTCAGTACACAGCAGCAACACCTTTGCTATGAGCTCTGCCAGACTGATTCCTGGCATGGCAGGACTTTCATATGAAGAAAGACTGGATAGACTCGGCTTGTACTCGCTAGAATTTAGAAGATTGAGGGGCGATCTTATAGAAATTTACAAATTTCTTAAGGGGTTGGACAGGCTAGATGCAGGAAGATTGTTCCCGAAGTTGGGGAAGTCCAGAACAAGGGGTCACAGTTTAAGGATAAGGGGGAAGTCTTTTAGGACCGAGATGAGAAAAACATTTTTTACACAGGGAGTGATGAATCTGTGGAATTCTCTGCCACAGAAGGTAGTTGAGGCCAGTTCATTGGCTATATTTAAGAGGGAGTTCGATGTGGCCCTTGTGGCTAAAGGGATCAGGGGGTATGGAGAGAAGGATACTGAGTTGGATGATCAGCCATGATCATATTGAATGGCGGTGCAGGCTCGAAGGGCCTAATGGCCTACTCCTGCACCTATTTTCTATGTTTCTATGTTTCCACTGCACTCAGTGTGATCTACAGTGTAAGGCAGTAGCATTCTGAAGGGAACTCAGAACTGCAGATGCCGGTTTACAAAAAAAAAGACACAAAGTTCTGGAGTAACTCAGCAGGTCAGGCAGAATCTCAGGAGAAAAAGGTTGGGTGATGTTTGGATTGGGCCTGAATAAAAAAGGAGAATAGCACAAAGTTTATAATAAGGGGTAAACCATTTAGAACGGAGACGAGAAAACACTTTTTCTCACAGAGAGTTGTGAGTCTGTGGAATTCTCTGCCTCAGAGGGCGGTGGGGGCCGGTTCTCTGGATACTTTCAAGAGAGAGCTAGATAGGGCTCTTAAAGATAGTGGAGTCAGGGGATATGGGGAGAAGGCAGGAACGGGGTACTGATTGGGGATGATAAGCCATGATCACATTGAATGGCAGTGCTGGCTCGAAGGGCCGAATGGCCTACTCCTGCACCTATTGTCTATTGTCTAAAGTTCTAGGGTGAGATTTCAAGATTTTAGTACTATACCATGGATGTCAATAGTTGAAAGATCAAAGAGCACAAGTCATGGTGAGGGGAATGAAACGGCTACAAGGTCATAGTGTGTTGTATAAATGGGAGCTTGGAGCTCACAAGAGTGTGGAGGAACTTGAACTCGGCATCATATTGAAGATCATCGATAACAGTGTAATGGGCCAATCCTCTTCATCTGCAGGTGAGGTTCCAGAGGACTAGAATTGAATTGAATTTATTTATTTGTTACCATGCAGACATAACAGTAAAACAGCAACAAAACACACAATGAACACAATTTAACACAAACATTCATCACAGTGACTCTCCTTCTGGCACCTCCTCACGGGATGATGGAAGGTATAAAAAACGTCTTATCTCTTCCTTGTTTTTTCTCCCACGGTCAGGCAGTCAAACCACTGTGTCGAGGCGATCGAGGCTACCGATGTTGAAGCCTCCGCCGGGCGATGAAAGGCCCTGCAAACGGGCCGATACAAGCCTTACAATTCGGGGCGGACGATGCTGCTGTTGCTGGAGCTCCCGGAAATCAGTCGCCAACCAGGGACCTGCGAGCTCCCGATGTTACAGTCCACAGGGCCAGCGGTTGAAGCCTCCCAAGTCGAGTCGCAGCCTCAATCGCAGCACCACCACAGCCTCGGAAAGTCAGTCTGCTCTGCGATGGTACGTCCACATGCTCTGCGACCGGAGCCCTCAAGGTCGATTCCAGTTGGAGGTCGCCAGCTCCTCGATGTTAGACGGCAGCCGAACGGAGATATGACAGGGAAAAAGGTTGCATCTCCGTTGATGGAAGAGATTTAAAAAAAGAGGAGGCAATGTTGTGTAGGAATGAACTGCAGATGCTGGTTTAAACCGACGATAGGCACAAAAAGCAGGAGTAACTCAGCGAGACATGCAGCATCTTTGCAGAGAGGAATAGGTGAAATTTCTGGTCAACACCCTTCTTCAGACTCGGATCCAAAATGTCACCTATTCCTTTTCTACGGAGAGACCTGCTGAGTTACTCCAGCTTTTTGTGTCTATCTTCAGCCAATGTTATTTGTCTGTTTAAGAAGGATAGAAGTGACAAACTAGAAAAGTTATAGTAAATAAGTAATTTTACTTCGGGGTCACGTGAGTGACTACGTGAAGAGCCCGCACAGCACGCATGCGCGGCATTACGTTTCAGCAGGCAACAGCGGCAGGCGGGAGTCAGGCGCTCCCGCTACAAGCCTGAAAGAGGAAGCTTTAGGTAAGTACTTACCTTCAGTTTAACCAGCGACTCGCGTCTGTTTGTTGCTCCAGGTGGAGCAAAGCAGCAGACGCAAGCGGCCCCCGTTGGACTCCGGGGAAGGAGCGTTCCGTTCGCGGAAGGGGGAGAGACGCCACCAGGACTGCACACGCTGCGGTCCACAGACAGGGAGCTGCGCCGGTGCCAGTCCAGATGCAAGCGGCCCCCCTTGGACTAGGGAAGGAGTGTTCCGTTCGCGGAAGGGGGAGAGACGGCACAGGACCGCACACGCTGCGGTCCACAGACAGGGAGCTGCGCCGGTTTCCAGTCCAGAGGCACAGCGGGAGTCAGGCGCTCCTGCTACAGTTTAAGGAACAAGACTCTCCAAGAAACCTGTCCCCAGCTCGGCTCCAGCAGACAGGCCAGAGGACGGTAGGACCGCTAACCCGATGCTCCGCCATCCCCGACACCGAGCCGAGCCCAGTTCCGCTAGCGCCTGAGCAGCGGACTGGATGTCAAGACATCCGGCCGGTGGTATCCGATTCGTCGGACGGGGACGTCTCACTGCCCGCTTGGGGCAGAGACAGCCGCCTGAGCCGCTTGGGGCGGCTCGTGGAGCATAAGCTCCAGCAAGACTTGCTTCGTGAGGAGCAGTTTCGCAGAGGGAGTTCAGGCACTCCCTCCACAGTGCCTCGTGCACTGGCCATTGCTTCCTCCTCATCCGAGGACAGCTTTGGCGACCAGAGCTGGGCTGGTCAAGAAGAGGGGCACTGGCAGAACAACATCGAGAGTATACTTTGAGGTACAGGATCAGGAAGAGCTGCTGGGTGTGGCCGCTACGTGGTTTCACCACGAGCAAGATGGCTTTCAGTCTTAACTGATGGCCAGCCTACTACCTGTCTTTTCCAAAAAACCTCTCCAAGACAGGTAGCCATGAGGCATTGGTTTCATCACGCCTCCCCTAAATTGCATTTACTCAAAGTGCCCGCCATTATTGGGGGATACATTGAGCAGCGCATTTAACCCAAATATCTCAAAATTGCATTTGATACCCTGACGTCGGCTATCCATGTCCACCTGCTCATTCCAGAAGGGCAGGGTAGTATGGCAAAACACCTGACCCTACTGTTCAACTTCTCAAGGGAAGTCACAAACCTGCCCTCAATCTATGAAATTAACAGGACTGTGAGAACGCCGACCTCACAACCACAGATCCTGCTGCCTGGCACTTACCAAACCAGTCCTAAAAAACTGGACGAAGTGTTCAAACTATTTGGCACAAGAGGGCAGAGTCTGGAATGAGCACCACACTAAACCAGAGAGCAGTACCTCTACGCGTCCACCAGGGGCGTCTACCTCATGGTACTGGTGAAAGCTCGGGGCCTGCATGCCAATCCCGTAAGCCTTTTAGGCCAGGGCCCACAGCAGGCCCCATGGAAAATGCGCCATCCCCCAACAAACATCGTCCCTACAAGAACAAGGAACCAGAAACCGAAGAAAACAACAATGAAGACAGATAAGTATGGTTCCTACCATCACATAAAGGTGAAGGGTTGTACTAACAAGGGGTGGGTGAATCACGCCTGGTTAGGAAGCTATCACTCTTGGTAATTATATTCAAGGGGAATAGAATTAATATCTTGCCACCAATTCAGCAAGCACCCCAAGGGGTCTACCCTCCCACGATGGTGAATGTCGCACCATCATTGATTAACCACTTGAGTATTTCACCAGGTATACCCACTTATGGGATTTGTAACTTCTACCATGGATCCAAGGATACTTTATGGTAGACATCGACCTTGAAGATGCATACTATTCAGTACCTTTTCATATAAGTTTCGGATATACCACAATTACCTGGATGGGGTAACCATGATGAGCATTGCCATTTTCATTCACTGCACATCTCGTGTGGGTATGTGACAAATAAACTTGATTTGAGTATTGAATTGGCATTTAAGTCGAAGCTATTCCAGAATCAACCAGCCCTGACACTTAAGAAATATTCCGTCATGGCATGTCTATATATTAACGACAGACTATCCTTGGATATAGCTTATTAGCTGCTTTAGCTACTAACTTATTTAGCGGGCTCTGTCATATATCCAGATATTTACGTTGACCATCCACAACATTGTCTATCTGGTATTCATTAAGACTATCAGTTATGGTAACATTTAACCACCAATCAACTATGTGGCAAAGTAATTGGGATAGTAGCAGCATTACCAGCTACTGAACATTGTACCTTTCCTATGAGCTGAGATACTAGTGTTCAAACTATCTCCATACCTGTAATATGGGGGCAAATGGACTAATCTGGAGTGTTATCATGGAATTTATCTGCATAGGAAGGATTATGGTTGTACACTTCCACCTGTTTTGAGTAACATCTTATGTGTCCTGATGTGTTACTGAGCTTGTAATACTTAGTGCCAATGCGAATTGACTTAAACGTGTTATATATTAAATGACTTACTTCTAGTGAAGCATTTGCTCAGTAATACACCATTTTACATGTTCGTTTATAAGTTAACAACATCACAGTGGTGGAATATACCAAACCACTTGGGCGGAGAACATCGATATTAGGTGACAATTTATTAACAATTGGTAACCGTATGTCGTCAAACATGTTTGACCATCAGTAACTTATCTATCAGGTGAGCTAAATGCTGTAAACAAACATTTAAACTAAAAATATTTGCTGAAATTACTAAGCAATATGGACACCAGATATCGATTTCCTTATATTCAATTAAATCGCCACGTACTAACCTACGTTGCATGAAACCAATCTCAAGGCAGCGGCGATGGATACATTCCCGCGTATTGAGGGGTGGGGGGGAATCTAATCTCTATGTTCTCCCTTCCTTCTACCTCTTCAATAGGTACTACAGCTTCATCAGTCGGGTATTACGCAAATTACAGTGGACTAAGTCCACAGGCATGGTTCCCAGTGGTCCTCGACATGGTCATTAAAAGAATTGTAGAATTGGGAAGACCACTGCTGTGCTTGGATCAGCAGCACTATCAACATGATGACAGCATTCCGTCGCATATCCTAGGGAACATACCTGAGGAACATCAAGAAATGGGAAACTGTTCCAAAACAGGAACTACACATTCAACTACAACAAAAAGCTGTACTGGAGTTCCTGGCAGGTCTTCACCACAATGAAGGAAATGTTCTGTCAGCCTACTCAACTTGGGCACCACGACAACAGGGCAAAGGGCACCACTCACTGGTGATCAGATACAGGAGAGGTATATTCAATCCATTCCCCAGAAATAGGTACACCCAAATTGGGATGTCAGTGAAATCCTGACATACCTTAGGGGATGATCACCAGCCAGGTCACTCACCCTGGAACAGCCTACCCTGAAGATGGACATGCTGGTGGCTTTACCTCAACACAAAGAGCCAGTTCTCCCATCTACTGCGATTGGACAACATGGTTATAACACCAGATAGTGTCACATTTCTCATTCAAGGGCTGGCCAAACAGAACCAGGAACATCAGGTCCAGTCATGAAATTCCGGGCATACCCACCTGAACCACGTTTTATGTGTCATGACCCACTTAGAGATCTACATCGACACAATAAGGAATACCGAGGGAGAGGAAAAAGCCTTATGGGTCAGCCACAAGAAACCTCATGGTCGGGTGACGAGCTAAACTATCTCTAGTGGCTCAAGCACGGTTTGAAATCACAGAGCTTTGAAATCTTCACGTAGTCACTCACGTGACTCCGAAGTAGAATAGTGAGATTAAACGAGAACTTACCAGTTTGAAGTTTGATCTGTATTTTATGAGGAGTTACGATGAGGGATTACGTGCCCTCCGCTCCCACCCTCAATAATATGGGTCAAATTCATAAACTGATGTCTCCTTTTCTTTACTATGTTTACTTCAATAACTGTGTCTATCTGTGATTCCACACCGGTGCTTTGAAGTATGCCGCGCATGCGTGCAGAGCGGGTTCTTCACGTAATCCCTCATCGTAACTCCTCATAAAATACAGATCAAACTTCAAACTGGTAAATTCTCGTTTAATTTCACTATTTTTATTTATATAGCACTTTTAAATCAAATCATGTTGAAGCCAAAGTGCTTTACAGAGAAAAAAATAAATTACCATACATCCATATAAAATTAAAAAGAAGAAAAAAAGACACAATACACTATAGGATTCAACATGAACGTCCCCCCAACAGCAGAATCAACACTTTCCAATGTGAGGGAAGGCACCAAAAAGTCTAGTCCTCCTCCTCCTCCTAGTCCACCCGAGGTTGTGGCCTATTTAAGGCCTCCGCAGCCAGTCGCCGCAACGGCGGCCCGATTATAGGACATTGAGCTTTACATCAGCTGCAATAATATTCATGGAGAAGTTTGTTTGGGATGGGATCTACACATGTCTGCAAACACATACCAGTTTTTAGGGACAGTCGACATGTCTTTATGCAGTGGAAGTCATGTCTGACAACATGAATACGTTTCTTGAGGAGGTTGCAAAGGTGATCGATCCAAAATGGATATTGGATACATTTACCTTAGAGAGAACATTGCATCCACCATTTCTAGGGCCACCTCCTTGTACACTCTGGGATGCAGACCATCAGGCCCTAGGGATTTATCTGCCTTCTGTCCCAACAGTTTACCAAACACCATTTTCTGACTAATGTGGATTCCCTTCAGTTCCCTCCTCCCACTAGATTCTCGGTCCCATAATGTTTCTGGGAGATTGTTTGTGTCTTCCTTAGTGAAAGCAGAACCAAAGTGCTTGTTTAACTGTTCTGCCATTTCCTTGTTTCCCATTATAAAGTCTAAGAGACAGGAGTAGAATTAGGCCAGTCGGCCCATCAAGTCTACTCCGCCATTCAATCATGGCTGATCTATCTCTCTCTCCTAACCCCAAACTCCTGCCTTCTTCCCATAACCTCTGACACCCACACTAATCAGAATCTATCTATCTCTGCCTTAAATATATCCACTGACTTGGCCTCCACCGCCTTCTGTGGCAAATAATTCCACAGATTCACCATCCTCTGACTAAAGAAATTCTTCCTCATCTCCTTCCCAAAAGAACGTCCTTTAATTCTGAGGCTATGACCTCTAGTCCTAGACTTTCCCACCAGTGGAAACATCCTCTCCACATTCACTCTATCCAGCCTTTCACTATTCTGTACTTTCCAATGAGGTCCCCTCTCATTTTTCTAAAGTCCAGCCAATATAGGACCAGGGGCGTCAAATGCTCATCCTACTCTATGTTAACCCCTCGAGGATTCCTGGGATCATTCTTGTAAACCTCCTCTGGACCCTCTCCAGAGCCAGCACATCCTTCCTCAGATATGGTGCCCAAAATTGCTCACAATATTCCAAATGCAGCCTGGCCTGTTTCCACGTTGTATCTTTCAATCAATTAAAACTCTAACAAGACACCTAATGAGACTTTGATCATCCTTCCTCTTCCCATCCCAGCACCCCAGCCCAAATTAGATATGGACAGCACATTTTTGTTTTAGATTTTAAACTTTTGACTTTCAAGATCCATTGCGGAAACAGGCCTTTGGGCCCACCTTGTCTGCGCTGAATTGCAATCTCCGTACACTAACACTGCCCTACACATTTTTACAATTTTTACAAAGCCAATTATCGTACAAACCTGCATGTCTTTGCGATGTGGGAGGAAACTGGAGCACTCAAAGTAAACCCGGAGAAAACTAACGCGGTCACGTGGAAAACGTACAAACTCCATACAGACAGCACCTGAATGAAAACACACATTCTCATTCAATGGAAGCATAGAATGTAGAACAGTACAGGGACAGGTCCTTCGGCCTGAAATATCTGTGCCGAACATGATGCCAAGACCAACTCTTATCTGCCTTCACGTAATCCATATTCCTCCATTCCCTGCATATCCACATGCCTATCAGACAACCTCTTAAATGCCACTATCATATCTGCCTCCTCCACCACTCCTGGCACCATGTTCATTGCACCCACCACTCTGTGTGTAAAAACTTGCCCCAAACATCTCCTTTAAACTTTTCCCCTCTCGCCTTAAAGTGACGCCCTCTAGTCTTTAATATTTCCATGCTGGGGGAAAAAATGGTTCTGACTGTCTTCTTTATTTTTGCCTCTCATAATTTTATTTACATCTCTCAGGTTCCCCCCCCCCCCCCCCCCCCCCCGTCTACAATGCTTCAGCGAAAACAATCCAAGTCTGTCCAAGCTCTCCTGCAGCTAATACCCCCTAATCAAGATGCCCCATCTCAGCGAGTCCCATTTGCCCACATCTGATCCATATCCCTCAAAACCCTCCCTCTCCATATACCTGTCCAAGTGTTTTCTAAATGCTTTTATTGTGCCTACATTAACACAGCCCTCAAACAGCACAGATACTTATCCAATGCACTATCACTTCTATGCTGAAGATAGACACAGAAAGCTGGAGTAACTCAGCGGGTCAGGTAGCCGGTCTGACAGTCAATCTGAAGAAGGGTCTCAACCTGAAATGTCACCTATTCCTTTTCTCCAGGGATGCTGCCTGACCCACTGTGATACTCCAGTTTTTTGTGTCTGTCTATGGTTTAAACCAGCGTTCTACTGTACATATACCAAAAACTTAATCTGCCTGTTGAATCAGTAGTAAATAAAGCAAATGCAATGCTAGCATTTATTTCAAGAAGGTTTATATACAAAAACAGTGATGTAATGCTGAGGCTCTAGAAGGCGCTGGCCAGTCTGCATTTGGAATATTGTGAGCAATTTCGAGCACCATATCTGAGGAAGGATGTGCTGGCTCTGGAGAGGGTCCAGAGGAGGTTTACAAGAATGATCCCAGGAATGAGTAGGTTAACATATGATTAGTGTTTGACGGCACTATGTTGGCTGGAGTTTAGAAGAATGAGGGGGGACCTCATTGAAATGTACAGAATAGTGAAATACTTGGATAGAGTGGATGTGGAGAGGATGTTTCAACTGCTGGGAGAGTCTAGGACTAGAGGTCATAGCCTCAGAATTAAAGGACGTTCTTTTAGGAATATGAGGAGGAATTTCTTTAGTCAGGTGCTTGTGGAGTATAAGGAATGTAAAAAGAATCTTAAGAAAGAAATTAGAAAAGCTAAAAGAAGATATGAGGTTGCTTTGGCAAGTAAGGTGAAAGTAAATCAAAAGGGTTTCTACAGCTATATTAATAGCAAAAGGATAACGAGGGATAAAATTGGTCCATTGGAGAAACAGAGTGGGTAGCTATCTGCAGAGCCAAAAGAGATGGGGGAGATATTGAACAATTTCTTTTCTTCGGTATTCACCAAGGAGAAGGATATTGAATTATGTGAGGTAAGGGAAACGAGTAGAGTAGTTATGGATACTATGAGTTTCAAAGTAAAAGAAGTACTGACACTTTTGAAAAATATAAAAGTGGATAAGTCTCCAGGTCCTGACAGGATATTCCCTAGGTCATTGAGGGAAGGTAGTGTAGAAATAGCCGGGGCTATGACAGAAATATTTCAAATGTCATTAGAAACGGGAATAGTCCCCGAGGATTGGCGTACTCCGCATGTTGTTCCATTGTTTAAAAAGGATTCTAAGAGTAAACCTAGCAATTATAGACCTGTTAGTTTGACTTCAGTGGTGGGCAAATTAATGGAAAAGATACTTAGAGATAATATATATAAGCATCTGGATAAACAGGGTCTGATTAGGAACAGTCAACGTGGATTTGTGCCTGGAAGGTCATGTTTGACTAATCTTCTCGAATTTTTTGAAGAGGTTACTAAGGAAATTGACGAGGGTAAAGCAGTGGATGTTGTCTATATGGACTTTAGTAAGGCCTTTGACAAGGTTCCTCATGGAACGTTGGTTAAGAAGGTTAAACTGTTGGGTATAAATGCAGGAATAGCAAGATGGATTCAGCAGTGGCTGAATGGGAGAAGCCAGAGGGTAATGGTGGATGGCTGTTTGTCGGGTTGGAGGCAGGTGACTAGTGGGGTGCCTCAGGGATCTGTGTTGGGTCCTTTGTTGTTTGTCATCTACATCAATGATCTGGATGAAGGGGTGGTAAATTGGATTAGTAAGTATGCAGATGATACCAAGATAGGGGGTGTTGTGGATAATGAAGAGGATTTCCAAAGTCTACAGAGTGATTTAGGCCATTTGGAAAAATGGGCTGAAAGATGGCAAATGGAGTTTAATGCTGATAAATGTGAGGTGTTACACCTTGGCAGGACAAATCAAAATAGGACGTACATGATAAATGGTAGGGAATTGAAGAATACAGTTGAACAGAGGGATCTGGGAATAACCGTGCATAGTTCCTTGAAGGTGGAATCTCATATAGATAGGGTGGTAAAGAAAGCTTTTGGTATGCTAGCCTTTATAAATCAGAGCATTGAGTATAGAAGCTGGGATGTAATGTTAAAATTGTACAAGGCATTGGTGAGACCAAATCTGGAGTATGGTGTACAATTTTGGTCGCCCAATTATAGGAAGGATGTCAACAAAATAGAGAGAGTACAGAGGAGATTTACTAGAATGTTGCCTGGGTTTCAACAACTAAGTTACAGAGAAAGGTTGAATAAGTTAGGTCTTTATTCTCTGGAGCGCAGAAGGTTAAGGGGGGACTTGATAGAAGTCTTTAAAATGATGAGAGGGATAGACAGAGTTGATGTGGACAAGCTTTTCCCTTTGAGAATAAGGAAGATTCAAACAAGAGGACATGACTTCAGAATTAAGGGACAGAAGTTTAGGGGTAACATGAGGGGGAACTTCTTTACTCAGAGAGTGGTAGCGGTGTGGAATGAGCTTCCAGTGGAAGTGGTGGCGGCAGGTTCGTTGGTATCATTTAAAAATAAATTGGATAGGCATATGGATGAGAAGGGAATGGAGGGGTATGGTATGAGTGCAGGCAGGTGGGACTAAGGGAAAAAAGTTGTTCGGCACGGACTTGTAGGGCCGAGATGGCCTGTTTCCGTGCTGTAATTGTTATATGGTTATATGGTCAGAGGGTGATGAATCTGTGGAATTCTTTGCCACAGAAGGCTGTGGAGGCAGTCGGTGGATATATTTAAGGCAAAGATAGATGGATTCTTGATTAGTATAGATCTCAGAGGTTATGGGGAGAAGCCAGGGGAATGGGGTTAGGAGGGAGAGATAGATCAGCCATGATTGAATGGCGGAGTAGATTCAATAGGCTGAATGACCTGAGTCTACTCCCACCTCTTATGGTCTTAGAAAATATAAAATAGGTGCAGGAGGAGGCCATTCGGCCTTCGAGCCAGCACCACCATTCATTGTGATCTTGGCTGATCGTCCCCTATCAATAACCCGTGCCTGCCTTCTCCCCATATCCCTTGACTCCACTAGCCCCTAGAGCTCCATCTAACTCTCTCTTAAATCCATCCAGTGATTTGGCCTCCACTGCCCTCTGTGGCAGGGAATTCCATAAATTCACATCTCTCTGGGAGAAAAAAAAATTCTCACCTCAATCTTAAATGACCTCCCCTTTATTCTAAGACTGTGGCCCCTGGTTCTGGACTTGCCCAACATTGGGAGCATTTTTTCCTGTATCTAGCTTGTCCAGTCCTTTTATAATTTTATTTGTTTCTATAAGACCCCTCTCATCCTTTTAAACTCCAGTGAGTACAAGCCTAGTCTTTTCACTTTCCTCATATGACAGTCCCGCCATCCCAGGGATCAATCTTGTGAACTTACGCTGCACTGCCTCAATCACAAGGATGTCTTTCCGCAAATTAGGAGACGAAAACTGTACACAATACTCCAGATGTGGTCTCACCAGAGTCCTATACAACTGCAGAAGAACCTCCCTACTCCTCTACTGAAATCCTCTTGTTATGAAGGCCAACATTCCATTAGCTTTCTTCTCTGCCTGCTGTACCTGCACGCCAACTTTCAGTGACGCCACTTACAAGGACACCCAGGTCTCGCTGTACCTCCCCCTTACCTTACCTAACCCCGTTGAGATAATAATCTGCCCCCTTGTTTTTGCCACCAAAGTGGATAACCTCACATTTATCTATATTATACTGCATCTGCCACGCATCTGCCCACTCACTCAACCTGTCCAGGTCACCCTGCATCCTCCTAACATCCTCTTCACAGTTCGCACTGCCACCCAGCTTTGTGTCATCCGCAAACTTGCTAGTGTTGCTCCTAATTCCCGCTTCCAAATCATTAATATATATGGTAAACAGTTGCGGATCTTATGAACTTCTCGGCCAATGTGTTGCACATAAATAATTCAATTTGCCCAGCGTAAAGTACAAAGATGCTAACGCTACTCAGTCACCAAGTCAAACTTACCTACACATTTCAGCAACTAAAATAGGCCAGCTGTGATATTACTCGCAAGCACTTAGATAATTGCTTCTAATTAGCTGTTAGAATGCATTTCAGTTTCCAGAAGCAATTCTACCACCCACCACCACCACCCTGCCTCTGCATCAGAAGCTGTGCATAATTTGTAATTGTAACTGAGCAATTGCCAGTTACAATTGTGAATGAAAGATTGTTAAATTCTGGGAGATAATATCGTTTATGGGCAGCTATGAGCAATTGCCAACATTTGCCAATGGATAGAGTCGTCTGTGCTAAACTCCACTGGCCCATGGACTGAGAGACAGAAGGGCAGTAGGGTGGTGCAGTGAGTAAAGTTGCTGCCTTAAACCCCTGTCCCACGGTACGAGTTCATTCCAAGAGTTCTCCCGAGTTTGCCCTGATTCTAACTCGGAGATTTACGGTAATGGCCACTCGTCGGTACTCGGGGCTCTCGTGGACATTTTTCATCATGTTGAAAAATCTTCGCGAGTCTTCCCGAGCTTACCTGCCGTTAACGAGTATTCCCGAGTACCTGCCGTTAGCACTAAGAGACGTCCCCGAGCTCCGACGTACCGGCTACGTTCATTCTCCGTGCTTACCACAAGTTTGTTTGTTTTTAACTCGGGAGAGCTCTTGGTATGAACTCATACCGTGGGACAGGGCTATTACAGCTCCAGAGACACGGGTTCGATCCTGACCTTGTGTGCTGATTGTACGGAGTTTGTATGTTCTCGCCATGATCACGTGGGTTTTCTCCGGGCGCCCCGGTTTCCTCCCACATTCCTAAGATGTGCAGGTTTCCAGGTTAATTGCCTTCAAATTGTCTCCAGTGTGCAGGTTAGAACTAATGTACGGGTGATCGCTGGGCGGAGTGGACTCGGCAGCACAAAGGGCCTGTTTCCACGCTGTATCGCTAAAATTACAACTAAAGATGATGATCATCTCCAATCAACACATCAGTGTGAGCAAGTCTTACAGGTTAGTTAATGAGTCTGTAGAAGAGACTGTAGAATGTCCCTCCACAGATGCTGCCTGGCCCGCTGAATTCTTCCACCAATTTGTTTTGTCAGGTTTAGCTTTAGGTTTGTTAATGGCATGTGTACCTAGGTACAGTGAAAAGCTTTATTTTGCATCCTATCCACACAGATCTGATGTACCATACATCGCAGTCTCGGGTGAGGCCGAGTCGGGAAGCTTCAACGTCGCAGAAGGTTCGACCAGCCCTGACGCAAGGTTCGATCGCGGCACGGGGGAACTGACGTTACCCCCGATGCAGGAGCGGATCGCCTCGATTCGGAGGGCCCGAACGGCGCCGGCTACTGGAGTTAATATCATCCCGTCAACCGAGGGCTCGAGGCCCACGACCGAGGAAGAACTAAGGGAAGGGCTTGAACTTTATTTCGCCTTCCATCACAGTGAGGAATGTGTAGGAGTCACTGTGGTGGATGTTCATGTTAAAATGTGTTTTTGAAGTGATCTGTTACTTTTAATTGTATGACTGACCTGGCCAATGAAATTCCTCGTATGTTGCAAAACATACTTGGTGAATAAAGTGTGATTCTGATTCTGATTCTAAATGCAATAAACTCAAATTCAAGTACAATGCGTAGAGCAAAGGGGAAGATGCAGAGAGCAGAACATAATTCTCAGCCTTTAAGCAGCACTTACATTGACAAAATACAATCTCCACAAAGGTGAATTGGTCGTTAGATTATGGAAGGAATGTTCAGAAGCCTGATAACAGAGTGGAAGAAGCTGGTTGTCCTCGCTTTCAAGTTCTGCACCTTCCGCTGGTCAGGAGGGGAGAGAAGACGGAACAACTATGGTGGGACGAGTCTTCAATTATGTTGAAGACAGACACAAAAAGCTGGAGTAACTCAGCGGGTCAGGCAGCATCACTGGAGAGAAGGAACAGGTGACTTTGCGGACTGTGACCCTTCTTCAGACTGAGTCAGGGGAGAGGGAAGCCAGAGGTATGAAAAAATACAGAACATAGCAGGGCCTGCTCCGATGGCCGAAGATAGCTGCTTCTCTGTGGCAGTGTGAAGTGTAGACTCCCCGTTGGATTGCAACCTTGTCGTGGTCGGGGAGCTTGTGTGTCTCAGTGACCCCTAGAGCTATGCCAGCGGGAGGTTCGTCTCCTGTTAGGGTCCCCCATGCAGGACAGGTCGAAGGGTAGAGGCGAGATGAAGAGCGATCCACTGGTCCTCCAGGTTGGAGGGTTGAGCACAGGGCTAACAACCCTGTCTCGTAAAACAAATATGTTACGGAAACAGCAACTGAAGGAATCAACACCAGTGGGCGTGATGGGCCCAGAACAGACAGGAGTGGAGGACCTTCGTTGCTGCCCTACATGCCAGGAGGCATAATAGGCAGTAAGTAAGTTAGTACGTGAAGTGTAGATGGAGTCTGGTCTGTGTGACAGACTGGGCTACATCTACATCTACAACACTTCTTGCTTCATGGACTGTCTGTCCCTGAAATGTTCTATTGAATGCAGAGTATTGTACTGGCAAAAAGTGTGTAAAAATGCCCAACGCAACTGTGTCCACTAATAGAAGTAACAAGCAGGAAGGAACCGCTGATGCTGGTCCACAGCGAAGATTGACACAAAATGCTGGAGTAACTCAGCAGGCTATGCAGCATCTCTGGAGAGAAGGAATGGATTACGTTTCGGGTCCAATCTGAAGAAGGGTCTCGGCCCGAAACGTCACCCGTTCCTTCTATCCAAAGATGCTGCCTGTCCCGCTGAGTTACTCCAGCAATTTTGTGCCTTTCTTCAATTGAGGTAATGATATTTGGTTTAAAAGGTCAGGAAGAGTAAACAATAAGGTTGAATTTCCACAGGGACCGTGCTGTAACTTAAATGGAAAATCTGCAGGAGCCTTGGAGAAATAGCATAGACAATGTGATATCATTTACATCAGTCCATTGAAGTTCTGGGCAGAATGACTGTCAAAGTTACGGAAGCAATTGAAAGACCTCCTGTGGAAATTCCACCTTCAATTTGATTGCAAGAGACTGCTGCAATAACTCTGCAAAATTAACTGAAGCTCTACCTGAAAAGAATCAGATTAAGTTTCACGAATTGTCATTTCAAAGAGAAATGAATTCACGCAAGATTGAGCTGAAATTTGAAGTGCTACTGTATTTTCCATGTGGGCTGAGCTCACACAATAGACTGAACATGCCATTGTCCCCCAGTGTTCAGCCATAGTCTTGTGTCAACTCAATTATTAAAGTTCTTGTGCGAAAGATTGCCCCTGAAGTTTTTTAAGCTTATTTGATCCAGAACTCCTGTTCCCATCTCTCCAGACTAATTACTGCTCTTCAATGCCTCAAGCTACAGACCGTCCGTAATTCTGACCAAGGTTCTGTATATATTCCTCCTTGCACATTATGGGTGACACAGTGGTGTAACTGGCAGAACTGCTGCCTCACAGCACCAAAGACCCAGGTTCAATCCTGACCATGGGTGCTGTCTATGCCAAGTTTGTACAGTCGCCACGTAGGTTTATACTGGGAGCTCCAATTCAGTTTAAGTTTATTGTCACGTGTTCCGAGGTACAGTGAAAAGCTATTGTTGTGCGCTAACCAGTCAGTGGAAAGACAATGCATGCTTACCATCGAGCCATTCAAAGTGTATAGATGTATGATAAGGGAATAACATTCAGTGCAAGGTAAAGTCAGATCAAAGATAGTCCAAAGGTCACCAATCAGGTGAGTAGTAGTTCAGGACTGTTCTCTAGTTGTGGCGGGATGGTTCAGTTGCCTGATAACAGCTGGGACGAAACTGTCCCTGAATCTGGAGGTCTGCGTTTTCACACTTCTATACCTTTTGCCCGATGGGAGAGGGGAGAAGAGGGAGAGGCCTTGCCGAGGTATAAATGGAGTCAATGGAAGAGAGGTTGGTTTGTGTGATGTTCTGGGCAGCATCCACAATTCTAGCTGTCTTGGATGGAGCTGTCCCAAACCAAGTTGTGATGCATCCTGATAAAATGCTTTCTACGGCGCATGTGTAGAAGTTAGTGAGGGTTGTTGGGGACATGTCAAACTTCCTACACCTTGTAAGGAGGTTGAGGCGTTGTTGCTTTCTTGGATGTGGCTTCTATATGGGTGGTTCTTGTCCGACTTCATAAAGCTGGGCAAAGCAGTTGTTTCCTGGAGAGAATTATGGTGGAAAACCACTGATACCCACTGATATTTTATCAACCGGAGTTAAAACGTAATAAAATGTTCTGGGAAAAACATTGAAACGAACATTAAAAAGATACAAAGTGCTGGAGTCACTCATCGGGACAGGCAGCAACTCTGGAGCATCGGGTCGAGGCCCTTCTCCAGAAACCAGCATCTGCAGTTCTTTATTTCTACATTACAGTCTACTTCCTCTTGCGTATGGCGTGCACAGCCTAAAGTTGTAGGACAACTTGTTCTATTTGATCTTATTTGATTGTGCACGCTGGGTTGATGGCATTCGTCGAAACAGGGCAGACCACATGAAGGTTGCAATCTCCCACCGCAAGAAGACATTAAAGGGAACATGTCTTGTAAACAGCATTTATCTACATTTTAAGATACCGGCTTCTCAGCATCAATAACTGCCTTCTTTTACGTAATGCTATTTTCAATTACAGTAAAATATCTCAGCAATTTGAACAATTATTATGATTTACCTAAACTGATATTAAACTTGCATTGATCTGATTACTTCAATTATAAAACTAATCTAATTAGATTTTTCATCATTTTTAAATCTAGGTTCAGGTTTATTATGGTCACATGTACAGTGAAACACTTTGTTTTGCATGCTAACCATTCTGATCAGATATACAACACACAGATGCAATCAGACTCAAGTGCAGTAGATAGAGCAAAGACATAGACAGGAAACTTAGATGAGTAGAGTGATTGTAGCAGACCCTTCTCGGCAAAGACATGACAAGAGTCACCATCTTCTGCAATCATCTTTCTGTAACATCCTTAAGGTTATTATGTAACTCCCTTAAGGATGACAATCTGCTGGGATTCCTGCACAATTCCAGTCCTTACTTCTTATGATGTTCATGATTGGCCAAGGACCTTCAACTATTAAAGCTCTCAGCATTTTTCACACAGAGGGTGGTTGCTTACATGGAGGAGGTAGTTGAGGTACTATCACATTTAAAAGACATTTGGGCAGGTACATGGTTAGGAGAGGTTCAGAAGGATATATAAGTAGCTTTTTCAGGTTGGCTGCCAGTGACTAGCGGAGTTCGGCAAGGGTTGGTGTTGGAGCCGCTTCTCTTCACGTTGTATATTAATGATTTGGAGAAGGAGATTAAAGCCTTTGTGGCTAAGTTTGCGGACGATGTTAAGATGGGTGGAGGGCCAGGCAGTGCTCTGCAAGGTCTCTGCAGAAGGACTTGGACAGGTTAGGAGAGTTGTCAGAGAAGTGGCAGATGAAATTCAGTGTAGCAAAGTGCGGAGTCATGTATTTTGGTAATAAGAATAAAGGCGTAGATTATTTTCTAAATGGAGAGAGAATCCAGAAATCGGAGGTGCAAAGGGACTTGGGAGTGCTGGTGCAGGATTCCCAAAAAGTTAATTTGCAAGTCGAATCGGTAGTAAGGAAGGCAAATTCAATGCTAGCATTTATATCAAGAGGTCTGGAATTCAAAAACAGAGATAGAATGCTGAAGCTCTATAAGGCGCTGCTCAGGCAGTATTTGAAGAACTGTGAGCAAATTTGGGCCCCATATCTGAGGAAGGATGTGCTGGCTCTGGAGTGGGTCCAGAGGAGGTTTACAAGAATGATTCCAGGAAGGGGTGGGTTAGCATATGATGGGCGCTTGACAGTACTGGGCCTGTACTCGCTGGAGTTTAAAAGGTTGAGCGGGGGACCTCATTGACACTTACAGAATAATGAAAGGCACAGATAGAATGGATGTGGAAATGATGTTTCCACTGTCAAGTCAAGTCAAGTCAAGTTTATTCATCACATACACATATGAGATGTGCAGTGAAATGAAAAATGGCAATGCTCGCGGCCTTTGTGCAAAAAGACAAACAAACAAACAACCAAACAAACTACAAACAGAATCACATATTCTTTTACACATTAAATATTGTGGACGGAAGGAAAAAGGTTCAGTAAAGTTAGTCCCTGGTGAGATAGGAGTTTACAGTCCGAATGGCCTCTGGGAAGAAATTCCTTCTCAACCTCTCCATTCTCACAGCATGGCAACGGAGGCATTTGCCTGACCGTAGCAGCTGGAACAGTCCGTTGCAGGGGTGAAAGGGGTCTCCCATGATTTTATTGGCGCTGGAGTTGCACCTCCTGATGTATAGTTCCTGCAGGGGGGTGAGTGAAGTTCCCATAGTGCGTTCGGCCGAACGCACTACTCTCTGCAGAGCCTTCTTGTCCTGGGCAGAGCAATTCCCAAACCAGATGGTAATATTTCCGGACAAGATGCTGGTGGGAGAGTCTAGGACCAGAGGTCACAGTCTCAGAATTAAAGGGCACTCTTTTAAAATGGAGGTGAGGAGGAACTTCTTTAGTCAGAGGGCAGTTAATCTGTGGAACTCATTGCCACAGAGGGCTGTGGAGGCCAAGTCTGTGGATATTTTTAAGGCAGAGATAGACAAATTCTTGATTAGAACGGGTGTCAAGGGTTATGGGGAAAAGGCAGAAAAATGGGATTAGAATGCAGAGATCAGCCATGAAGCCAGAGATCAGACCTGATGGGCCGAATGGCCTAATTCTACTCCTACTTCTATAATTCTAGTTATAGAACTTGTGAACGTGAACATCCTTGTAAATCTTCTTTGAAGCCTTGAGCTTGAAAGATTTTTTTAGACATGGGGATCATGTGAAAATTGGTCAGGTTACAGATCGATACTTACTTTGTAAAACTGCAGAGTGGGGTTGGGAGGCAGGAGACCAACTCATGCTTTCATTTCCAAGTCCATAGCTCCATGAATGTAGCAACACAGATAGATCAAGTGGTAAAGAAGGTATACATATTCTGCTTGCCTTCATCAGTTGGGCATTGAGAATAAGAATCGAGAAGTCATGTTACGTTTATAGGCCTTTGGTGAGGCTGTACGGAGTATTGTGTGCAATTCTAGTTGCCTCAGAAAAGTTGCCGGAGGTTTTCCAGGCTGCTGCCCGGATTAAAGAGTATTGGCTATGAGGCGAGACACAAAGCGCTGGAGTAACTCAGTGGGTCAGGCAGCATCGCTGGAGAACATGGATAGGCGACATTTCAGGTCGACACTCTTCTTCAGACTGACTGTCAGACCGACTACCTGACCCCCTGAGTTACTCCAGCTTAGTAAGTTTACAGATACTAAAATGGATGATATTGTAAATGGCGAAGATGGTTTTCAACATTACAGCAGGATCTTGATCAGCTTGGTGAGGAATGGCTAACAGAGTTTGATGCAGATATGTGCGAGGTCGTGCATTTTTTGTCTACCTTCCATTGTTTCAGCATCTGCAGGTCTTTCTTAAACAATAGCAATCCCTTTATTTATAAAAGAGATTCATATTTCGGAGTGAATTTTAATCAATCGAGAAGACTGGGGATGATGCTGCGTTGTTTTTTTAGTAGTGGATCCAGGGAGGGGAGAGATGATAGAGTCATACAGTGTGGAAACAAGCCCTTCGGCCCAACTTGCCCATGCTGACCAACATACCCCATCTAAGTTTGAAGAAGGGTCTTGACCCGAAACAACATCCATTCCGTCCCTCCAGAGATGCTGCCTGTCCCGCTGAGTAACTCCAGCATTTTGTGTCTATCTTCGGTGTAAACCAGCATCTGCAGTTCCTTCCTGCTAATACCCCATCTACACAAGTTCCACCAGCCCATTTCACTCTAAATCCCATATCCCTCTAACCCATGGGCTTTGCTTATTATCGCAATAGATAGATGCATAAATTAAAGACACTTCACCAAAAGGACCAATGACTTTACAGCAAAAATCTATAAAGTAATTATTTGTAAATTGAGCAATACCTGTAGAATAGTGAGTCTTATTGTATTAGCCAGCAATTGTCAATGGTACTGCAGGCTGTCTCTTTGAATTTTCTGTAGTAAGCAATCAATAGACCTGTCTGTATTATTTTGTACAGTAGAAGCAGGAATTTCTCCAAACCTCAGGCAAACCACGTATTAAATGTCATGAAGCAACAGTAACGGCACAATCCAGCCACAGCACAATCCAACCAATATTGAACGTTGGAGATACAAGGAACTGTGGATGTTGGAACCTTGAGCAAAACACAAAGTGCTGGAGAAACTCAGTGGGTCAGGCAGCATCTGGGGAGAGAATACATGGTTGACATTCTTGCTATTGAGGGAGTGCAGCGTAGGTTTACAAGGTTAATTCCCGGGATGGCGGGACTGTCATATGGTGAGAAAATGGAGCAGCTGGGCTTGTACACACTGGAGTTTAGAAGGATGAGAGGGTATCTCATTGAAACATATAAGATTGTTAAGGTACACAAAAATACTGGAGAAACTCAGCGGGTGCAGCAGCATCTATGGAGCGAAGGAAATAGGCAAAGTTTCGGGCCGAAACCCTTCTTCAGACTGAAGATTGTTAAGGGTTTGGACACGCTAGAGGCAGGAAACATGTTCCCGATGTTGGGGGAGTCCAGAACCAGGGGCCACAGTTTAAGAATAAGGAGTAAGCCATTTAGAACGGTGACAAGGAAACACTTTTTCTCACAGAGAGTGGCGAGTCTGTGGAATTCTCTGCCTCAGAGGGCAGTGGAGGCGGGTTCTCTGGTTGCTTTCAAGAGAGAGCTAGATAGGGCTCTTAAAAATAGCGGAGTCAGGGGATATGGGGAGAAGGCAAGAACGGGGTACTGATTGGGGTTGATGAGCCATGATCATATCGAATGGCGGTGTTGGCTCGAAGGGCTGAATGGCCTACTCCTGCACCTATTGTCTATTGTCTATTGACAATTTGGGTTTGGACTCTTCTTCAGACTGGATATTATGTTCCATAAAGAAATGTTTGAGTTTGAGTTTAGTTTATTGTCACGTGTACCGAGGTAAAATGAAAAGCTTTTGTTGCGTGCTAACCAGTCAGCGGAAAGACAAAACGTGAATGTTCAACTGGATGACAGGTCACTTGTAGATGTAGAAGGAACTGCAGGCGCTGGTTTAGCAAATAAGACACAAACTGCTGGAGTAACAATGAGGGCAAAGCCATAGACATTATTTATATGGACTTCAGCAAGGCTTTTGGTAAGGTTCTGCATGGTAGGCTGTTCTGGAAGGTTAGATCATATGGGATTGAGAGAGAGCTGATCCCTCGAAAACAGGCCAACTACTAACCCTGTATTTTATGCTCTTATGTTTAATTACATTTCAACAATATTGGGCGGCACAGTGGCGCAGCTGGTAGATCCACCACCTCAAAGGCTGAGGGGGCACCTGATAGAAATATATAAAATGATTTAAAGTTATATAAATTATAAAAAGTATATAGATAGGGTGAACAGTCAGGACCTGCATTCTGGAGTGGGAAGGTCAAAGACTACAGAGCATAACTTCAAGGTGCAAGGGGCAACGTTTAAAGGGAATGTGTGGGACAAGTTCTTACATGGAGTGGTGGATGCCTGGAACATGTTGACAGAAATAGCATTGAAGGCAGATACAACAATGGAGTTTCAGATGCTTTTTGAAGACCACACGGATATGCAGGGATTGGAGGAATATGGATCCCGTACAGGTAAATCAGATTAGTTTATCTTGGCATTATATTCGCCACGGAAATTGTGGGCCAAAGGGCCCATACCTGGGTTGTACTGTTCTATGTTCCATTTCTGACATGTTTCTACCCAGCGGGACAAGCAGCCTCTCTGGAGAGAAGGAATTGTAGAGCTAACAATAATCTATACTACATTATCCTTGATTATCATCCCCTTTGATGTCTCCTTTTCACACCTTACACTTCCTTATCTCCCTCTCCACTGACTCTCAGTCTGAAGCACAGATCCTAGCTCCGCTATAAGATCTTTGGTCTGAAGGGTCTCAACCCGAAACGTGACCCATTCCTTCTCTCCAGAGATGCTGCCTGCCGCGCTGAGTTACTCAGCATTTTGTGTCTTTCTTAGATTTAAACCAACATCTGCAGTTCCTTCATACACATGTTTCTACTCAGCATGAGTTGATAAGCCTCTCTACTCTGGGGTTGCAAGACCTCTCTGATTCCACCTCTTTGACCAATTCTGCTGTTATTATTTCATCTTGATTTTGCTTGTATCTTATAGGCACCGTACAAATGCGAGCAGATTTTATTTTTCCGCGATGGTCCCCTTTGTTTGAATTCAGCTGGAAGGAGACGTGCAAAGCACCGCTGATTAGAGATGGATAGCTGCTGAAAATAGTCTCCGCACCTCCTTAATTGGGAAATTACTGGATCAGCAGATGATAATATCAAGTTCAGGCATTTTAAACTGGGATAATTACACCTGTTATAATTTAGAGGGCTTTTTATTTTAAATTGTAATGCATCACTCAACCACTTTCACTTCACCAGCTAAACTTTATTTTTAGAAAATGTTGTATAACCATTAGGAATAAATTACTCAAGTTCTGAAGTTCTGATG
Source organism: Amblyraja radiata (assembly GCF_010909765.2). Lineage (NCBI taxonomy): Eukaryota > Metazoa > Chordata > Chondrichthyes > Rajiformes > Rajidae > Amblyraja > Amblyraja radiata. The sequence goes on from NC_045994.1 coordinate 2,845,704, forward strand.
GATAACCACTTTCTTGGAGAACATGTGACAATAAAATGTGCCCCCATGTGAATGTGGTGGCCACATGGTCCCTCTACACTAACCTGGTTTGGGAACAGCTCCATATCCAAGACCGCAAGAAATTACAGAGAGCTGTGAACGCAGCCCAGACCGTCACACAAACCAACCTCCCTTCCATTGACTCCATCTACACCTCACGCTGACTCTGCAAGGCCAGCGGCATAAGCAAGGACCAGTCTCACCCCGGCTACTCCCTCTTCTCCCCTCTCCCATCGGGCAAGAGGTATCGAAGTTTGAAAACGCACACCTCCAGATTCAGGGTCAGTTTCTTCCCAGCTGTTATCAGGCAACTGAACCATCATCTCATCAGCTAGAGAGCGGTCCTGACCTATCGACCTCATTGCAGACTTTTGAACTATCTTTACTCAGATTTTATCGAACCTCAATGTTATGTCTTACACTATATTTTGTGCCCTTTCCCCCTTCTCCCTCTATCACTGCACTGTGACTGCTTGACTGTATTCATGTACAATTTTTTCTTTGACTGCATAGCTTGCAAACAAAACCTCTTCACTGTACCACGTGGCAATTGTAAACTAAACTAAACTAAACTTTAGGCTTTATAATGTAGAAACAAGCCCTTCAGCCCACCGAGTCATAGAAACATAGAAAAACATAGAAAATAGGTGCAGGAGTAGGCCATTCGGCCCTTCGAACCTGCACCGCCATTCAATATGATCATGGCTGATCATCCAACTCAGTATCCTGTACCTGCCTTCTCTCCATACCCCCTGATCCCTTTAGCCACAAGGGCCACATCTAACTCCCTCTTAAATATAGCCAATGAACTGGCCTCAACTACATTCTGTGGCAGAGAATTCCAGAGATTCACCAATCTGTGTGAAAAATGTTTTTCTCATCTCGATCCTAAAGGATTTCCCCTTTATCCTTAAATTGTGACCCCTTGTCCTGGACTTCCCCAACATCAGGAACAATCTTACTGCATCTAGCCTGTCCAACCCCTTAAGAATTTTGTAAGTTTCTATAAGATCCCCCCTCAATCTTCTAAATTCTAGCGAGTCTGCACCAACCAGCGATCCCCATACACTAGCACTATCCTACACACTAGGGGCCATTTACAATTTACAGAAGCCAATTAACCTGTACGTCTTGAGAATGTGGGAGGAAACTGGAGCACTCAGAGAAACCCAGACAGCACCTGTGGTCAGGATCGAACCTGGGTCTCTGGCACTGTGTGGCAGCAACTCTACCGCTGCGCCACTGTGCTGCCCTCTAACTGCACCAAATAGTGTTTGCAGCTTAGGTTTGCATCACCCTGCAGATCACCTTGGGATCTTATGGATGGAGTGTGTTATATTTTCCATCCATTGCAGTTGCATCGACAAATCTTGCACCTCTGTGATTCTAACATTTTCTCCCTGCCACAGATCACAGAATCAAAGATAACAAATAAAATTCCATAAGATCAGACGATCAGCCCAAGAAAGATAGTCACCTGGAACAAAATCTCTCGCATTTTGTTATTCCAATTAGAAACCAGAGCACAGAACATTGAACAGTACAGACACAAAATGCTGGAGTAACTCGGTGGGACAGGCAGCATCTCTGGAGAGAAGGAATGGGTGGCGGTTCGGGTCGTGTCCCTTTATCTGTCTGAAGATTTAATCTATCTTCGATTTAAACCAACACCTGCACTTCCTTCCTGCATAGAACAGTACAGCACAGCAACCTTTGCCCACAATGTTAGTGAGCGATGGTTGGCATGGACCTGGTGGGCCGAAGGGCCTGTTGTTCATGCTGTCTGTACTAAATATTGAGCAGGGGAATATACGTTGGCCAGACATATCACTTGCTGTCATCCTCACAACTCGATAATCCACCAGCCCTTGTAATCTTGGAAAATGTGGCTACAATGCTCGTGATCTCTTCATCCAAGTCACCAATATAAATGTTAATAGTTGCTCCGATGTTGATCTCTGTACCACTTATTGACTGCCAATCCAAAACTGTCCCATTTATCATAACTTGTTTGTTAACCACTCAACTATCAATGTCAATGTCTTAACCACTAACCCCATCCTCGTGCTATAAGCTATTATGCATCGGTAGTGGCGGCCCCTCGCGGCAGCAGCCTCTGCAGTCCGTCTGTCTTTTTTTTTTCTTTTTGTACTGTTAAGTGCATGTTTTGGTTGTAGTTTATATATTATTTTTAGCTGTGTATATGTGGGGGGGGCGAGGGAAACTTTTAAATCTCTTCCCTGTACGGGGGACCAGACCTTTTCCCTGTCGGGTCTCCGTTGTCGTTGGGGCCTAGCACCGTGGAGCGGCCTCCCACCGGAACGACCTGGGGGCTCCAGTCGCGGAGCCTGCGGACTCACCATCGTGGAGCTGGCCGGCTTCGGTGCGTGGAGAGCTGTTGTGGCGCGCGGCTGTGACCCGACTTCGGAGCTTCGGAGGCTCCAGCCACAGGCCCGGTGGACGGTTACATCGGGAGCTCGCGGGTCCCTAATGGGAGACCGCTTTTCAGAGCTCCCGCAACGGCAACTTCTTCCGCACGAATTGCGGGGTTGAAAACGACCCGGAGCGGGGCCTTACATCGCCCGGCGCAGCTTTAACGTCCGCGGGACTTGCCATCACCCGCCGGGGGCTTTAACATCGAGAGAAGAATAAAGAACGGGGAGAGACAAGACTTTGCCTTCCATCACAGTGAGGAGGTGTTTGGAGATTCACTGTGATGGATGTTTATGTAAATTGTGTTAATTGTGTGTCTTGGTTTTTTTCTTGGTTGTATAACTGCAGAAACGTAATTTTGTTTGAACTTATGTTCAAATGACAATAAATATCATTCTATTATTCTATTCTATCTTAGTGAATTCCTTCTGGAATGTCTAAAATACACTACATATCCCCTTTATCCACCTATTGTTACTTTCTCAAAGAACTGGCAAATTTGCCTAACTACTGAATGTGGCAAAATTGCAACAACCTTCTTCAGAAATAGTTTGTAAAACATAATTAAAAGGGTAAGATTTCAATCCATTGATTAACATACAAACCCGCATGTCTTTGGGATGTGGGAGGAAACCGGCGCTCCAGAGGAAACCCACATGGTCACGGGGAGAACGTGCAAACTCCACACAGGCAGCACCCAAGGCAGCAGCTGGTATAACATAGAACTAGAGTGAGTGGGTGATCGATGGTTGGCGTGGACGCGTTGAATATGTTAAATACATTGAATCACTGTCGTTATCGGCTCACAACCAATTTCCTTTGGATTATTTTACAGTCGAATGCAAAGAGGTATTTTGCTGCATGAAGTAACCTGCTGGGAGTGGGTGGAAAGAGATGTTCCACTGGTATCTAATATGAATAGTTATTTTTGCTCCATTTTTATTTCCCCAGCTACTTGAATTATGGTATGATTTTATATCGAATGGTAATTGTCAGTTCGTGCTTCACTGAGGGATGTGAAGTGGATAACACCACTGTTTTGGGTGTGGATGTAAGCACCCATCAAAGGCACTCATTCTTTCTACATCCTTCCATGTCCGTGGGAGCAGAGGTTGTGGCACTCTATTGCTAACTGATAGACCATTGCTTAAAATATTCACAGCAGCAATTGTTTTTAATTAGGCTGTTAGGATCAGGAGCTGATTACATTCAATGTAATTTTAAACCAGAACGATTTTTCCCTTTCTAATTCAGTGGACTATTGTTTTAGATAATGATGCACAATACTCTGCCACTCAATCACCTGAAGTTTGTTTTTTAAAATGTCTATTTATCAGAAACAAATAATTTTAAGTTTTGATAGATGAAGACATAGTCATCAAAAATGCAGCTATGAAACATTTCCTAATGTCAATGTAAATTTTGTAACCATGTAGACAAAACGGGTGATTGATAGACAATAGACAATAGGTGCAGGAGTAAGCCATTCGGCCCTTCGAGCCAGCACTGCCATTCAATGTGATCATCAGTATCAGTATCAGTATATCTTTATTCTCATTTTCCTGTGTACTCACATACCCAGAGGAAACAAAAAAACGTTACTCAACCAGTGTCCATTCAGTGTGCAGTACAAATAACAACAAATAACTAGAAATAAAAAACATATATCATGAACAAATTAAATTAAACACTCTACTCTCTACTAAACATCAACATGGCTGATCATCCACAATCAGTACCCCGTTCCTGCCTTCTCCCCATATCCCCTGACTCCACTATTTTTAAGAGCCCTATCTAGCTCTCTCTTGAAAGCATCCAGAGAACTGGCCTCCACTGTCCTCTGAGGCAGAGAATTCCACAGACTCACAACTCTCTGTGTGAAAAAGTGTTTCCTCGTCTCCGTTCTAAATGGCTTACCACTTATTCTTAAGAGATGCTCGGTACGGACTCGTGGGCCGAAGGGTCTGTTTTCAATCACAATCACAATAATACTTTATTAGCCAAGTATGTTTTGCAACATACAAGGAATTTCATTTGTCACGTCAGTCATGCAATAAAAAGTAACAGAACATTTTATCATAAACATCCACCACAGTGAATCCTCCACATTCCTCACTGTTTCTGCTTGATGCAACATACTTAGTACGTCACCTACCACTAGATTAAAGGACACAAGTGCTGGAGTAACTTAGCAGGTCAGGCAGCATCCCAGGAGAACATGGACAGGTGACCATAGATTCCTTACTCTGCATTGTGGAGTAATGTCTTGCCAGTAGATACTAAATGCTGGAGTAACTCAGCAGGACAGGCAACATCTCTGGAGAGAAGGAATGGGTGAGGTTTTGGGTCGAGACCCTTCTTCAGTCTGGTGTCAGGGGAGTGGGAGGTACATAGATAAGGAAGTGTAAGATGTGAAAACGGGGCAAAGGGAATTGGGAGATCAATGAACATGTAGAATAGATCATTGTTAGTTGGGAAGAGATAATAACAAAGCAAACAGATAAAATGTAGTTGGAGACAGTCAGATTGGTTGGAGAACTGGGAAGGGGGAGGGGATGGAGAGAGAGGCAAAGCAAGGGTGTAAGCTGCCCAAGCAAAATATGAGGTGCTGTTCCTCCAATTTGCGCTGGGCCTCACTCTGACAATGGAGGAGGCCCAGGACAGAAAGGACGGTGTGGGAATGGGAGTTAAAAAATATATTCTTGCCAAAACACCCACCATTGCTGCAATATCAAGAATTATACTTACAGTCTCTACAGCACTAAGTTATTGCATTCTCATTCTTAATCAAACAGCAAATCTGTCTGCCGACTGGAAGTGCCAAAATAGAGTTTCAACTCTGCACAATCGTATCTAGTGATCCTCCTGTAATTATTTGGGTGAGTAATTATTCCGTATATGGCAGGTACAGCAGCAATAATGAAGAGATCGAAGATAGGCACAAAAAGCTGGAGTAACTCAGCGGGACAAGCAGCATCTCCTGTCTGATCTGTCTGAGATGCCGCCTGTCCTGCTGAGTTACTGCGGCTTTTTGTGTCTATCTTCAATTTAAACCAGCATCTGCAGTTCCTTCCCACACAATAATGGAGAGACTTTGTACAATTCATTTTCAATCGGGATCGGCAAGATTTTCCTTGGAGCGCAGGAGGCTGAGGGGTGATATTATAGAAGTGTATAAAAACATGAGGGGACTAGATTGGATGATTGTGCAGTCTTTCACCCAGAGGAGGGGAATCAAGAAGCAGAAGGTGAGAGGGGAAAGATTTAATAGGGGCCTGAGGGGCAACCTTTACACTCAGAGGGTGGTGTGTGTATGGAACAAGCTGCCAGAGGAGGTAGTTGAGGCAGGGACTCCTGGAGGAAATCCGTGCAGGAAGGAGTTGCACGTCACGAAATGGAACTACGCCGTGTTGCAGAGACAAAGAGACAGCACCGTAAGGAGAGAGAGAAGGGGGCTCGATGACTACCGACCACCGCCAGTCTCCACTGCCCACGTTGCACCAAGGTGTGTGGATCGTGGATCGGCCTCTACAGACATCTGCAGACCCACAAGTAGACGACCCTATGGAGAGGAGAGGACAGTCATACTTGTTTCGAATGACCGCCGATGATGGTGATAACAACATTTAAAAGATATTCTGGACATGTACATCAATTGAAAATGTTTAGAGGGATATGGGCCAAACATTCTGTCCTGGGTCTCCTACATGGCCAGAGTGAGCACCACCATAAATTGGAGGAGCAGCACCTCATGTTTCGCCTGGGCAGTTTGCACCCCAGCGGTATATACATTGACTTCTCTAATTTCAGCCAGTCCTTACTTTCTCCTCCCCTTCTCAGCTCTCCATCAACCCACTGGCTCCACCTCTTCCTTTCTTCTTCCCGCCCCCCGCCCCTCCTCCTCATCCTCACATCAGTCTGAAGAAGGGTTTCGGCCAGAAACGTTGCCATATCCTTCGCTCCATAGATACTGCCTCACCCGCTGAGTTTCTCCAGCATTTTTGTCTACAGGCAAATGGGACCAGCTTGGATGGGGCACCTTAGTCGGTAAGGACGAGTTGGGCTGAAGAGCCACTTTCCCTGATTTAGGTGACATAATTTCTTGTGACATGCTTCTAGCACAAAGCACATTCGGTAATATTTTGCTGTTCCTGAATTAAAATGAAATGTATGATGTCTTTCCAATATTCTTGCTTTATTAGCAAGCTCTCAGCCAAGTACTTGGCATAGAGACACTGGATGCAGTTGGGTAAAGGTGAAACATTATGGGGCTCCACTTAATATTCTCTGATAGACCAAAGTTGTGAGTCTGTGGAAGTTGTGAAGAAGGTCTCGACCTGAAACGCCACCCATTCCTTCGCTCCAGAGATGCTGCCTGTCCCGCTGAGTTACTCCAGCACTTTGTGTCTACCCACTACTCTAAACTCTCTGTGTAAAAATACGTCATGCACATTTCCTTTCAACTTTGCACCCCTCACCCCTCAAAGACCCCCAGTCTTTGACATTTCTACTCTGGGTAAAATGTTCAGACTGTCTACCTGTCCATGTCTGTCATAATTTAATACATTTCTATTAGTCTTCCCTCAGTTTCTGGTGTTCCAGAGAAAACAATCCAAGTTTTGAACTTGGATTTTTGATTGGGGAGGGTGAGAGAGACAGACAAGCGAGGACAAGGCAGTAGGAATGTTTTGTTGGAGAGATATTGGAAGGAGGGCTGAGGAATTTGGCTCTGAGTGGAATAGTTGGGAGCCAGCATTCTAAAACAAATGGACGGTGACGGCTTGGACATTCCAGCAGTAACGCAGCTACAGTATGTCAGGCTCCCCTTGACTAATGTTAAACTAGGCCTCAGTCCTTTAGTTAAGCCCTGCACCAGTGTGTGAGTGGACCAATTGCAAATGCAATGCTGCACAAGAGATGAAACACGTCAACATAGTCCTTAGCTTTTGCTTGCAACTGGTCCAGAATGAATTCTAACCCATTAGATATTTTGTCCTGGGTAATCTGAAGAAGGGTCTGGACCCGAAACATCACCCATTCCTTCTCTCCAGAGATGCTGCCTGTCCCGTTGAGTTACTCCAGCATTTTGTGTCTACCTTTGGTTTAAACCAGCATCTGCTGTTCTTTCCTACAGATATTATATGTTATTGCTGTCAATTTTAGTAAAGGGCACTGGATTATTTCAATAGTTGAGTAGATTGATATATTGTTTATTGCGTTACAACATCGAAACATTTAGATGGACAGATTTGTAAAGAGGAAAACAGCTACCAAAAGCATGGTAATCATGGCCTTTAATACATGGACAAACAGAAAAGTGATCTTGCTGATTCATTGACTACAATCTAAGGAAATATGTAAACGGGATGTGTGTGTGTGTGTGTGTGTGTGTGTGTGTGTGTGTGTGTGTGTGTGTGTGTGTGTGTGTGTGTGTGTGTGTGTGTGCATGCATGTGCATGAGTGTGGTTGTGTATGAGTGTGTGCATGCATGAGTGTGTGTGTTGGTGTGTGCATGAGTGTGTGTACAAATATGTGTATGTGTGTGTGTGCATGAGTGTGTGTGTGTGTGTGTATGAGTGTGTGCCTGTATGAGTATGTGTGTGTGTATGTGTGTGTGTGTGTGTGCTGTGTGTGTGTGCATGTGTGTGTATGTATGTGTGCATAAGTGTGTGTGTGTGTGCATGAGTGTGTGTGTGCATGTGTACATGAGAGTGTGTGTGTTTGAGAGTGTGTGTGTATGAGAGAGTGTGTGAGCATGTGTGTCTGTGTGTACGAGTGTGTGTGTGTGTGTGTGTGAGTGTGAGTGTACATGAGTGTGTGTGCATGCATGTCTGTGTGTACGAGTGTGTGTGTGTGTGTGTGTGTGAGTGTGCGTGTACATGAGAGAGTGTGTGTGCATGAGTGTACGAGTGTGTTTGTGTGTACTAGTGTGTGTGTGCGCGCATGAGTGTGTGTGTGCACATGCGTGTGTCCTGGTTACAGAATATTACTGATTTGTTGTCAAACTAAAGGAACTGGCAACAATGAATAATGCTCACGACAGCTGCCAATAAACTACAGACCCAGGAGCAGTGATGAATGGCTCAAGCTGAGGTCAAATATCCATGATCGGAGAGCTGGATCTATCTGGAGATGGCACTAGCTCCAACTGAAGTCCGTGCTACAAAACTCACAATAAAAGACATAATTTCAATGACAGAGAAACCATAAAAGAAGAATGTAATAACTTCTACAGGGAATGAGATGGTGCAAGATGCCAAGGCTGAAAATCCACAGTCTTGTTTGTATACGTCCAGGCCAAGTTCAACAAAACACCATCAATGGTGTTGGGCGGAACGGTGGTGCAGCAGGTAGAGCTGCTGTCTCTCAGCGTCAGAGACCCAGGTTCGATCCTGACCTCAGGAGCTGGCTGTGTGGAGTTTTCATGTTATAAAGTCATAAGTGATAGGAGCCTATCAAGTCGACTCCACCATTCAATCATGGCTGATCTATCTCTCCCTCCCAACCCCATTCTCCTGCCTTCTCCCCCATAACCCCTGACACCCGTACTGTCTATCTCTGCCTTAAAAATATCCACTGAATTGGCCTCCACAGCCTTCTGTGGCAAATAATTCCACAGATTCACCACCCTGTGACTAAAGAAATCTCTCCTCATCTCTTTCCAAAAATAAAGTTCTTTAATTCTAAGGCTATGGCCTCTAGTCCTAGCCTCTCCCACTGGCGGAAACATCCTCTCCACATCCGCTCTATCCAAGCCTTTCACTATTCTGTATTTTTTAAATGAGGTCCCCCCTCATTCTTCTAAACTCCAGCGAGTGCAGGCATGCTCACAATATGACAAATGTGGCCTTACCAGCGCCTTATAGAGCCTCAGCATTACATCCCTGCTTTTGTATACAAACCCTCTTGAAATAAATGCTAGTGTTGCATTTGCTTTCTTTATGACCGATGTTCTCTCTGTGGGTTCTCCGGTTTGCACCCACCTCCACAAGTTGTGCGGGTATTGCAGAATAATTGGCCTCCGTACATGAAATAGAGGCTAGCACGAGCCAGACTGTAATCGCTGAACTAAAGTCATTTTCTTTGATGGTTTAATTCAAAGATGTAGCACAGGAAGAGCACTCGGCAGAAACCCATGAGGTCACAGGGAGAACGTGCAAACTCCACATAGACAGCGTACGAGGTCAGGATTGAACACGGAACTCCGGCGCTGCAAGGTAGCGGCTCTACCATCTGCGCCCACTGTGCCGCCCAAGAAACTGATCAGTCATGAGCTTCCATGCCTATTTCCTTATGGAATGCGATGCCATTCGGCCCATCTAGTCTGTGCAGCACAAGGGTTTTCCTGCACTCCTTACGTTCCTATCTATTCCATCACTTAGCAATCCATCACGCAGACGAGACTCCACTCCGCAAACTCAATTCACACTTCACGCTGCCTCAGGAAAGCAGCCAACACGATCAAAGACCTTTTTCACACTAGTCATTCCCTTTACTCCTCTCTCTAATCGGGCATAAGATGCAAATGCATGAAAGCTCACACCACCAGATTCGGAAACAACTTCCCCCCCCCCCCCCCCCCGCTGTTATCAGGCTGTCCTCCCACAAACTAGGGTGTAGTCCTGAACTCCCAACCTATCTCATTGCTGTCCTTGGATTTCTTCGTTGTAAATGTTAAGCTATGTCACCGTAACTCCAGTCGGGGCGGCCCAGCCCGAGGGAGAAGCGGCGCCCGGTCGGGGCGGCCCAGCCCGAGGGAGGAGCGGCGCCCGGTCGGGGCGGCCCAGCCCGAGGGAGGAGCGGCGCCCAGTCGGGGCGGCCTGGCGCGAGGGAGGAGCGGCGGCCTGGCGCGAGGCTGAGACGGTGGCAGTACTCACGTGAGGGCGATCCGGCCCGGGGTTGGAACGATGCTCCGGGGGCTGGGACGGCAGTTCTGGTGGCGGTGGCCTGAGACCGGGGTTCGGCCGCGGGCCAGCGGCTGCGTCAGCAGGTCTGGTGAGCGGCAGCTTCGACTACCCCGGGCCGCGGTGTTTGAGCCGCGGGACAGGTTTTAACATCGCCCGGGGGGTATCGCCTCAGCGCAGAAGGAGAAGAGGAGGGAAGAGACTGCAGCCCTAAGACTTTTGCCTCCATCACAGTGAGGAGATGTTGGGTGGACTCACTGTGGTGGATGTTAATATGTGTTTACTGTTGTTTTTTTATTGTATTGTATTGTATGTATGACTGCTTAAATTTCGTTCAGACTTCGGTCTGGATGACAATAAAAGGCTATCCTATCCTATCCTATCCTATCCCATGTAGCGTACTCTGGTAATTTTCTCTTTTCACTACCTGTTGCAATGTGTGTGGAGTGATTGTGCTCATGAATATTATTAAAGCTTTATTTCAGACACAGGTCCATATAACACATCAAACAGTAAAAGGAGATACAAAAATACATTAAAAATTGCATATTAGCCTATAAGATATACAAGGTATTGCACCAATGTCGTCTTAGCCTAGAAGTGAATCTATAGCAGCTTTTCAGAGGGCTGACTAGGGCTTCAATTATGTGGTTCTCTAACTTGTCCAGGCGACACATAAAACTAAACATCAGCTGTCTTAAGAGTGCCTCACAGGTTGGCACTCTAGTGGACACAAACAATTGACTGGCACTATGCCACCTAGGGACACGAAGTAGCAACCTCATTGCATCATTGTATGCTACCTTGAGCCTCTGCATACTCTTTTTCTTATAATTAGACCACAATTGAGCAGTGTATAACGGTGTGATGTAGGTTCTGAACAGGGAACACTTCACAGAGTCATAGCACATATAAAACTTCCTTATAAGCATGTTAGCTTGAAGATATATTTTACAGCGCTGTCGGTAGAGGTCTTTGTCATCCGTCCAGTCATCGGGTATGACATGACCTAAGTATTTAATTTCCTCACACACTGCAAGAGGACTGTCTGACAAATAAAAGGTCGGAAAAGTTGAATTCCTGTCCTCAGCGCTTCTAACTATCATTATGCGGCTTTTCTTAGCGTTATACTTTATGTCATAATCAAGGCCATACTGAGAGCACACCTTCAGCATCTGCTGCAGCCCAGCACTATATGGACAGAGCAGGACCAGGTCGTCTGCATACATAAGATGATTAACAATAGTGTTGCCCACAAGACAGCCAGTTTTTAACCTATTTAACTGATTTGACAATTCATCCATATAAACATTAAATACAATAGGAGACAAAATTCCTCCTTGCCGCACTCCGTTACTAACACAGAATGGAGCAGATACAACATTGTCCCATTTAACCTGAAACGTTTGATGGGCATACCAAAACACTAAAATTCTCACTAAGAATTTAGGGGCACCTCTATCTAGCAATTTTACAAACAATTGTTCATGATTAATTCTATCAAATGCCTTGGACGCATCAATAAAACATAGAAATACAGATGAATTCAGGCTTGTGTACCTGAACACAATCTCTTTAAGAGCATAGATACACAGGTCAGTTCCATGTTTTCTTTTGAACCCAAACTGATTGTCAGTAGTAAGGACATACATTTCTAGCTTTGTCAACAGTATTATCTCCAGTACTTTAGATAAGATACTGGCTAATGCAGTATAGTGTGGGTGAGACTGGATAGCGAGAAAACAAAGTTTCCCTGCTGTAAAGATGCTACCCAGTGACTCCCCCCCGCCCCCCCCCCCCTGCGCTCATGCGTAAATCTGATGTGACAGAAGTCTGGAGACCGCGTGGAGACCACGGCAGCGGTGCGGGCGCTGACTCAGACGCCGACACGGAGCCGAACAACGCCGGAGCCAGACATACCAGCAACAGCCTGGCGGGCAAAGTGACCACCAAGAACAAAGGATAAGGACGGGGCCCGTCGCGAGAAAACACAGAGGAACCCGGAGTGGGGGGAGGGGGCGCCGAGAACAAAGAGGACCCATCGGGACTATAATGAACACTTTGTTGGCACCCTATACGTGGCGACTCTTGGCATACTTTGTGTGTTGTACACAAAACAAAGAATTTCACTCCAACAAGTACATGTGACAATAAACTATCATCACCATGTGGGGACATCTGCAACGATTGTTGTGGGACTGCAGGAGGAGGTAGGTGGGGCAGGTACAGTCACAACGTTGAACGGACATTTGGACAGGTACATGGATGGGAATGTAAACCTACGCAGGCAGCTGGGGCTAATGCACATGGGACCTGTTAGTCGGTGTGGGCAAGCTGGGCCGAAGGGCCTGTTTCCACGCTGTGTGACTCTATAACGGTGGAGTCACGGTGGCGCAGCGGTAGAGTTGCTGCCTTACAGCGAATGCAGTACCGGAGACCCAGGTTCGATCCCGACTATGAGTGCTGTCTGTATGGAGTTTGTACGTTCTCCCCGTGACCTACGTGGGTTTTCTCCAGGATATCCGGTTTCCTCCCACACTCCAAAGACGTGCAGGTTTGTAGGTTAATTGGCTTGGTTAATGTAAAAATTGTCCCTAACAGTGTTCATGTGTGGGGATCACTGGTCAGCGTGGACCCGGTGGGCCGAAGGGCCTATTTCCGTGCTATATCTCTAAACTAAACTAAAAATAAACTAAACTCACACAGCTGACTGGATCGTGGATGTGAGGGCAGTAGCTCACTGCTCCTGACACCATTGACACATCCAGTTCACAAATAAAGCAGTGGGTTGAAAGAACTGCTTATGTAAGTGCGAGTTTATGTAAGTCACCTATCACGTAATTCAGGGGATGCCTGTAACTCAGCACACGAGACAATGATAAACCAATACCAATATCAGAACAAGACCATCTACCCTGTCTACAGCGCCATCACTTTATAAACCTCTATAAGGTCACTCTTCAGCCTCTGACGTTCCAGTGACAATAAACCCAGCCTGTCCATGTAACTACAGGCCTCCGTTACGGGCAACATGCTAGTGGATCTCTTCTGCACTCTCTCTATTGCTGTCTCATCCTTCCTGTAGTGTGGTGAAGGGAACTGTTCCTAATGTACCAAGTGCAGTCTAACCAATACTTGAAACAGCTGCCACATAATGTCCCAACTAATGCCTCAACAAATGAAGGCAAGCGTGCCAAATGCCTTCTTCACCACACTTTAGTTTAGTTCAGTTTAGAGATACAGCGCGGAAACAGGCCCTCTGGCCCACCGAGTCCGCACCGACCAGCGATCCCCGCACTATCCTACACACACTAGGGACAATTTATACATATATCAGGCCAATTAACCTACACCTTTGTCTTTGGAGTGTGGGAGGAAACCGAAGATCTCGGAGAAAACCCATGCAGGTCACAGGGAGAACGTACAAACTCCGTACGGACAAGTACCCGTAGTTAGGGTTGAACCCGGGTCCCCGGTGCTGTAAGGCAACAATTATACCGCTGCACCACCGTGCCACACACAACACCTGTGTCACCACTTTCAGTAAGCAATGGATGTTCCCCAAGGTTCGTCTATGCATCCATGCTTCAGAAGACTCTGTATGTCATGTGACTGATAGAAGATACAGGAAGAGTTATATTATGGGACAGTTATATTATATTATCTGCAAGATGGGGAAGTGAGAGGGTCACGTCTCTCAGTCTGAGCTGTGAATAACACTGAACACATGTCTACTAAACTGTGAGAGTGGTTTTATTGACCTTGAGTGCTCATAATGTCCGGGTTGAAGTAAATGGACTACAAATGATTGCTGGGGAGTGGGTTGGGGGGGGGTTGGGTTGAAGTAAAAGCTCTGCAAATGATTGCTGGGGGGTCCACATACGGCTACGCCTCCGCATCCGCTCATCAGGTGCAGAGGATTCTTCCCATCAATTAAAAATAAAAGTGTTATTAGTGTTAAAAAAATGTTGAGAATCTCTCTGCTGTCAATGAAGCCATGAAGCCCACACCTTTTCCGGTGGGGGGGATTATAAAACCCAGAAGTGTGGGTGTGGCTCAGTCTCTGCATGATGGGGGAGGGAGAGGTCTGTCTGAGCTGTGAATCAACTGAACACACTGAATGACTACTGAACTGTGAGTGTTTTTTGGTGTGGTATTTATGGTGGTTTTATGGTGGTTTCACCCTGCTTGAAATTGTATGAAACTGCATTTGAATGTGGTGGCCTTGCACCCTGCATGAAATGGTATGAAACTGCATTTGAATGTGGTGGCCTTGTACCCTGCTTGAAATGGTATGAAACTGCACTTGAATTTGGTGGTCTTGCACCCTGCACCCTGCATAAAGTGGTATGAAACTGCACTTGAATTCGGTGGCCTTGCACCCTGCTTAAAGTGGTCGGAAACTGCACTTGAACTTGGTGGCCTTGCACCCTACTTGAAGAGGTAAGAAACTGCACTTGAATTTGGTGGCCTTGCACCCTGCTAGAAATGGAATTTCAAGGAATAGCCGTGAGTCAACTGCCACCCACCAGCCATGAATGAGCTTCCAGCACAACAGGCTTGACATCAGGCTTGTCCATCAGACTATGAACGTAAGCATGCAGGTACAGCAGGCAGTGAAGAAAGCAAATGGCATGTTGACCTTTATAACAAGAGGAATTCAAATATAGGAGCAAAGAGGTCCCTCTGTAGTTGTACAGAGCCCTAGTGAGACCATATCTGGAGTATTGTGTGCAGTTTTGGCCCCCTAATTTGAGGAAGGACATTTGTGTTATTGAGGGAGTACAGCGTAGGCTTACAAGGTTAATTCCCCGGATGGCGGGACTGTCATATGCTGAGAGAATAGAGCAGCTAGGCTTGTACACTCTGGAGTTTAGAAGGATGAGAGGGCTTCTCATTGAAACATATAAGATTGCTAGGGGCTTGGTCATACTAGAGGCAGGAAACATGTTCCCGGTGTTGGGGGCCATAGTTTAAGAATAAGGAGTAAGCCATTTAGAATGGAGACGAGGAAACACTTTTTCTCACAGAGAGTGGTGAGTCTGCGGAATTCTCTGCCTCAGAGGGCAGTGGAGGCAGGTTCTCTGGATGCTTTCAAGAGAGAGCTAGATAGGGCTCTTAAAAATTGTGGAGTCAGGGGATATGGGGAGAAGGCAGGAACGGGGTACTGATAGGGAATGATCAGCCATGATCACATTGAATGGCGGTGCTGGCTTTAAGGGCCGAATGGCCTACTCCTGCACCTATTTGTCTATTGTCTATTGAGGGACTGAGCTGCCACCCCAAGAATCCATTTGGCCCACAGTGTCCATACTAGCCCTCTGGAGACCAGTCCCTTCAGTCCAAAACACCCATTGCAGCGCTCCAGAAAGTACCCCCCCCCCCCACACTGGTCACCAATATTGGAATTGGTGGAAAGGTGGAATATTGCGTTGGGGGACCAGCCCTCCCGTGTGAACATGGGACCCAACGGGTCCCACTTAGTCTAGCCCTTTATAAAGGTCTAACCACCAATAAACTTCATCTGCTTTTACCCAATGTGCATTGTGGGAGGAACCAGTAATGGCTGCCCCGCTAACAGTCTGGCTCGTCCATTCCGTCTTTGTTGTTTATAGTATGTGTTAAATGTATGTTTTAGTGTTCTTTAGCTTGTTTTATGTTGGGGGTTGGGGGGAAACTTTTTAAATCTCTTACCTCGACGGAGATGCAATTTTTATCCGTATCATACCTCCGTCTGCACTGTGGCCTAACATCAAGGCCTCTGCTGGAGACCGACTTGAGGAGCTCCAACTGTGGGAGCCTGCGGACCTACCATCGCAGTGCTCGCTGTCCCGGGTTAGAGACCGACTTCGGGAACTCCAAGCCACAGGAGCTTCGACTGCCCCGACTGCGGCTGGTTCAACTGCCCTGACTGCGGGAGAATAAAGAGGGAAGAAGGTTAGACTTTATTGCCTTCCATCAGAGTGAGGAATGTGGGGAATCCGCTGTGGTGGATGTTTATGTTAACTTTTATGTAGTTGTGATCTTATTGCTTTTCTTAGTATGTCTATGGTAAATCGAATATTACTGTACCTTAATTGGTACGCGTGACAATAAAAGAACTTAAACCTTGAGCTTTAAAACTAGAGCACCTGGAGAAAACCCCTGCGGTCACAGGGAGAACGTGCAAACTCTGTACAGAGAGCACCCATAATCAAGATCAAATCTGGGTCTCTGGCGCTGTGTGGCAGCAACTCTACCACTGCACCACTCTTTATGGAATTATAAACAGGAAAGCTTGAGTTGTGGAGTTTGTTAGTGAAACGGTTTCCTGTTAATGAAAACGTAGATAAGATTCAGCCATTTAACGCTAAACTATTAAACGCATGTTTGGCCTCATAGGAATAAAGACAGAAATGACTATGAATCACAGGATGTTTTGTAGCCACGTACATTATGAGCACACCACAGCATACAGTTGCCCGAGGACCCCTGACACATAAAAGAACTGCCCAAAGGGCCATCTCAATCAACTGGCACAGTTTAGTTTTGTTACTTTCAAGATACAGCATGGAAACAGGCCCTTCGGCCCACCGAGTCTGTGCCAACCAGCGATCCACGCACACTAACACTACCCAACACACACTAAGGACAATTTACACATACACCAAGCCAATTAACCTACAAACCTGTACGTCTTTGGAGTGTGGGAGGAAACCAACGAGATCGGAGTAAACCCAGTAAACTGGGGAGAACGTACAAACTCCGTACAGACAGCACCCGTGGTAGGGATCGAACCTGGGTCTCCACCGCTGCAAGCGCAATAAGGCAGCAATCCTACCGTTGCACCAACCGTGCCTTAATTAATAGGCGCCCATGAAAGATCATTATATTGTCACTGAATTAATGAACGCTGACAACACTGACATTATATTTCCCTCTTCACCAACAGCAATAACACTGAAGGCCACGTTAAATTAAAATTCATAAACAGTTCAATTATAAAAAGACAAGCACAAATATTTATTAATTCAGAGTGGAAGCAGAGCTATCAATCTTTCAAAATGCAATAGGGACTTCAAATAGATGCATAGCTTCAGGATACACAATAGTGTTTCTGTCATCTTCGGCTTTCCCTTCTGGCCTGTTTCCACTGATGTTCAGTGGATTCTGAGATGACTGGAGGCCAACATTTGTCCCGCAAGTTCTTTTTTTAAATTTTATTTTTTTATTTATTTATTTTTATTATTAGAAGTAGACATATTATAAAGTATAGCTGCATATTATAGTAAAACAACTTTTCATATACATCAATCATACATTATTAAAATTTTCAATTGTCGAT
The DNA here is from genome assembly GCF_010909765.2 of Amblyraja radiata. Lineage (NCBI taxonomy): Eukaryota > Metazoa > Chordata > Chondrichthyes > Rajiformes > Rajidae > Amblyraja > Amblyraja radiata. The sequence goes on from NC_045994.1 coordinate 2,863,404, forward strand.
TACTTCTACTTCTAGTGTTTTGTTTTTTTTATATAGAAAAAGAGAGAAAGAGAGAGAAAAGTTACAAATATCAAAAAAAACAAAAAAGGTGGAATGGATTACTTATAATACGTCATTGGAGATAGGTTCATAGATTATAAAGTATGACTTTTCATCTAATCCTGAGTTCAAGTTTCAGTTGGGTTTTCGTGCCGGGCCAATCTATCCCGTCAGATAATTAATGAATGGAGCCCATATTTTATCAAAAAGTTCTTGTTTGTCCATTAAGACAAGTCTAATTCTTTCTAGATATAGAGTCTCCGACATTTCCACAATCCACATTTTAATTGTGGGGGTCGTAGGGCCTTTCCAAAATTTTAATATTAATTTTTTCCCGGTTATTATACTGTAGTCGAGGAAATTTCTTTGGCTTGTTGTGAGTGTTAAACTTTGCTCTGATATTCCAAGTATTATTAATTTTGAGTTTGGATCCAGTTTTGTATTAATAACTTCTGAAATTATTTCAAAAATATCAGTCCAGAAATGTTTAATTTTTATACAATTTGCAAACGTATGTGTTAAATTAGCATCTAGATGTAGACATTTATCACAAATAGGAGAGATTTGTGGGAAGATTCTATTTAGTTTTATTTTAGAGTAGTGTAATCTATGTAAGACTTTAAATTGTATTAAAGGATGTCTGGCATTTAACGAACATTGATGTATATGTTGTAAACTTTCGTCCCACAGATCTTTCGTTATAGAATGACCTAATTCATTTTCCCATGTGTGTCTATATGGTTCCGTCGGTGGTACCTCGCTGTTTAGGAGGGTGTTATAAATATAAGCTATTAATTTTTCAGTGTTAGGATGCTTGTTCAAACATTCATCAAGGATTTCTGGTTCCCTAGTCCTGTAGACTTGTGTGTTAGATTTAACATAATCTCTAATTTGTAGATATCTGAAGAAATTATTTGAGTGCAGTCCATGATTCTGTTGTAACTCCTGAAATGAAAGAAAAGTGCCTTTCCCATAAAGATGTCCAATCTTTTTAATTCCATAATTTTTCCATTGTGTGAAACCCCTATCCAAAAAGTTCAAGTTCAAGTTCAAGTTAGTTTATTGTCATGTGTCCCTGTATAGGACAATGAAATTCTTGCTTTGCTTAAGCACACAGAAAATAGTAGGCATTTACTACAAAACAGATAAATGTGTCCATATACCATGATATAAATATATACACACATGAATAAATAAACTGATAGTGCAAATAACAGAAAGTGGTTGGTAATAATCAGAGTTTTGTCCGGGCCAGGTTTAATAGCCTGATGGCTGAGGGGAAGTAACTATTCCTGAACCTGGTTGTTGCAGTCTTCAGGCTCCTGTACCTTCTACCTGAAGGTAGCAGGGAGATGAGTGTGTGGCCCGGATGGTGTGGGTCTTTCATGATACTGCCAGCCTTTTTGAGGCAGCGACTGCGATAGATCCCCTCGATGGAAGGAAGGTCAGAGCCGATGATGGACTGGGCAGTGTTTACTACTTTTTGTAGTCTTTTCCTTTCCAGGGCGCTCAAATTGCCGAACCAAGCCACGATGCAACCGGTCAGCATGCTCTCGACTGTGCACCTGTAGAAATTAGAGAGAGTCTTCCTTGACAATCCGACTCTCCGTAATCTTCTCAGGAAGTAGAGGCGCTGATGTGCTTTTTTGATGATTGCATTAGTGTTCTCGGACCAGGAAAGATCTTCAGAGATGTGCACGCCCAGGAATTTGAAGCTCTTGACCCTTTCAACCATCGACCCGTTGATATAAATGGGGCTGTGGGTCCCCCTCCTACTCCTTCCAAAGTCCACAATCAGTTCCTTGGTTTTGCTGGTGTTGAGGGCCAGGTTATTGCGCTGGCACCATATGGACAGTTGCTCGATCTCTCTTCTGTACTCTGACTCATCCCCATCAGTGATACGCCCCACAATAGTGGTGTCGTCAGCGAACTTGATGATGGAGTTCGCACTGTGGTTCGCTACGCAGTCATGGGTATAGAGTGAGTACAGCAGGGGGCTGAGCACGCAGCCTTGAGGTGCTCCCGTGCTGATTGTTATTGAGGCTGACACATTTCCACCAATACGAACAGACTGTGGTCTGTGGACGAGGAAGTCGAGGATCCAGTTGCAGAGGGATGCGCAGAGACCCAGTTCTGCGAGTTTGGTAACCAGTTTGGAGGGGATGATTGTGTTAAATGCCGAGCTGTAATCAATGAATAACAGCCTGACATATGAGTTTTTGTTGTCCAAGTGGTCCAGTGCGGAGTGGAGGGCCAGCGAGATCGCATCCACCGTTGATCTGTTGTGGCGGTACGCGAACTGCAGTGGGTCCAGGTTTTTGTCGATGTAGGAGTTGATTTGCTCCATGATCAACCTCTCAAAGCACTTCATCACCACCGCCGTTAGTGCCACTGGTCGATAGTCATTGAGGCATGTCACCTTACTCTTCTTGGGTGGTTTGAATAAGGGATTATTTACAATGGGAAGGCATAGTGGTATATTATTCAATTTTAAAGCTTTTTTTTAAATTGTTTCCAAATTCTTATCCCACTATGTATTATGGGGTTCTCCTTATAGGTTTTTTTGTGCAGTTTTGTGGTAGCAAATATGATCGGTCCAATTTCAAATGTCTTCCTTTTCCATCCTTAACCAATCTGGTTGTTGATCCAGTTCTTCCAGCCAGAAATTCATGTTTTTAATATAGACTGCCCAAAAATAAAACAAGAAATTTGGCAAAGCCAAACCTCCATTTATGTTTGACTTACATAAATGTTTTTTACTTATTCTATGATTCTTATAATCCCAGATAAAACTTGTAACAATGGAGTCGACTTTTTTGAAAAAAGTTTTTGGGATATATATCGGGATTAATTGAAATAGGTACAGTAGTTGCGGTAAGAAGATCATTTTTATAGCATTCATTCTACCAAGCATAGAAATGGGGAGTGTTTTCCAGTATTGAATATTCTTATGTAGTTTATTCAGTAAGGGTGGAAAATTTAGTTTAAATAAAGAGGTATATGTCTTAGTTACATAGATTCCTAAGTATTTAAATTTATCTTTAACTATTTTAAAAGGGGATTGTTGTAATGTATGTAGATTGAGTTTTGTTATTGGCATGATTTCATTTTTATTCCAATTAATTCTATATCCTGAGAATTGACCAAATTGAGTTATTAAATTTAATAGATTTGGAATACTAGTTTCTAACTTTGTAATATATATTAGTACATCATCTGCATATAAGGACATTTTATTCCTTGTTTCTCTAGTGTTATATCCGTATATTCCTGTATGGGTTCTAACACTTTCTGCTAAGGGTTCGATTGCAAGAGCAAATAATAGTGGGGATAGTGAACATCCTTGTCTACAACCTCTAGAGAGGTTAAATTTAGTTGATAACATTTGGTTTGTTAATATTCTAGCTGTTGGAATAGAGTATAACAATTTAACCCATGTACAGTACTTCTCTCCCAATTGACATTTTTCCATCACCGAAAATAAATATGGCCATTCAACCTGGTCAAATGCTTTTTCAGCATCTAATGAAATAATTGCTAGCTCTGCATTAGGAATTCTATTGGAGTATATAATATTGAATAGTCCTCTCAGATTATAAAATGAATAACGTTTTGGAATAAAAACTGTTTGGTCGGGGTGTATTAATTTGTTAATCACTAAGCTCAATCTATGAGATAGAATTTTAGTTAGTATTTTCTGATCAGTATTTAAAAGGGCTATTGCTCTATATGAACCTGGGTCTTCAAGATCCTTATCCATTTTTGGTATAAGTATGATTGTAGGTTCATTTAGAGTTTCTGGGAGTTTCTGTTGAGTGTAAGCATATGTGTACAGTGTCTGTAGGCGTGGAGAAACCAGGTCATAAATTTTTTTATAAAATTCAGAACTTAGACCATCAGGACCTGCAGCCTTTCCATTTTTTAAAGATTTAATTGACTCTTCGATGTCTTTTATCGTAATTTCAGCACCTAGTGATTCTCTCTCTTTCTGATCTAAACCCACAAGCTTACATTTCTGTAGAAATGTTTCCATTCCTGCTGATTGTTCTGTCATTTTAGATGAGTACAATTTTTGATAGTATTGTAAAAATCTATCATTAATATCTTTAGGCAGTGTTAGTGTTTCTCCCTTGTCTGTTCTAATTTTGTAAATTGTTTTTTCCCCGTCCAGTTTACGAAGTTGTCGCGCTAATAGTTTTTGTGGTTTATCACCAAATTCAAAATTTAATTGTTTTGTATGTTGATAGAGTTTTATAACTTGGTCTGAGTATATCTTGTTCAATTTATATTCCAGTACTGCAATTTTATTGTGTTTTATCATGGATGGTGCTGCTGCATTTTCTATGTCTAATTGCCTTATTTCCATTTCCAATTTCTGTTGTTTGGCCCTGTTCTCATTGTTAAGAAATGATTGAGAAGAGATTAATGCTCCACGCACAAATGCTTTAAATGTTTCCCAAAGAAGGGAGGCAGAGATTTCAGGGCTATCATTAGCCTCAAAAAACATATTAATCTGTTTTACGAGGTATTCATTACATACCTTTTCTTTTAAGATTTGGGGATTAAGTCTCCATTGTGGCTGTGTCTCTACCATTCCGTTTAGTTTAATCATAAATGTTAGTGGAGCATGGTCTGAGATTATGATATTATGATATTGCGAGTTATAGGTGAATGGGATAAGTTTTGAGTCTACTAAAAAATAATCTATCCTTGAGTAGGTTTTATGTACTGGTGAGTAAAATGAATATTCTCGACCCGATGGGTTTTCAATTCTCCAAACATCCTTAATGTTGGTAGTATTAATATATGAGTTTATAAATTCACTTGATTGGGATTTTAGTTTTCTTTGAGTTGATGATCTATCCAAATAAGCATTGTCCCGCAGGTTCTACCATAGAAACATAGAAACATCGAAACGTAGAAAATAGGTGCAGGAGTAGGCCATTCGGCCCTTCGAGCCTGCACTGTCATTCAATATGATCATGGCTGATCATCCAACTCAGTATCCTGTACCTGCCTTCTTTCCATACCCCCTGATCCCTTTAGCCACAAGGGCCACATCAAACTCCCTCTTAAATATAGCCAATGAACTAGCCTCAACTACCTTCTGTGGCAGAGAATTCCACAGATTCACCACTCTCTGTGTGAAAAATGTTTTTCTCATCTCGGTCCTAAAAGACTTCCCCCTTATCCTTAAACTGTGACCCCGTGTTCTGGACTTCCCCAACATCGGGAACAATCTTCCTGCATCTAGCCTGTCCCTTAAGAATGTTGTAAGTTTCTATAAGATCCCCTCTCAATCTTCTAAATTCTAGCGAGTACAAGCCGAGTCTATCCAGTCTTTCTTCATATGAAAGTCCTGACATCCCAGGAATCAGTCTGGTGAACCTTCTCTGTACTCCCTCTATGGCAAGAATGTCTTCCCTCAGAGTACACAATACTCCAGGTGTGGTCTCACCAAGGCCCTGTACAACTGCAGTAGAACCTCCCTGCTCCTATACTCAAACCCTTTTGCTATGAATGCTAATGAATACCACTGATGGGATGAGTGAGTGGGTAGTTCTATCGGCTTCTGACAAGCAGGGGCAGCACGTGGTGCAGCGGTAGATTTGCTGCCACACGGCGCCAGGGACCTGGGTTCGATCCAGACTATGGGTGCTGTCCGTAAGGAGTGCTTGTTTCCGCTCTGTATCTATAAACTAAATTAATCAAAACTAAAGATAGACACAAAGTGCTGGAGTAACTCAGCGGAACAGGCAGCATCTCTGGAGAGAAGGAATGGGTGACGTTTCAGGTCGAGACCTTTCTTCAGACCTTCAGCCTGAAGAAGGGTCTCGACCTGAAATGTCGAAGAAAGGTCTCGACCCGAAATGTCGCCCATTCCTTCTCTCCAGAGATGCTGCCTGTCCCGCAGAGTTACTCCAGCGATTTGTGTCTACCTTCGATTTAAACCAGCACCTGCAGTTCTTTCCTAAACTAAACTAAACTTTGAATTGGGCTTTTCAGTATCCTCCTGAATATTGCGTCCGCACTTTGAACAAGGAGCCACATTTGCCATTTTCCAACATAGAGTGACCTTATCTGAATCTGGGGAATATTTGAAAATTAAAACTGACACGTTAATTATCTCACAGCCTTCCTCAAGTTCAGAATTTGAAATCCGCCAGGATACAGACTTGTCAGCCCTCAACCCAACAATTCACTCAGTACCACTTCTCTAATGATTGAAATTCCCCTGCTTTCCTCCCTCTTGGCTCTTGATTGAGAGCTATTATTGGGATGTTGATTGTACTCTCTGCAGCAAAGATTGATGCAAAATACCTGATTAATTAATCTCCCTTGTTTCCTCGGCCATGGACCTGGGGGAATGCTGCAATTTTTACCATAAACTTTGAGAACTTTGACTTTTATTTCTGCTAGTCTCTTCCGGCCATATATCAGCTAATTACTGCAGCTATTTCATAGCATTCTCACGTCTAAATTAAGAACTCAGGTAAACAGGAGCAGTAGAAAATCAGACTCTTCAAACCTGCCGCACAATTTAATATGTGTAGGAAGGAACTGCAGATGCTGGTTAAAACCGAAAAAAAGAAATCTTTGAAATCTTCACAAAATTATTAGAAACAAATGTGAACCCCCACACAGAATTGATTATTTTTGGAACAACAAATGCCTGCTCTGAGCTATCAATATTTCAAAGACGTTTCCTTAACTACGGCTTGATAATGGCAAAAAAACGTATACTCAAATTTTGGAAAAAAGCATCCACCCCAACGCTTAAAATGAGGATCACATGTCTGAGACGCTACATCTTGAAGATATGAGACTCGTCTTTGCAGGAAAATCAGAGCAATTTTTAAAGACATGGTCTCCTTTTATTGATTCATTCGGTGCAACACAACTCTGGAAATAAACCGATTGACGAACTGGGTGATGGGTGTAGTGAGAAATGAAGCAGGTATATCCCTACACAAGGGTTCCTTTTTTCCCCTTGTTTTTTCTTCTTTTCTTGTTTTTTTTTCTTTCTTTTTTAATAATTTTATGGGGTTTTGTCTTTATTTTTCTACAGGCTAATGGACATAAGAAGATGGACATAAAATGCTGGAGTAACTCAGCGGGACAGGCAACAGCTCTGGAGGGAAGGAATGGGTGACATTTCGGGTCGAGATGTCCGAAGAAGGGTCTCGACCCCAAACGTCACCCATTCCTTCTCTCCAGAGATGCTGCCTGTCCCGCACAATTTAACATGATCATGGCTGATGCTGGCCTTTGCATCTCCTCTGTACCAGTTCTCCACACTCCTTGATTCCGTAATTGAATTGATTGAATAAGATGCAGCGTGGAAACAGACCCGTCAGCCCACTGAGTCCACACTCACCAGTTCACACTTGCACTTAGTTTAGAAATACAACATGGAAACAGGCTCTTCAGCCCCCAAAGTCCATGCTTACCATCAATCACCCGTTCACACTAATTCTAAGTCTGAAGAAGGGTTTTGGCCCAAAACGTTGCCTATTTCCTTCACTCCATAGATGCTGCCGCACCCGCTGAGTTTCTCCAGCAATTTTGTCATCCACTCTTTCTCATCCACTCCCTGCACACTAGGGGCAATTAACCTACAAACCCGCACATCTTTGGGATGTGAGATGAAACTGGAGCACCCGGAGGAAACCCACAAGGGGTCACAGGGAGAGCGTGCAAACTCCACACATACAATCCCCAAAGTCAGGACTGAACCAGGATCTCTGGCAATGTGAGGCAGCAGCTCTAGCAGCCGCGCCACATCAATCACCCATCTGCATTAATCTCACATTTTAGTCTCGCCACATTCTCATCCAACTCGGAAAAATGCTGAAAAGCAGGACCTCCAGGGTTGTTATCTCCGGTTTGCTTCCAGTTCCTCGTGCTGGCGAGAGCAGGAACAGGGAGATACGGGACCTGAACGTGTGGCTGAGGAACTGGTGCACGGGGCAGGGATTTAGATTCTTAGATCACTGGGATCTGTTTTGGGGTAAGGGGGAACTGTACAAAAGGGACGGGTTGCATCTTAACAGGTGTGGGACCAGCATTCTGGCAGGCAGGTTTGCCACTGCTACACGGGTGGTTTTAAACTGAATAAGGGGGGTGGGGTTTCGATTGGGATAGTGGAGGATGGAGCTAAAGGGAAAGGGTTTCTTAAATGTGTGAGCGTAGAGACAGAGGGGTGTAAAATGAGGGTAGAAACAATAGGTAGCAAGGTGAAAAGTAAAAGTGGCAGGCCGGCAAATCCAGGGCAAAAATCAAAAAGGGCCACTTTTCAGCATAATAGTATAAGGGGTAAGAGTGTTGTAAAAACAAGCCTAAAGGCTTTGTGTCTCAATGCAAGGAGCATTCGTAATAAGGTGGATGAGTTAAATGTGCAGATAGCTATTAATGACTATGATATAGTTGGGATCACGGAGACATGGCTCCAGGGTGACCAAGGCTGGGAGCTGAACATCTAGGGATATTCAATATTCAGGAGGGATAGACAGCAAGGGAAAGGAGGTGGGGTAGCGTTGCTGGTTAGAGAGCAGATTAACGCAATAGAAAGGAAGGACATTAGCTTTGAGGATGTGGAATCGATATGGGTAGAGCTGCGAAGCACTAAGGGGCAGAAAACGCTGGTGGGTGTTGTGTACAGGCCACCTAACAGTAGTAGTGGAGTTGGGGATGGCATCAAACAGGAAATTAGAAATGCGTGCAACAAAGGTAAAACAGTTATAATGGGTGACTTCAATCTACATATAGATTGGGTGAATCAAATTGGCAAGGGTGCTGAGGAAGAGGATTTCTTGGAATGTATGCGGGATAGTTTTCTAAACCAACATGTAGAGGAACCAACGAGAGAGCAGGCTATTCTAGACTGGGTATTGAGTAATGAGGAAGGGTTAGTTAGCAGTCTTGTTGTGCGTGGCCCCTTGGGCAAGAGTGACCATAATATGGTTGAGTTCTTCATTAGGATGGAGAGTGACATCGTTAATTCAGAAACAAGGGTCCTGAACTTAAAGAAAGGTAACTTTGAGGGTATGAGACGTGAGTTGGCCAAGATAGACTGGCGATTGATTCTTAATGGGTTGACGGTGGATATGCAATGGAAGGCATTTAAAGACTGCATGGTTGAACTACAACAATTGTTCATCCCAGTTTGGCAAAAAAATAAATCAGGGAAGGTAGTGCATCCGTGGATAACAAGGGAAATCGGGGATAGTATCAAAACAAAAGATGAAACATACAAATTAGCCAGAAAAAGCAGCCTACCAGAGGACTGGGAGAAATTCAGAGACCAACAGAGGAGGACAAAGGGCTTAATTAGGAAAGAGAAAATAGATTATGAAAGAAAACTGGCAGGGAACATAAAAACTGACTGCAAAAGCTTTTATAGATATGTGAAGAGAAAAAGATTAGTTAAAACCAATGTAGGTCCCTTGCAGTCAGAAACGGGTGAATTGATCATGGGGAACAAGGACATGGCAGACCAATTGAATAACTACTTTGGTTTTGTCTTCACTAAGGAAGACATAAAAAATCTGCCAGAAATAGCAGGGGACCGGGGGTCAAATGAGATGGAGGAACTGAGTGAAATCCAGGTTAGCCGGGAAGTGGTGTTAGGTAAATTGAATTGATTAAAGGCCGATAAATCCCCAGGGCCAGATAGGCTGCATCCCAGAGTACTTAAGGAAGTAGCCCCAGAAATAGTGGATGCATTAGTGATAATTTTTCAAAACTCTTTAGATTCTGGAGTAGTTCCTGAGGATTGGAGGGTAGCTAATGTAACACCACTTTTTAAAAAGGGAGGGAGAGAGAAAACGAGGAATTATAGACCAGTTAGTCTAACGTCGGTAGTGGGGAAACTGCTAGAATCAGTTATTAAAGATGGGATAGCAGCACATTTGGAAAGTGGTGAAATCATTGGACAAAGTCAGCATGGATTTATGAAGGGTAAATCATGTCTGACGAATCTTATAGAATTTTTCGAGGATGTAACTCGTAGAGTGGATAAGGGAGAACCAGTGGATGTGTTATATCTGGACTTTCAGAAGGCTTTCGACAAGGTCCCACATAAGAGATTAGTATACAAACTTAAAGCACACGGTATTGGGGGTTCAGTATTGATGTGGATAGAGAACTGGTTGGCAGACAGGAAGCAAAGAGTAGGAGTAAACGGGTCCTTTTCACAATGGCAGGCAGTGACTAGTGGGGTTCCGCAAGGCTCAGTTCTGGGACCCCAGCTATTTACGATATATATTAATGATTTGGACGAGGGAATTGAATGCAACATCTCCAAGTTTGCGGATGACACGAAGCTGGGGGGCAGTGTTAGCTGTGAGGAGCATGCTAGGAGGCTGCAAGGTGACTTGGATAGGCTGGGAGAGTGGGCAAATGCATGGCAGATGCAGTATAATGTGGATAAATGTGAGGTTATCCACTTTGGTGGCAAAAACAGGAAAGTAGATTATTATCTGAATGGTGGCCGATTAGGAAAGGGGGCGATGCAACGAGACCTGGGTGTCATGGTACACCAGTCATTAAAAGTAGGCATGCAGGTGCAGCAGGCAGTGAAGAAGGCGAATGGTATGTTAGCATTCATAGCAAAAGGATTTGAGTATAGCAGCAGGGAGGTTCTACTGCAGTTGTACAGGGTCTCGTACAGTTTTGGTCTCCTAATTTGAGGAAAGACATTCTTGCCATAGAAGAGAAGGTTCACTAGACTGATTCCTGGGATGTCAGGACTTTCATATGAAGAAAGACTGGATAGAGTCGGTTTGTACTCGCTAGAATTTAGAAGATTGAGGGGGGATCTTAAAGAAACTTACAAAATTCTTAAGGGGTTGGACAGGCTAGATGCAGGAAGATTGTTCCCGATGTTGGGGAAGTCCAGAACAAGGGGTCACAGTTTAAGGATAAGGGGGAAATCTTTTAGGACCGAGATGAGGAAAACTTTTTTCACACTGAGAGTGGTGAATCTCTGGAATTCTCTGCCGCAGAAGGTAGTTGAGGCCAGTTCATTGGCTATATTTAAGAGGGAGTTAGATGTGGCCCTTGTGGCTAAAGGGATCAGGGGGTATGGAGAGAAGGCAGGTACAGGATACTGAGTTGGATGATCAGCCATGATCATATTGAATGGCGGTGCAGGCTTGAAGGGCCGAATGGCCTACTCCTGTACCTATTTTCTATGTTTCTATGTAACTCCCCCTCAGATTCCAGCCCTCTCCCACTCACTGGAGGCAATTTACAGAGGGCCAATTATCCTACCGACTCGCACATCTTTGGGATGCGGGAGGAAACCGGAGCACCCAGAGGAAACCTACACGGAGTCACAGGGAGAGCGTGCAAACTCCACACAGACAGCGGCCGAGGTCAGGATCGAACCAGGGTCTCCAGCGCTGTGAGGCAGCAGTTCTACCAGCTGTCAAATATTTATCCGCTTCCATTTTAAATATTTCTGAGTCAAAGGTCATGGTTTTAAGTCACAATCCGTGGCCTCTGCAACTTCTAACCATTAACCAACAGCATCCTGGTTAGTGCTTCATTTGATTGTGATTTGTAAGATTTGAAATTGCACAGAATGATGAGTTTGTGTACAAAGTGTCACAGCCCCCCTCCCTCTCTCCCTCATGCCCGACCTGGACGCACCCATTTCGCCCCTCCCCCCTCCCCTTACACCTATAATCCTTTCCTCCAGCTTCACAATTCGCAACTCTTCAACCGTATTGTCTCACACCTTCTGACTTTTTATCTCTGGCCTTTGTCCAGCCACCTGCCAATCAAAAACCTCTCTACACCAATGTTCACCTATTACCTGGGTAAGAAGGAACTGCAGATGCTGGTTTACACCGAAAATAGGCAAAAATGCTGGAGTAATTCAGCAGGTCAGACAGCATCTCTGGAGAAAAGGAATAGGTGACGTTTCTGGTCGGGATCTTTTTTCCGACTGATTCAGTCGGCTGAGTTACTCCAGCACATCGTGTTGTTGCACAGGGAAATGACTTCCCAAAATGTACGACCTTGCACATATCTGCCTCAAACTCTGTTAGCCATTCCTCACCAAGCTGATCAAGATCCTGCTGTAATGTTGAAAACCATCTTCGCCATTTACGATATCATCTATTTGAGTGTCATCTGCAAACTTACTAATGTCTTGTGAAATCCCATCCATATGGTTGATATGGATGATAAACAGCATTCGGCCCAGCGACACTGGGTGCCTGAGACATGCCACTGCTCACTGGCCGTCAGTCCAAAAAGACAAGAATATAGGAATATAGGATAATCAAATTTAACAGGAGAATGCATTTGCAAAATTCTAACTTTCTGTGTTGCATTCTCATCTTCAAAAACTCCACAGTTCCGCCCAGACAGCCTTAGGCCCAACCAGCTCCTCGAGCCAAGTGTAAAGGTTGTATCCTCTACGTTCTTATATAGCCTTATCGCAACTTGATCCATCCTGGGGCTGTGTGTATTCCCCAATCCAACATATTCCATTGGAGCTGACAATTCCCCACCAGTTGTTTTCTTGCTGCTCTCATGTCCGAGCTCCCCCAAATGATTCTTGGGCCCTCCTAATATCCATTTTATAGGTCGATTCATGGTGACTTCATCTGTTTGACATAAAACTTATTTCAGCCACCTTATAACACAAGAAGATAAAACAGTATCACATGAACAGGCTCGTCATCCCACAATGTCCGTGTTGAACTAATCCATGTGTGTACGTGATCCATATCCCTCCATTCCCTGCATATCCATCACCCTATCCAAAAACCTCTTAAATACCACGATCCAATGGTAGGAACATTGAATTCTCCAATATTAGGTAACTTCTAACATAACCCCCTCTCCCCCACCCCCCCTCCCCCCCCCCCCCCCCCCCCCACCACCTATTTCTCCCCTCCCCCTCTGTTCCATCTACATTCCTTCCTCCGGCTTCACAATTCACTATTCTTCAATCCTTTTGTCTCACACCCTGTAGGTTAATCTTTGGCCAATGTCCAACCATCTGCCTATCCTCTACCCCCCTCCCCCCCCCTGCCCCCCCCAACCGCCTGTGTTCACCCAATACCTGCCGCGCTTCGACCTGACTTCTCTCTCCCAGCTTTCTCACCCCACTCCACTCCTGCAATCAGTCAAAAGAAGGGTTCCGACTCCAAAGCTTTTCACTGTGACAATAAACTAAACTGATAAAAAAAACCTATACCATTGTATCTGCCTCCACGTTTACCCTTGACGGCACATTCCAGGCACAGGCAGCATCTCTGGAGTTACTCATGCATTTTGTGTCCATCTTCAAATGACGTCAGGCGCTCCAGACGGCTGAGCAGGCGCATGAAGTCGCTCGCGACCTTTGCGGGACCGTCGCGCCTCAACGCGACCATGAGGTCGCGTAATTAGCGTGCCAAGGACACGTAAGTGGGACAGGGACATAAAGCCACTAATTACGCGACCTCATGCACCCGCACAGCCGTCTGGAGCGCGTGACGTCATTTAAGGATGGACACAAAATGCAGGGGTAACTCAGCGGGTCAGGCGGCATCTCTGGAGAACATGGATAGGTAATGTGTTGGGTTAGGATGGTTTGTGATGAGGGGGGGTGAGAAAACTGGAAGTGAGGTGTGGACAGGACAAAATCTGTCAGGTGATACGTGGAATCAGGTGAGGGGGGATCATGAGCAAAACAGAAGTACTGGAGTAACTCAACAGGTCAGGCAGCGTCTCTAAAGAACACGGACAGGCAACGATCCGGGTCAGAACCCTTCAGACGGATTGTGCCAGGAGCGTGGGGGGGGAGGGGAGAAAGCCAGGAGAGAGGGGTGGACACACAGGCGAGGGGGTGTTTTGAGAGGTAGATGGTTAGAACCAAGGCCAGAGATTAAAGCAGGTGCAAGACACAAGGATCGAAGATTTACAAATTGTGAACCCAGAGGAAGGAATGAAGGGGGAGGGGGTGAGCAAAAACAGATATGAGTCCCAGTGAGGCATGGGGGGGGAGGGGGGAGGAGGTGGAAGTTCCATCACTCTACGTTATATTTCCAGCGATCTCCGCACACTAACACTATCCTACACACACTCGGGACAATTTTCAATTATCCCAAGCCAATTAACCCACATACCCAGAAGAGTGGGAAGAAACCAGAGATCCCGAAGAAAAGCCATGCAGGTCAAGGGGAGAACGTACAAACTCCATACAGACAGCCTGCATTGAGCCCAAGTCTCTGACGCTGTGAGGCAGCAACTCTACCGCTGCACCACCGTGCCGCTCTTGAGGTAAGAGGGGTAAAGTTTAAAGGGGATGTGCGGGACACCTTTTTCTACACAGAGGGTGGTGGATGGCTGGAATGTGCTGCCAAGGGTGGTAGTGGAAGCAGATACGATAGTGGCATTTAAGAGGCTTTGAGATAGGCACATGGTGACACAGGGAATAGAGCAGCGTGGACCATGTGCAGGCAGAGGACATTAGTTTACCTTTGCAACATATTTGGAGCAGATACTGTGGATAAGGGCCCGTGTTGCACCATGTTCTATGAGTAAGCAAGCTGCTCCCTCTGGTCTGCTCACCATTAGGATCCTGGCTGATCTTTCCCAGGCTTCAATAATTTATCCATGCCGCTTGCACAGCCATCGATACCCCTCTCGTTCAATAAATGATATACATCATCTTGGAATGTTTCCAATGAAGTGCTGATCTTCTGATGGGCTGCAGATTTGGGCAGTGGGTAGAGCTGCTGTCTCACAACGCCGGGAACCCGGGTTCCATCCTGACCTCGGGTGCTGTCCGTGTGGAGTTTACACGTTCTCCCTGTGACCGTGTGGGTTTCGCTCCGAGTGTGTTCCAGTTTCCTCCCACGTCACGAGATTGATCCCTGGGATGGCGGGACTGTCATATGAGGAAAGATTGAAAAGACTAGGCTTGTATTCACTGGAGTTTAGAAGGATGAGGGGGTATCTTATAGAAACATATAAAATTATGAAAGGACTGGACAAGCTAGATGCAGGAAAAATGTTCCCAATGTTGGGCGAGTCCAGAACCAGGGGCCATAGTCTTAGAATAAAGGGGAGGTCATTTAAGACTGAGGTGGGAAAAAACTTTTTCACCCAGAGAGTTGTGAATTTATGGAATTCCCTGCCACAGAGGGCAGTGGAGGCCAAATCACTGGATGGATTTAAGAGAGAGTTAGATAGAGCTCTAGGGGCTTGTGGAGTCAAGGGATATGGGGAGAAGGCAGGCACGGGTTATTGATAGGGGATGATCAGCCATGATCACAATGAACGGCGGTGCTGGCTCGAAGGGCTGAATGGCCTCCTCCTGCACCTATTTTCTATGTTTCTATGTCCCAAACATGTGTCTGATGAAGTCCGAAAAAGGGTCCCGACCTGAAACATCACCTAACCTTTTCCTCCAGAGAAGCTGCCTGATCCGCTGAGTTACTCCGGCACTTTGTATCTCTGCGAAGACGTGCTAGGCTTACTGAGAATGAAACATTTATTTATTCTGATATAGTACATAGGCCATGATAGAACTCAACCCTGTAATAAAACTCTCTGCAGAAATAACGTGCGGTTCTTTTGTTGTGCACAGTAAGTGACATTACAATAAATTTTCCATCCAGTGAATGGTTTTTGAAAAATGGAAGCTAGGTTTTCTTCAAAGAATTATACCTGGTGTCAAAGGTGTGCTTGCAGATAGTATTTCCAGTCTAAGACAGCGAGCCATGGTGTAAATGGAAATTCAGACGCATTTGGGTCATTCATGCAATGTTTCAAGTCAAGTCAAGTTTATTTGTCACATACTCATACGAGATGTGCAGTGAAATGAAAAGCTTGCGGATTGTGCAAAAAATAAACAATAAAAATAAAAAATAAATAAATATGGGGTTTAGGTTGATTATGAACAGCCATGATCATATTGAACGGCTCGAAGGGCCAAATGGCCTGCTCCTGTATCTATTGTCAAACTCAAGTACAATAGGTAGAGCAAAGGGGAAGATATAGAGTGCAGAATATAGTTCTCAGCATTGTAGCACACCAGTTCCAAAGTCCAATGTCCGCAATGGGGTAGAGGTGCATCAAACTGTCCACAATGGGGTAGAGGTGCATCAAACTGTCCCCCAGGTTATGGATTGACCATTCAGATTCAGACTGATAATGGAGGGGAAGAAGCTGTTCTTGAGTTTGAGAGACCCGTTTTCAAGCTTTTGTACCTTCTTCCGGACGAGAGCAGGGGGAAGAAGGAATGTGCAGGTTAGGACAAGTCTTTGATGATGTCCAGTGTTTTTCCGAGGCATCATGAAGTGTAGATGGAGTCAATGGTGGGGAGCGTGGTCTGTGTGATGGACTTGGCTGCGTCCACAAATATCTGCAATGTCTTAGTGAATTGGGCAGAGCTATTGCCAAACCAAGCTGTGCTGCAACCTGCCAATATTTAGAAGTCAAATTTCCTCAGGAGTAATTGGGAAGTGGGAATTCAAAGACCAGTCTGAAATTGGACCATTCTTCATCTTAATACCTTTAGTATTTTGTCAGACCAGCTAAACTTGTGTGCATGGCAAGACAAACTCTTTCAAGTAATATATTCAGGGCTACGGGATTACAGTTGCCAGGACGATAATCGGCACGGTGGCACAGCGGTAGAGTTGCTGCCTTACAGCGAATGCAGTGCCGAACACCCGGGTTCGATCCCAACTGCGGGTGCTGTCTGTACGGAGTTTGTACATTCTCCCCGTGACCTGCATGGGATTTCTCCGAGATCTTCGGTTTCCAAGATCGTGCAGGTTTGTTGGTTAATTGGCTTGGTAAATGTAAAAATTGTCCCTAGTGTGTGTATAGGAAAGTGTTAATGTGCGGGGATCGCTGGTCGGCACGGACCCGGTGAGCCGAAGGGCCTGTTTCTGCGCTGTATCATGGAACTAAACTAAAAATTAGGCGGATACAATACAATATGATACGATATGATACAATATGATACACGATGAACTTTATTCATCCCCGGAGGGAGGTTCTTCTGCCAATACACAACAAAGTACATGAAAACTTGAAATTAAAATTAAATTAAAAGTGGAAAAAAAAGAAAAAGACAAGCGACCGTTGGCTGGCTGCCGTGCACATAGCACCTTCACCGGAACAAACGAACATACAAACAAACAAATGCAGGCTTATCCCCTGGGGAGAGGATTCTAAAACTAGAGTGCCCCCCCCCCCTTCCCGCACGCTGGGTCACCATTGTCTTCCCCTCCCCCCTTCATGCTCATCGACCGCTGATCGCAGGTCGATTGCGAGCCCCCACCGCTGCTAAGGCTCCCGTCATTGCCGAAGCTCACGCTGCCGCCATAGCTCCTGGTGCCGCCGCCGAGGCTACCATCACCGCCGCCACCGAGGCTCCTTCGGCCCAGACAGGCCTCGCCGCCCGGCTTCTCCGCACTCCCGAGAGGGACTAGAGGGTTTAAGCTATATGGAGAGGTTGAGTAGGCTGGGACTCTATTCCTTGGAGTGCAGGAGGAGGACGGGTGATCTTATAGAGGTGTACAAAATAGTAAGATTAAACGAGAACTTACCAGTTTGAAGTTTGATCTTGATTTTATGAGGAGTTACGATGAGCGATTACGTGAAGAAGGGCCGTCCGTCTGCGTGCGCGTCAATCTTCAAAGCAGCGGTGTTAAATCACAGATAAAAAGAAGACCTGAGAATAGTAAGATTGTGAAGAAACTAGAACTTCCATATGACCTTGATAGTATGAGGGTGGGAGTGGTAGGCACGTAATCGCTCATCATAACTCCTCATAAAATCAAGATCAAACTTCAAACTGTTAAGTTCTCGCTTAATCTTACTATTTTACTTCGGTGTCACGTGAGTGACTACGTGAAGATTTCAAAGCTCTGTGATTTTACGCCGGTTACGAATCCAGGCGTCACACACTGAATGGATTGACCATGGTTGCGTGTAATCATTAAAGCATTCAGACATTACGTAGTTAAGTAAAGACACTGATGCTTTAAATGAAAGAAAAGTTTTAAAATTAGTTGCCCCTCACAACCTTGGGGGAAACTAAGGGACAGTACTTCAAATGGTACGTGCAAACATCCCCAGTCCGGTTATGGGTTTGTTATAAAACCGGTGGACCGTTATTTCATTCGTCCATCCTGCAGCCACTAGGATGTCGTCAAGGGCTCTTGCTGCCGACGTAGATGCAGCCCTGGTGGAGTGAGATTTAACCATATAAATGTTTACTCCTGCTACCGCCATTACCTCTTTTGACCATCTGGAGATGGTTTGAGTTGACACCATCTGGTGTGGTTTTTTATGGCTGATGAGGACCGATTGTTCTGAGCCTCTGAGGTTCTCCGTAACTCTCAGATAGTGGTGTTAGTATGTTACCACACACACAACCGTTGGTCCTCTGGATATGCCAAGAACTGGATCTCAATCCCTGGCATTCCTGGCCTGCTCTGTTTTATCAGGTTCTTGATTAGGAATGTTATGTTGTTCATATTGGTGGTCATGTAGTCCAACCGTAGCTTTTGCAGTGTCTGGACTCTTTGTCAGCATACCACCTTCAGGGATAGTTATAGGCGGTCCCCACTGTCAAAGTAGGGTAGTACCACGCTCACATCCCATGTGTCCGTGTACCTTGGCCTTGGAGGTCTTAAATTATAAATTCCCTTCATGAATTTTGTTGTAAAGGGGTGCGTTCCTATCGACCCGTGCCCTGCTTCCGGCATCAGATAGGAGGAGAGTGCGCCTCTGGCACTATAGATTGCACTATAACTTTGTTTATAGTTATAGTACAGAGTTGATAGGAACTCCAAGACATCCGTTATCCGAACTGTGTTGTATTTGTTTGGACAGTCCTATGCCTTGAAATGGCCTCCTCAGAATCTGCAGACCAACAAGTTGATAAGTTCATGTAGTGGATGATTACTCCCTGTAGCTGAGTTCATTAGGAGGTCCCTGCTCTTGGGTACAGCCATAACTGGCTGGACTATAATTCCCAACATTTTTGGGGACCAGGCTTGAGTAAGCCAATCTGGCACTACCAATATGCCTGTGGCTTAGTTTTGCTTGATTTTGGTCAAGCATCGGTTTGTGAGACAAATTGGCGGAAAGCATACATAAACATTCCTCCCCAATTGAGGGAGAAAGCATCCACTGCCTTTGCTCCTGGATCCAGCTCGCAGGACACATATCTGGGTAACTGATTGTTTAGTCTAGATGCAAACAGATCAACATCTGGTATGCCAAATCATGTAGTTATTTCGTTAAATACTGTCTGATTCAACATCCATTCTGTGTTGTTATTAAACATTCGTCATCCAGCATCTGTCACCGTGTTATATCTACCTCGTAGATTACCCAAATATTCCTCTCGATACACATGTGCCAAATGAGGTTCGACAATCTGTCGTAAGATACAGATTTTACACCACCCTTGTTAATGGATATATGCCACCGCAGTGGTGTTATCAATCTGAATTTGAACAAGCTACAGAGAACCTTGAGTCCATATTGTGCCCCCAACAATTCTGGGTAATTGATTCCATGTGTTGGGGAATTACAGACTCCTGCTCATTCCATCTGCCCCCACAGCTCTAGACTGTGTTGGTGTCTCCCCATCCTTAGCCGCTTGCATTGGTCTGAAGATGGCTTTCGAGCAAAATTTCCCTTGAGCTGTCTCCCATTCGTTATCCACCATAGTTATTCAACAATGGCCTCTGCTGGCAATCCATAGTTTTGCCAATTTGGCCTGCATGGAATCTGAGTATTCGTTCCTTTGCTCGCTGTAAATTCTGGTAATGCAAAGGCCCGTGACGTACTGCTGGGAATGCAGCTACTATTTGCCAATTACACTCGCTGTTTGCCTGATAGATGGCTAGTATTTGACTATCAGGTCATAGCAGGCTTGATTAAATATTGTTATTTGCACCTAGGCAAAGTCACCAACATATTTACTGTTTTTGATAGTAAATTCTAGGTAATCAATTACCCTTGTAGGTGTCAATTTTGATTTAACTGGATGGATGAGGTAACCAATTCTTTCAAACAGGGTTTTGGTTAGCTTTGACTGATGCTTCTGCCAATTCTTGGTGACTCCAAAATGAAAATGTCCTCCAAATATGCCATTACTGTGTGGTTTTGAGACCTTTGTAGTCCCAGAATTGGTTTCCGTAGTTTAGTCAATAGTCTAGGAGCTGATGTCAACCCATTTGGCAGAGCCATGCCATCCAGTTAAACTTCAAATATCTCCTGTTCTTAGTGAATAGACACCGAATAGTATGCATCTTTGAGGTCGATGCATGCCATGTGACCATTTTATAGGAAGCTCCTATTAAACAGTTGTTAGACCATAACAAAAAATTGCTGTTCTGAAAGTCTGTACTGCACAAATGAGTTAAACCTGGATGAAGTGACATCCTCCATCTGTCACCTG
Source organism: Amblyraja radiata (assembly GCF_010909765.2). Lineage (NCBI taxonomy): Eukaryota > Metazoa > Chordata > Chondrichthyes > Rajiformes > Rajidae > Amblyraja > Amblyraja radiata. Next base: position 2,883,880 of record NC_045994.1, read on the forward strand.
TCCTGGAAGGCAATCCTGCCCAAAATACTGGGCCTGCCTTGAAGACAACTCCAGTCCGAGTTCCAAGTCTGCTTGGAACCTATGTATGTTGTGCAGTAAAAATAATCCCATGTTGTTATCTGTTTTTTTAAATCAGATCTGAAATTCATGTTAATGTCATTTTGAACAAAAACACAAGAGTAAAATTACCAACATGTAACTGGTCCACAATCCCTTGTTTCAGTAAACCCAGACCCACCTACCTCCATGGCTACCGGTGGTCTTGTGGTAAGCCCAAAGGCCCCTGATGCGGGTTCCTTTTCTCTCCTTGATTGGGAGTAGGATTGGTAGGGAGAATGGATTCCATGTTTCTCCTGACCTCTGCTTGGGTCTTGGTCTAAAAACCTCATCATACTGAGCCTGCCCTGTAGGACAATTCTGGCCATAATTCTGAGTCTGCCTTGAAAGATGACTCTGATCATGTTTCCATGCCCAGCTTTCAAGCTACCACCGGCTTCAGTGAACCGCTTACCCCCTATGGAGGTGTGGGGTGTGTTGTCGCCTATTGATGAAGTTTTGCTTGACGTTGGTACCTTGATTGGTCCGACAGCTTTTGCTTCCTTCTTCTGGTCTTACCTGAAGAGAGGATTCGGCGGCTAGTTTCTCCAAAGTCACCCTGATAGCGCTGTTCCCTTGCCGGCATTTGTGCGGCTATTCTGCCAACTGCTGGCTCTTGAGGCCATATGCATGTGCTTCAGTATGTTCATACTTTAATTCGAGATCAGTTACCTACTGATCACTCACACTCCCCTCCACTGAGAGTGAGATTTGTAGGCAACCCTGAAAACAGGTGCTGCCGCAGGCCCCTGAGGATACCTGCGCTGACATGGCCCCTCCAGCGGGCCTAAATGAGATTCTTGCTTTGGGTCAGGCCGAAACTGACGGTGAATGCTCCTCTCCTCAGAGCAGGAGACATTTTCTAGATCTCTATCCAGGGAAGCACCCAGTGGAACCTGGATGATTGCAGAAGTACTTCTTTTCTTTTGTGCTTATTATTCATTTTATGTAAAACAATTTGGTGTCAATGCAAGTTAACTTTTACCAGTGCTATATAAGTAAAAGTTACTTACTTACTTCCTTTCTTTTGCTTGTCCCTGGGAAGGTCCCCCCCCCCCCCCCACCCCCCTGCCCCCCCTGCTTTTGTACTCTGATTCAGAGTGGTTTCTTCCATATGTACTTCCCCCTCCAATGGGGAAGACATTGGGCTGCCCCATGTGTGAGGCTCCCGGTACTGCCTGCTGCTGTAGGCCCGGGCTGACACAGCTCCCTCCTTTGGAGCAGGCCATTGTTGGAGCAACTTCTCCAAAAAGTTGCTTCATGTGGGAGAGTCGTTCTCAGACGCTCTCCGTTGAGGGAGGGTATCCCTTTTCCCCCCGGACTCATCTGAGTCAACGGGTTTGTTTGACTTGCGGGTGGTTTTTCCCGCACTGCAGGACCACCAACGGAGCTCCTCCTCCTGCAACAAGTCTCCTGCCGGTTCGGCTGCCGGCGCTATGTCGGGAATAAGACCGTCGCCCGCTACTGGGAATGCTGCGGTCTTCGGCAGCCGACTTCCCCGCGGACCGTCTCCTCAACATCTGGGCCCTGAAACTATAAAAAGCTTCAAGCACGAAAGAACGCAGGTAAGTAATTCAACTTTCCTTACCTGCCCATCCCAACGGACTGGGAGGACACAGTGCCTCTGCCAGTCCGTCGCGCGCGTTGCGTTCAGACGTAATGACGCGCGCAGACGGACGGCCCTTCTTCACATAGTCACTCACGTGACTCCGAAGTAAAATCATGAGAGAAATAGATCGGGCAGATGCACAGAGTCTCCAGCCCAGAGTAGAGGAATCGGGGACCAGCGGGCAGAGGTTTAAGGTGAAGGGGAAACGATTTAATATGAATATGAGGTGTAACTTTTTCATGCCTCATATTCATATTAAATTGGGTGTATGGAACAAGCTGCCAGAGGAGGTAGTTGAGGTAGAGACTATCCCAACGTTTAAGAACCAATTAGATAGGTACATGGATAGGACAGATAAGGAGGGGTATGGACTTGGGCAGGTGGGACTAGTGTATCTGGGACATGTTGGCCGGTGTGGGCAAGTTGGGCCAAAGGGCCTGTTTCCACACTGTATGACTATGACTCTATATTCTTTGGTCCTGGTAAAAATGAACAACTGATGTCACAACTGAAAATTTGTCAGTAAATCAGGATTTCTGCCTGTATTAGGGAATATTAGCTATAAGGTTAGACAAAGGAAGACCTTATATAACTTCATAAAATTATGTCCCCCCTCTGCCCTCTCTCTCTACCCCCCTCCCCCTCCCTCTCTAGCTGCGCTTGCGAGTTGGGGGCTATGCGTGAGTGGATAGGGCGGGGGATGGGGTAAAAGGAGCGAGTGAATAATATTAATATAATATCAAGGGGGGTGGTCAGTGTGTGTGGGGGGTAGTTAGTCTGTGTGCGTGGGGGGGTGGTTAATGTGTGTGTGTGTGTGTGTGCGCTAAGCCACAGCGGGCCGCCCCCCCCAACCGGGCATTGAAGGAATGGGGCCCAACGGGTCCCACTTGGTCTAGTAACATTAAAAAATTATGAGAGACATAGATATGGTAGACAGTCAAAACCTGTATCCCAGAATGGAATATAATATATTCACGGAGTCACTCAGTATTTTATGTAACCATGAAAAGTATTCTGAAATTAAACCATTGATCCATAAATAGACACAAAAAGCTGTAGTAACTCAGCGGGACAGGCAGCATCCCTGGGGACAAGGAAAGGGCGACGTTTTGGGTCAAGACCGTAAACTATCCATTTAAAGGTTGTTAAATAATTCTTTACATTCTTAATAATAATGTTTAGCTTTTAGCTTTTAGTTTTAGAGACACAGTATGGAAACAGGTCCTTCGTCCCACAGAGTCCACACCGACCAGCAAACCCCGCACACTAACACTATCCTACACACACTAGGGACAATTTACATGTATATCAAACAAATTAACCTATAAACCTGTACGGCTTTGGAGTGTGGGAGAAAACCAAAGATCTCAGGGAAAACCCATGCAGGTCACGGGGAGAACGTACAAACTCCGTACAGACAGCACGCGTAGTCGGGATCGAACCCGGGTCTCTAGCGCTGTAAGGACGGTAAGGCAGCAACTCTACCGCTGCGCCACCGTGTGGGAGAGGGAAGAAGAAAATCTCCAGAAATTGACTGTACTGCAGTATTTAGCCACTTCTGATCCCAATGATACTTGTGGGCGGAGCACCAAGGCAAATTCCTTGTATGTGAATACTTGGCCAATAAACTTACTTACTTACTTATAATAGATGATATTGAAAAAAATGAAAGATGGTGACCAAAGTATTAACAAAATTCATGATAAAAAATTAACAAAAATCATTAACAAGATTACGGAGAGTCGGTATGTCAAGGAGGACTATCTCTAATTTCTATAGGTGCATAGTGGAGAGCATGCTGACTGGTTGCATCGTGGCTTGGTTCGGAAACTTGAGCGCCTTGGAACGGAAAAGATTACAAAAAGTAGTAAACACTGCCCAGTCCATCATCGGTTCTGACCTCCCTTCCATCGAGGGGATCTATCACAGTCGCTGCCTTAAAAAGGCTGGCAGCATCATCAAGGGCCCACACCATCCGGGCCACACACTCATCTCCCCATTACCTTCAGGTAGAAGGTACAGGAGCCTGAAGACTGCAACGACCAGGTTCAGGAATAGTTACTTCCCCACAGCCATCAGACTATTGAACTCGGCTCGGACAAACCTCTGAACATTAATAGCCCATTATCTGTTTATTTGCACTTTATCAGTTTATTTATTCATGTGTGTATAAATGTATACAATGTTATATGGACACACTGATATGCTCTGTATTCGTGCCTACTATGTTCTGGTGTGCTAAAGCAAAGCAAGAATTTCATTGTCCTATCAGGGACACGTGACAATAAACTCTCTTGAACTCGACTGGAGGTGAAATGTATGAATAAGATGTAGAAGTCCAATTCAAGATTAGATCCTTTAATCACTTATTCAAATTTTGATGAATGCAGTTGCCAACTACAACTTAAAAACCTGAGTGCCATATTGTGGCGCTCATACACACAGATGTACCCTGTAGTTAAAGCAAGCCGCAGGATTCTGCTCATTCTACGGGGCCAGTTATCAAACTTCACCACCTATTGAGCATGTGTCACATTTTATTGAAAGACCATAAGACAAGGAGTAGCATTAGGCCATGCAGGGCAAAAAGGGGCCAGGAGATAGCTCTGGCAGATGGGAGACCGTGTCGGGATGTTGGCACTGGAGAAAGCGTGCCCACCTTTGGTGGTAGTACTTGTCCTTGCTGGTGCTGTTGGTAGCCGACGTCACTGCCGATCCTTCAGTGGAGGCTGGGACCACTCGTATGACCTGCCGAGGCACAGCCGCCACCCGATTGATGGTGGCTCCACCCTGCTGTTTGGCCTGCCACAGCACGTCCGCACGGGCTGCCAGCCGTCGGGGGTCGGTGAAATCGTCATCCGCGTGGAGCAGGCGGATGTCCTTAGGCATCTGCTCGAGGAAGATCTGTTCAAAAAGGAGGCAGGTCTTGTGTCCATCCATCAGGGCGAGCGTTGCGTCCATGAGCGCGGACGGTTTGCGGTCGCCAAGGCCATCCATGCCCTGTTGCGGCGGCTGAGACCGAATGTGTGCTTGAGGATCCCCTTGTATTTATTGTTGGCTTGTGGCTGGCGAAGGTAATCGATGAAGCGCCCAGCGGTTTCCTGGTCCAGCGCACTGACCACGTAGTAGTACTTGGTGACATCGGCAGTGATCTGGTGGATGTGGAATTGGGCTTCGGCCTGTTCAAACCACACCTTGACTTATGATGTCCAGAAGGTGGGCAGTTTGAGTGTAACTGCATTCTACTGATCTGGGTTGTCTCCTCCAGGCATGATGAAATCAAAAAGAGGCCATTTTGGATTGTCGGGAATCACCGCAGAATAGGTTCGAGTGTTGTACCAACATTCATATTTAAACGACACGGTTTAATATTAGTACAAAAGCAACAGCTGCCAAGAGAAGTCTCTCGGTCGCCTGCTGCACCCGTCACGTGACCACCCAGATCAGTTGATCGGTCGGCCCAGATCACGCGAGATCTCAAGCTCGAGGACGAAGGTTCGAGACCAAAGTGGCTCGGCCACAAGATGGCGCCGCAATACCTGCTTTCAGATGGACACGGGGTGATTAGGGATCGTCAGCATGTGTTTGTACATGGGAGGTTGTGCCCCACGAATCTAATAGAGTTTTATGATAATGTGATGAGGGCAGAGCTGTAGACATTGTGTATGGATTTCAATCAGGCAGTCCACAAGGTTCTGCATGGTCAGCTGCTCTGAAAGGTTAGATCGCATGGGATCCAAGGAGAGAAAGCTGAATGGATCAAAAATTGGCTTCATGGAAAGAAGCAGAGGGTGGTGATGGAAGGTTGCTTTTCAGACTAGTGGCATACCTCAGGGTTCAGTGCTGGGCCCGTTACTGTTTGTCATCTACATCAATGATTTGGATGAGAATGTACATGGCAAGGTTAGCAAGTTTGCTGATGATACAAAAGTAGGTGGTATTGCAGATAGTGAAGATGGATGTCAAAAGTTGCAGCAGAATCTTGATCGGTCGGCCAGGTGGGCTGAGGAATGGTTGATGGAATTTAAAACAGAGAAATGTGAGGTGTTGCATTTTAGTTTAGTTTAGTTAAGTGATTCAGCGTGAAAATAGGCCCTTCAGCCCACTGAGTCCATGCCGACCAGCGATCCCGCACATAAACACTACCCTACACACTAGGGACAATATACAATTAAACCAAGCCAAGGAGTTAGTATACAAACTTAAAGCACACGGTATTGGGGGTTCAGTATTGATGTGGATAGAGAACTTGCTGGCAAACAGGAAGCAAAGTGTAGGAGTAAACGGGTCCTTTTCACAATGGCAGGCAGTGACTAGTGGGGTACCGCAAGGCTCAGTACTGGGACCCCAGCTATTTACAATATATATTAATGATTTGGACAAGGGAATTGAATGCAACATCTCCAAGTTTGCGGATGACACTAAGCTGGGGGGCAGTGTTAGCCGTGAGGAGGATGCTAGGAGGCTGCAAGGTGACATGGATAGGCTGGGTGAGTGGGCAAATGCATGGCAGATGCAGTATAATGCGGATAAATGTGAGGTTATCCACTTTGGTGGCAAAAACAGGAATGTAGACTATTATCTAAATGGTGGTCGATTAGGAAAAGGGGAGATGCAACGAGACCTGGGTGTCATGGTACACCAGTCATTGAAAGTAGGCATGCAGGTGCAGCAGGCAGTGACGAAAGCGAATGGTATGTTAGCATTCATAGCAAAAGGATTTGAGTATAGGAGCAGGGAGGTTCTACTGCAGTTGTACAGGGTCTTGGTGAGACCACACCTGGAGTATTGCAAACAGTTTTGGTCTCCTAATATGAGGAAAGACATTCTTGCCATAGAGGGAGTACAGAGAAGGTTCACCAGACTGATTTCATGTGAAGAAAGACTGGATAGACTCGGCTTGTACTTGCTAGAATTTAGAAGATTGAGGGGGGATCATATAGAAACTTACAAAATTCTTAAGGGGTTGGACAGGCTAGATGCAGGAAGATTGTTCCCGATGTTGGGGAAGTCCAGAACAAGAGGTCACAGTTTAAGGATAAGGAGGAAATCTTTTAGGACCGAGCTGAGAAAAACATTTTTCACACAGTGGTGAATCTCTGGAATTCTCTGCCACAGAAGGTAGTTGAGGTCAGTTCATTGGCTATATTTAAGAGATAGTTAGATGTGGCCCTTGTGGCTAATGGGATCAGGGGGTATGGAGAGAAGGCAGGTACAGGATACTGAGTTGGATGATCAGCCATGATCATATTGAATGGCGGTGCAGGCTCGAAGGGCCGAATGGCCTACTCCTGCACCTATTTTCTATGTTTCTATTAACCTACAAACCTGTACGTCATTGAAGTGTGGGAAGAAACGAGAGATCCTGCAGGTCACAGGCAGAATGTACAAACTCTGTATAGACAGCACCCATAGTCAGGGTCGAACCTGGTCTCTGGAGCTGTAGAGCTGCAACTCTACCACTGTGCCACTGTGCCATCCTTTGGGAAGACTAACATGGGCAGAACCTACACATTGAATGGTAGGGCTCTGGGGAGTGTTGTAGAACAGTGGGAATGGACAACACAAGTAAATGAAAATAAGCATGCAGGTACAGCAGGCAGTGAAGAAAGCGAATGGCATGTTAGCCTTTATAACAAGAGGAGTCGAATCTAGGAGCAAAGAGGTCCTTCTGCAGTTGTACAGAGCCCTAGTGAGACCACACCTGAAGTATTGTGTGCAGTTTTGGTCCCCTAATTTGAGGAAGGACATTCTTGCTATTGAGGGAGTGCAGCGTAGGTTTACAAGTTTAATTCCAGGGATGGCGGGACAGTCATATGCTGAGAGAATGGAGCAGCTAGGCTTGTACTCTCTGGAATTTAGAAGGATGAGACATTGAAATATAAGATTGTTATAGGTTTGGACACGCTAGAGGCAGGAAATGTTCCCGATGTTGGGGGAGTCCAGAACCAAGGGCCACAGTTTAAGAATAAGGAGTAAGCCATTTAGGACGGAGACAAGGAAATACTTTTTCTCACAGAGAGTGGTGAGTCTCTGTGAATTCTCTGCCTCAGAAGGCAGTGGAGGCAGGTTCTCTGCATGCTTTCACGAGAGAGCTAGATAGGGCTCTTAAAAAGCGGCGTGAAGGGATGTGGGGAGAAGGCAGGAACGGGGTACTGATTGGGGATGATCAGCCATGATCACATTGAATGGCGGCGCTGGCTGGAAGGGCCGAATGGCCTACTCCTGCACCTATTGTCTATTGTCTATAAATGGTGTGGTCAAAAAGGCATTTAGTCTTCATCAGTCAGAGTATTGAGTATAGAAGTTGGGAGGTCATGTCGCAATCATATAAGACGTTGGTGAGGGCGCATTAGGGTATTGTGTTCAGTTCTGGGCACCATGTTATAGGAAGGAAGTGGTCAAGCTGGAAAGGGTACAGAGAAGATTTACAAGGTTGTTGCCAGGATTCGAGGGTACGAGCTATAAGAGAGAGTTTGAGTAGGCTGGAACTCTATTTCTTGGAGTGCAGGAGGATGAGGGGTGATCTTATAGAGGTGTATACAATCTTGAGAGGCATAGATCGGGTAGATGCACGGGGTCTCTTGCCCAGAGTTGGGGAATCAAGGGTGAGGGGGGAAGGAATAAATAGGAACCTGAGGAGGAACCTTCCCTACAATATCTCACCTGACTGTCAGTCTGAAGAAGGGTTTTGATCTCAAAACATCACCCATTCCTTCTCTCCAGAAATGCTAACTGTCCCGTTGAGTTTGTTTGAGTTTTTTAGTTTCAGAGTTACAGCACGGCAACGGGCCCTTCGGCCCACCGAGTCCGCACCGACCAGCAATCTCCTCACACTTACACTATCCGACACATACTAGGGACAATTTACATTTATATCAAACCGACAAACCTGCACATCTTTGGAGTGTGGGGGGAAACCGAAGATCTCGGAAAAGCCCACAAGGTCACGTGGAGAACGTACAAACTCTGTACAGACAACACCCGTAGTCAGGATCGAACCCGGGTCTCTGGCGCTGGAAGCGCTGTAAGGCAGCAACTCTACTGCTGTGCCCACGGCAGAACAGACTCGATGGACATTGAGTTACTGCAGCATTTTGTGTCTGACCACAATTTATGAAGTGCCTGGAACACTTATTTGCAGCGACTACTCTCAGAATGGAAATATTGTGCTTTCTTGTCAAATGATCGATCCCTCCGAATGGCCTACTCCTGCACATATTTTCTATGTTTCTATCCCCAGAATCATTTACGTAAACCTCCTCTGGACCCTCTCCAATGCCAGTACATCCTTCCTCAGATAAGGGGCCCAAAACCGCTCACAATATTCCAAATGTCATCTGACCAGTGTCTTAACAGGCCTCAGCGCGACATCCTTGCTTTTATATTCTAGTCCTCTCAAAGTGAATGCTAACATTGCATTTTCTCACCCGACAACAACCTGCAAATTTACCTTTTTGGAATCCTGCATCAGCACTCCCAAGGTATGTTGCACCTCTGATTTCTGAATCCTCTCCCCATTTCGAAAATAGTCCACATCTTTGGACTATTGATTGATTGATTGATTATACCTTTAATAATCCTTTACAGGAAATTACAGTGCCACGACAGCTTCAAGACAGACATAACACCACACATTTCCTCAAATAGCTTCCATACTTAACAAGTTAAAATACAAGTTAAAATACATTGAATGAAAAAAAAGTGCAGTTATTTATGCGCATTATATAACCTTATAGCAGCTGGTATACAAGACTTCCTATGTCTCTCAGTTTTGCACATTGGTGCAATCAGTCTCTGACTGAAGATGCTGCTCTTGATCACCTTCAGGGCATGGAGTGGGTGAGTGGGGTTGGTCATTATTGAACCCAGTTTGTTCAGAGTTCTGGCCTCTGCCACCTGCTGGACCGTTCGTTGCTCAGCCCCGACCACTGAGCCGGCCTTCCTGATCAGCTTGTCCAGTCTGTTTTTGTCCGCTATGCGGGCGCCATCTCCCCAACAGGCCACAGCAAAAAACAGAGCACTGGCCACCACTGAATGGTAGACACTGCACAGCAGGGGTTGGCAGATGTTAAATGACCTCAGCCTCCTTAAAAAATACAGTCGACTTTGTCCCTTCCTGTACACCGCCTCCATATGACCCTTCCAGTCCATGGTTAGAAAATTGGCTGAGTGTAGTAATGAAGCTCGGTCGAAGGAAAGGGAGGAAGTGTACAGTAGAGATCCTTAGAACAGTTGAGTTAAGTTGAGTTGAGTTTATTGTCACATGAACCGAGGTACAGTGAAAAGCCTATGTTGCATGCTAACCAGTCAGCGGAAAGACTATCTATATCATTAAAAGCGTCATCTTGACCACTTCCTGTCTGCGCTGTTTATTGATTTTTTTTAAAAACGCTACCATATATGGCTGTGATTTTTGGCCATCTTACTCACAGTCCTCCTCCACTGATCAGGCCCCGAGGATTTTTCCCATTAATGAAAAATAAAAGAGTTATGAGTGTTTAAAAAACCTTGAGATCTTGTCGCCTGTCAATCACTACGATGAAGGTAACGCCCCTTCTGGGGGGGGAGGGGGGGCAGGACTATAAAACCCCGGATGCCTGGACGTGACTCAGTCTCTCTGCAAGATAGCGAGGGAGAGGCCACGACTCTCAATCTAAGCTGGGAATCAACTCAACTGTGAGTCTGCAATGTACTTGAATAAATGATTTGTTAGCCCTTGATGAAAATGAAATGAGTTGTATGGCCTGCTGCCCTGCCTGTACTTGAAACTGCAATGCTTAATTAGATCCGACTGTTTGCTTCAATAGTCCCGCTCATTTCTTGACTTCCTCTTAGTGGACAGGTCACGCTGATTGTGTAATTTCCAGTGAGTGCAGAGGTCGTGCTGAATGTGGAAGTGCCGCTAACTGCGGAAGGCCCACAGTGGAGAGGCTGCGCTGAGCCGTGTGAGTATTGAAGAAAGTTTACTGGCATATATATGGTGTGTGAGTGAGTGTGTGTATGTGTGAGTGTGTGAGAGTGTGAGTGTCTGTGTGTGTGTGAGAGTGTGTGTGTGAGAGTGTGTGAGTGTGAGAATGTATGGGTGAGTGTGAGAATGTATGGGTGAGTGTGAGAATGTATGGGTGAGTGAAGCTGGGTCCCAACTTAGTCTAGTACATAATTAAAATCAAGCCATCCACAGTTACATGATAAAGGGAATACCATGAATAACGGTTTAGTGCAAGATAAACCCAGTAAAATCCACTCAAAGATAGCCCAAATGTCTTCAGTGTGATGGATAGTAGTTCGGGACTGCTCTCTAGTTGTGGTAGGATGGTTCATTTGCTTGATAATAGCTGGGAAGAAACTGTCCCTGAGTTTGGAGGTTTTCACACTTCTATAACCTTTGCCCAATGGGAGAGGGGGGAAGAGGGGCGAGACTCATCGTTGATGATGTTGGGGGCCTTGCCGAAGCAGCGTGAGGTGTAAATGGAGTAAATGGAAGGGAGGCTGGTTTGTGTGATGATCTGGGCTACGTCCACAATTCTTTGAAATTTAATGCGGTCTTGGATGGAGCTGTTCCCAAACCAACCAAGCAACCAAGGGGGAGGCCATTTACGATGAGATGTGGAAAAACGTTTTCACCCAGAGAGTTGTGAATCTGTGGAATTCTCTGCCAAAGAAGGCAATCAAGGCCAATTCACTGGATGTTTTCAAGAGAGAGTTAGATTTAGCTCTTAGGGCTAAAGGAATCAGGGGTTTGGGGGAAAAGCAGGAGCGGGTACTGATTTTGGATGATCAGCCATGATCATATTGAATGGCGGTGCTGGCTTAGAGGGCCGAATGGCCTATACCTGTACCTATTTTTCTATGTTTCTATGATTGAATAGCAGAGTAGACTTGATGGGCTGAATGGCCTAATTCTGCTTCTAGAACTTATGAGCATGTACAGCAAGGACGTTGTGGGCTGAAGGGCCTGTTCCTATGGTGGAATCATATGTTTAATGATTGACAATGTGGTTAAAAATGCATCATGAACCCTGGGCTTCGGTTGTGTATTTATAGCCATGGAGTATAAGAGCAAAGAGGTCATGATGAGCCTTCAATATTAGCTCCAGACATTTCAAGAGTAAAATAAGGAAACTTTGCGTGCACTAACTCTGACAGACATTTGAAATACACTTCTGCAATAGGCAGTTGATGTAGGATCAATATCTACTTTCAAAGCTGAGACTAATTAATTCTTAAATGGTATCATTAAGCTGCATGATCTCACGGATTGGCAAAACAGGCTTGACAGATAAAATGTTCAAGAAGGAACTGCAGATGCGAAGATCGAAGGTACACAAAAATGCTGGAGAAACTCAGCGGGTGCAGCAGCATCTATGGAGCAAAGGAAATAGGCGACATTTCGGGTCTGAAGAAGGGTTTCGGCACGAAATGTCGCCTATTTCCTTCGCTCCATAGATGCTGCTGCACCCGCTGAGTTTCTCCAGCATTTTTGTGTACCTTTGATAGATAAAATAGCAGACACATGTGTAGGAAGGAACTGCAGATGCTGGTTTAAACTGAAGATAGACACAAAAAGTTTGGAGTAACTCAGCTGGACATGCAGCATCTCTGGAGAGAAGGAATGGGTGACGTTTCGGGTCGAGACCCTTCTTCAGACTGGTTAGGGATAAGGGAAACGAGAAATATAGACGGTGATGTAGAGAGATAAAGAACAATGAATGAAAGGTATGCAAATAAGTAACGATGATAAAGGAAACAGGCCATTGTTAGCTGCTAATTGTGTAAAAATGAGAAGCTGGTGCGACTTGGGTGGGGGTGGGATAGAGAGAGAGGGAATGCCGGGGTTACTTGAAGTTAGAGAAATCAATATTCATATCACTGGGCTGTAAGCTGCCCAAGCAAAACATGAGATGCTGTTCCTCCAATTTGTGTTTGCTTCACTCTGACAATAGAGGAGACCTAGGACAGAAAGGTCAGTGTGGGAATGGGAAGAAGAATTAAAGTGTTTAACAACCTGGAGATCAGGTTGGTTCAGGCGGGCTGAGCGACGGTGTTCAGTGAAGTGATCGCCCAGTCTGCATTTAAAATAACATATGATTTTGATCCAGTGATGATGGGGGACTGAATTTTAGTTAGGGCTGTGCATGACTTGCAGGGAAATTAGAGGTGATGATATTCTCAAAGCTGCCCGAATCATCTTAGAAACAAGTTAAAATGACACTGTCAGTTCCATTTAAAGCAAAGTTATTTATATTTGGAGAGATCGACACAAAATGCTGGAATCTCAGCCTGTCCTGTTGAGTTATTCCAGCATTTTGTGTCTATCTTTGGTTTAAACCAGCATCTGCAGTTCCTTCCTACACAATATAGAAACAGAGAAAAATAGGAGTAGGTCATTCGGCCCTTCGAGCCGGCACCGCCATTCAATATCTAGAATCAGTACCCCGTTCCTGCTTTCTCCCCATATCCCTTGATTCCGTTAGCCCTATCTATAAGATCTATATCTAACTCTCTCTTGAAATATATATTGGAGAGATGATCTACAGTCATCACTTCGCATTGGAGATAGACACAAAATGCTGGAGTAACTCAGCGGGTCAGGCAGCATCTCTGTCCCGCTGAGTAATGCCCCTGTCCCAGTTAGGAAACCTGAACGGAAACCTCTGGTGAGGCATATAGACGTATATAAAAATAATGCCAAATGAACAAGTTGAGTTCATAGAGTACAAAATGGTTTATGCCAAACAAATAGTCCGCTGCACTACAGGTACCAGACACCCCAAAAATGGACACCTTAGACCCTGCTGTCCAACTAGGCTAGCCTAGATATTGTGGGCACCAGTTGAAACCAAGTTTAAATGATCTACCACACCTTGGTAAAATGACCTATGACAGAACAATTATCCGCTGCATTGGGTCTACCAGACCCCCTAATTGGGCCCTTGGGCCCATCTAGGCTAGCCTAGATATTAAAGGTACCAGCTAAAACCAGGTTTAGATGATCAATCACAGCCTAGGAAATACAAAATCACCCATGCATGAATAATAATCCATTGCCTTGGTCCTACCAGACTCCCCAAATAGTCTGTTAATTGCCCAACGGGGGGGGGGGGGGGGGGGGGTTCTGATCGACACAAGGCAGTAGGTAATTGCTCTGGCATCGGTCATTTTGTATTCCCCAAGGTGTGATTGATCATTTAAAGGAAACATTTTGCCCGATAGCAAACATGTGGTCCAAAATTGACAGGTTGGTCCCAAGTTCATTTGTATATGGCCCAATGCATTTTTAAAGTTTATTATTAATGTACTTATGTAAGGAATGATTCATTAAAGAATAACAGACTCAAATGTTAACCCTACCCCTAAGGAACATTTATTTTGTTATGTTACATAACATTAAACCTTTAAATTTGAAAGATATTAATTCCAAATTGTGTAACATATTCTGTACTTCAATATGTTTACCTGAGAATAATTCTGAAAAGAAAACTGTGTCTACCGTTACTCAGTTCTTAGATATGTCCATTTCAAAACAAACAGTGTGAACCAAAAGCAGTCTGAAGTTGTCATTAGCAAAATTGGCAAAACGTGAACAGCAGGGACATTTTTTTGCAATGAGAAAAAAAATTAGCTTGATAACTGTTACTAAGTTTTATATATGTTTTAATATAGATGATATGATCCTCACAACCACGTGGAAAATTTAGTGGGATGCACATCGAGATGTTAAGAAAAATCACAAATATGCCCCAAAATGCTCATGTTTGCATTTATTTCGAGCTCATTGCGTGCTATGATATCCCGGTAGCGTAATGGAATGGTAAATCATCATTACAGGAGCCTCCGTGTACATTGTCTTACTACTAGTACCAGCTAGGTTTGGTAATTTGCCCAGGATAATATTAGCCTGAACTGTACTAAAAAGCTTTTAACGGGAGAACAATGTGGACTAAAAATACTTTCCTTCAAAGCTTGTTCCTCCATTTGAATGAAGAAAAATTAAAAAAACCAAGGTCATCTAAGTATTTTTTTTATTTGTTTAGTTCAGGGTGGTAAACCTAACAAACATAAGCAACAAATCATCAGTTTATGAATCACTAAAAAATGAACATTATTGTAGCAACTATCTTCTTGATCTGTGATATAAGGTAAGTAAATATTGCAAATGTTCCAAAATTCATACTTACAATTTTAAACACGAGACTGAATGTAGTGAATGTAAAGTACAGAACAAGTATCTTCAAACTATTTGCTGACCATGCCGCAGATAAAACATCCATCCTATAATGGCACAAATTGAGCCTGACAATCAACACCATTATTGTGTTTAATATTTTAAGCATGCACTCAATGCATCTTTTTTTCACACAGAGAGTGGTGAATCTCTGGAACTCTCTGCCACAGAAGGTAGTTGAGGCCAGTTCATTGGCTACATTTAAGAGGGAGTTAGATGTGACCTTTGTGGCTAAGGGGATCAGGGGGTATAGAGAGAAGGCAGGTACGGGATGCTGAGTTGGATGATCAGCCATGATCATATTGAATGGCGGTGAAGGCTCGAAGGGCCGAATGGCCTACTCCTGCACCTATTTTCTATGTTTCTATGCATCACTACTAATATTGCAAATATGTCCATACTATAGGATGTCTGATACGACTTTCCGTAGTTTTTCTTAAAGACAGGAGAGGACTCTTATCTTATCAAATCAAATTAAGCTTATCAAATTAAAGTCTATCCCTATTTAAGATAAATCACCATCAAAGAACATAACATTCCAGCTTAAATTGTACTTAGGCCGATATGGCATAGTTTATTGCACAAATTCCACAGGGCATTAATATGCACTTGCTGATACTTGATCCTAACCACGTGTCAGTCATTGTACCTCTCTGCAGGCAATGTGCTCGGGGCATGGCATTGCCCCATGGTATTGGTTTTAACGTAAATTATCAAGTGAACACTATAACTGAATCATGCATTATATCCCTGCATTATAATAGCAAACTAGAATTATGTAGCAAAGTAAAACAACTTACCTTAAACAGCCGTACAGTGACTCTTTACTGCAAAAACCACCATCCAATCCAATGTTGATATATTGTTTGGCTGCAGCTAAGGTGAGCTTGTCACCGCAAATGGCCAAATATATAGAAAGCCAAATAGGACACTCCAACAGTTTATACCCACTATTAGTCTCTTGTCCCTCTTTTCTCATTGAAATGGGTTGTTGTGGAAATGGTTGATAAAGTGATTAATGTTTTCACACGAGTCACTTTGTATTCACTCGCCGAAGGTTGTGGTTGATCATATAAACCTGGTTCAGCTCATATCTTTAATACCTAGACCAGCCTATTTGGGCCCAAGGACTTATTGGGGGGGGGGGGGGGGGGGTTCTGGTAAGGCCAAGGCAATGGGTTCTCATTCTGGCATGGCTCATTTTGTATTTCCTAGGCTATGATTGATCATCTAAATGTTATTTTTAGCTGGTACCTTTAATATCTAGGCTAGCCTAGATTGGCACAACGGCCCATTTAGGGGGTCTGGTAGGCCCAATGCGGCAAATAATTATTCTGTCATAGATCAATTTATATTCCCCAAGGTGTGGTAGATCATTTGAACTTGGTTTTAGCTGCCACCCACAATATCTAGGCTAACCTAGTTGGACAGCAGGGTCTAGGGTGTCCATTTTTGGGGTGTCTGGTACCTGTAGTGCAGTGGACTACCTGTCTGGCGTAACCCATTTTGTACTCTATGAACTCAACTTGTTCATTTGGCATTATTTTTGAGTGGTACCTTGCTCGTCTATATGCTAGCCCATTTTTTAGACCCTTTGTGGGGGGTCTTGCGGGCCTTTTGCAGCGGGAAAAAATGTTTGACGTTTGTGTTGTTGATATAGGCGTGGCAGTGACCATGGTAGTGGATTTAAGTGGTACCTCACTCATCTATTTAGAACCAAATGTTGGTCCCTTGGGGGGCCCCCCAGGTCTACACGTGGGTGGTACCCGGCAGACTCCCAATTCCATTCATTTCAGGTGACCCCCTGCACACTCCCATAGTCAAACATTGGTATCTAGTTCGTATAACCTAATGTCCCTGGGCTGAAGGTCAAAAGGTGACGTTTTGGGTCGAGACTTCTGCTCAAAGCACCAGAGACCCACATTCAGTCCAGACCTCGGGTGCCGTCTGTAGAGTTTGCATCTTCTCCCTGTCACCACATGAATTTCATTCCGGGTGCTCCGGTTTCCTTCCACATCCCAAAAGCTAATTAATTAGCTTCAGTAAAATTGCCTCAAGTTTGTAGGGAGTGGATGAGAAAGTGGGATAACATAGAACTAGTGTGAATGGGTGCTCGATGGTTGACGTGGACGCAGCGAGTCAAAGGCCTGTTTCATGCTGTATCTATCAACTTTAATTATAAAAATAACCATTTTGTTTGCTTTGCTGCATAGTTGTCATGCTTTCAATATTAGTGTCCAATGTAGCTAAGTAATGCTTCCAAAAACAACATGTAATTTATGTTTCACCCATTCATTTTCTGGGATTTATGTGTCACTGGTATAGACAATAGACAATATGTGCAGGAGTAGGCCATTTGGCCCTTCGAGCCAGCACCGCCATTCAATGTGATCATGGCTGATCGTCCCCAATCAGTACCCCGTTCCTGCCTTCTCCCCATATCCCCTGACTCTGCTATTTTTAAGAGCCCTATCTAGCTCTCTCTTGAAAGCATCCAGAGAACCTGCCTCCACCATTCTCTGAGGCAGAGAATTCCACAGACTCACCACTCTGTGAGAAAAAGTGTTTCCTCGTCTCCGTTCTAAATGGCTTACTCCTTATTCTTAAACTGTGGCCCCTGGTTCTGGACTTCCCCAACATCGGGAACATGTTTCCTGCCTCTAGTGTCCAAGCCCTTTTGCAATCTTATATGTTTCAAGAGATATAGATATCATAGAGATAGAGTCATAGAGCATGGAAACAGGCCCTTCGGCCCATCATGTCCGTACTGAATGGGATGCCCCGTCGAAGCTAGTTCCATTTGCCCATGATTGGTCCATATCCCCCTCAACTTTTCTATCCATTTACCAGTCCAAATACCTTTTCAATGTTTAGAATTTAGAGTTTAGAGATACCACGCGGAAACAGGCCCTTCGGCCCACCTTGTCTGCGCCGACCAACGATCCCCGCACATTAACACTATCCTACACGCTAGAATTTAGAAGATTGAGGGGGGATCTTATAGAAACTTACAAAATTCTTAAGGGTTTGGACAGGCTAGATGCAGGAAGATTGTTCCCGATGTTGGGGAAGTCCAGAACAAGGGGTCACAGTTTAAGGATAAAGGGGAAATCCTTTAGGACTGAGATGAGAAAAACATATTTTACACAGAGAGTGGTGAATCTCTGGAATTTTACTTCGGAGTCACGTGAGTGACTACGTGAAGAACCCGCTCAGTGCGCAGGCGCGGCATTACGCCAGCAGTGCAACAGCGGCTTGCAACGGGAGTTAGGCTGTCCCGTTACAGGATGAACCGGACCGTCAGGTGAGTATCCTGAGGTCGGGTTTTCTTTTACAGGTGAGCCTTTTTCTGCTTGTGTTTTTTACAGGCAGAGAAAAAGTCTCTGGAACAAAACTGTCCCCCGTTTTCCCGTTGGGGAGGGGGGCAGCAACAGGCGGTAGGAGCTAACCGGTGTTCCGTAATTCCCCGACACCGTGCTGAGGCCAGCCCGCTAGTACCTGAAGCAGCGGGCTGGACGCATAGCCACTCGAGAGGCATCCGGCAGGTGTTTCCCGATGTCGGACGGGACGTCTCTCCACCCGCACGGGGGGAGAGAGAGCCGCTGGAGCGGCTCACGGAGCAAGTGCCTGCGAGACGCGCTGCTTGAGGGGCGCTCTCGCATCTACAAGGCAAAAGCTCCAGAAGAACCTGTCCCCCGCTCGACTCCAGCGGAGGAGCGTTCCATTGCAAGGGGGGCAGCAACAGGCGGTAGGAACAATTACCGGTGACCCCGCTATCCCCATCACCGCGCCGAGCCCAGTCCCGCTAGTGCCTGAACTGCGGGCTGGATGTCTAGCCATCCGAACAGGCATCCGGCCGGTGGCGTCCGATTCGTCGGACGGGGACATGTCTCCACCTAAATGGAGGAGAGACAGCCGCCTGAGCTGCATCCAACAGCAATTGGAGCAGCTCCAGCGAGATGCGCAGAAAGAGCGCTCTCGCGGAGGGAGGTCAGGCACCCCCTCCATAGTGCCTCATGCACTGCCCTTTGCTCCCTCATTACTGGAGGCTAGCATTGGTGACCAGGGCTGGGCTGGTCTGGAACAGGGGCAGGCGGACGAATTCGGGAGTATGCCAGGGGTGCAGGAACATGAAGAGCTTTTGGGTGTGATGGACCGCTTGTAGCAACCCCACGGGCTGGAGCACCGCTGGAACCAAGAATGGCGGCCAGCATCAACCATTACTGGAAAAGGTGCTCGCTGAGGTGCTGAAACAACACAGCACCAGAAAACGGTGAGACCCTCAAAGTAAAAAGTGTCAACAGCCAAATCTGGGGGCATGTGGGTCACACATCCAGACCCAAGAACTCAAACTACAGCGGATCCTAAGGCTCCTGACGTCAGCCATCACAGCCTTTGCTCGTTCCGTGGAGACCACGGAGATGGATACCTGCCAGCAGGATGTGCTGGCATTAATGTGTACCACACAATTTGAGATCAACAATCTCCGGAGGGAAACATAAGACCTGCCCTCAATCCCAAATTTGCTGGCTTGTGTAAAGCCCCAGCTGCGGAGACGGGCGCGCTGCCATTTGGGAAAGATTTCAATAAAAACTGAAGGAGATGCAGGAAGCATCAAAAACCTTCGGCCTAATGAGGGCAGGCCCCGGGACGAGCAAACCAAGACCTCCGATACCCAAGTGGCAGCACCCCACGGTATCCACCAGTCGACGTCCGCAATATGGGACTGGTGAACGCTTGGGGTCCGCACATTATCCCCAAAGATCTTTCAGATCAGGGCCCGCAGCGGACCCTCTGGAAAATGCGCCTCCCCCCAACATCGCCAGCACGTCAGAACAAAATCTTCAGGAAAATGAAGAAACAGAATCGCCTATAACCATGGAGGTAGGTGGGTCTGGTCCCTACCAGCATATAGAGAATAAGGGTGCTTTATTAACAGGGGGAAGATTACACTTGTTTAAAGAAGCATGGGGTATGGTCACGAGTGACAAGTATATACTCAACAACATTACAGGATATAAAATACAATTCATGTCAGAAAAAACGCCGCCAGTTCAACAATGGCCCCAAAGGGTATTTCTCCCTCCGTCAAAGAGAAACGTGAGGGACAAGCTGAAATGGTGAGACTTATCACAAAGGGGGTCATCGAAAAGACCAAACATGAACCTTTGGAAATTGTATCGAATATATTCACTAAAACCAAAAAAGATGGTGTCTGTCGCATCATCATTGACTTAACATCACTAAACAAATTTGTTAAGTATATACATTTCAAAATGGAGACATATGTTACTGCCAAACAACTGAATTCCAAAGGACACTTCATGGCAAGCATTTATCTTAAAGATGCTTACTATCTAGTACCCATATACAAGGATCATCGCAGATACCTAAAATTTATCTGGATGGTACAAAGCATTGCCCTATGGGCGAACTTCAGCCCAAGATTATTCACCAAAATATTGAACCCAGCCATGGCAATACTAAGAAAACATATTGTCATGGCATATCTGGAGGATATTCTCATAGTAGGGAAAACGATGGAATTGGCTGTGGCAGCAGTATCAGCTACAAAACAGCTCCTCGAAACTCTGGGGTTCGTCCTACATCCAGATAAATCTAAGTTGAAGCCATCCACTATCATGGACTACCTGGGCTTCACAATCAACTCAGTCCATATGACTGTTACCTTGCCAAAGGCAAAAATGGTTGAATTAGCACAATCATGCAACAAATTAATGGTCAACGAGCGACCAACTATTCGACAAGTAGCAAGAGTAATTGGGGAAATGGTAGCAGCATTTCCGGCTACACAATTCGGACCTTTGCACTATCAAAAGATTTTACAGAGAGCAAAGGTACGGGCAATAAAACGACATACAGGTCACTATGATCGTGTCATGAACTTACCCACTGAAGCAATATCAGAGCTACAGTGGTGGGCAGAAAACGTTTGGCATAGTTTCAGCCCTATCTTTATCACTAACCCTACTTTAGTTATTCAAACAGATGCCAGTGCTCAAGGCTGGGGAGCGACTAACTCCATATCCAGCACAAGTGGTAGATGGACTAAACTAGAGTCATCATTACTACTTACACTGGGCATTAACTATCTAGAGATGTTGGGCGCCTTTTATGGTTTAAAAGCATATGTATCTAATATGCAGCACTTGCATGTTCGGTTACAAATTGATAAATACTACGGTGATGGCTTATATTAACCATATGGGTGGCATAAAATCATTATCATGCGACAAATTGGTCAACATGATTTGGCAATGGTATGTCGAAAGACATATTTGGCTATCAGCTACTTACCTACCAGGTAAGCTAAACACCCATGCCATGAGAAAATTAAACGCCAGGGTTGCAAGTTTGAACAGACCTTACCTGGAACTGGGATTGTCCAAACAAACCATCACCACCATGTCGGCATCCCTTCGAACATCCACCAAGAGGCAGTACTTAACCAGCATCAAAAAAGGGAGAAGTACTGCCAGGAAACATGGACAACATACGCAACAGCTACAGCCACCAACATACTGGAGTTCCTGGCCATCTACACCACGATGTAGGGATCAGTTACAGTGCCATCAACACAGCGCAGAGTGCTCTTTCTGCATATCTCAAACCAGCGGCAGGACAACAGGCGATGGGATCCCATCCACTGGTGGTAAAACTGATGAAGGGCATTTACAATATCAAGCCCTAAGCCCAGGTATACTCATATTTGGGATATCAGTGTGGTCCTGACATATCTCAGGGAATGGCCACCAGCCAGATCCCCCGGCCTCGAGCAGGCTACACTAAAGACGTTTAGGTTGATGGCACTTGTATCCGCTCAGAGGGTCCAGTCACTACACCTATTGCGACTGGACAACATGATCACAGCTCCAGACCAGATCTGTCGTTATCCAGCGACTGGTCAAACAGAGCAGACCAGGAACACCTAATCCAGTCGTGGCTTACCCACCAGAACCACGGTTATGTGCCATGACCTACCTACTATCCTACATAGACACAACCAGAATATTCGAGGGAGATGAAAAGCCTTGTGGGTCAGTCACAAAAACCTTATGGTGGGGTACGAGCCAAACCATTGCGAGATGGCTCAAGCAGGTGCTAGAAACTGCTGGGATAAACACTAACATGTACAAATTTTATTCCACCAGGGCAGCATCCATGTCGACGGCTAAAGAATGGACATGCCTATACACCACATCCTGGCTACAGCAGGATGGTGGGAAGGGAAAAGACCGTTCAGAAATTTTATAATAAGCCGTTGGCAAAACCTGGTTTATTTGCAGTAAAGATTTACGAACTGCAAATATTTAATTTAAGCCCAGGGGAGCAACTTAATTCTTTGTTGTTATTGTTTAAAAAATACCATTGTGTTTTTCTACAAATAGACTCATTGGTTCATTACGATAACACTTCCTCCCTCAAGAACTTCGGCAGTGAGTGAAATGAAACTATTACACGGTTTGAAATCACAGAGCTTTGAAATCTTCACGTAGTCACTCACGTGACTCCGAAGTAAAATAGTATGATTAAACGAGAACTTACCAGTTTGAGGTTTGATCTGTATTTTATGAGGAGTTACGATGAGGGATTACGTGCCCTCCGCTCCCACCCTCATTATATGGATCAAACTAATAAATTGATGTCTCCTTATCTTTACTATGTTTACTTCAAAATAACTGTGTCTATCTGTGATTCCACACCGCTGCTTGGAAGTATGCCGCGCCTGCGCACTGAGCGGGTTCTTCACGTAATCCCTCATCGTAACTCCTCATAAAATACAGATCAAACCTCAAACTGGTAAGTTCTCGTTAATCTTACTATTCTCTGCCACAGAATGTAGTTAAGGCCAGTTCATTGGCTATATTTAAGAGGGAGTTAGATTTGGCCCTTGTGGCTAAAGGGATCAGGGGGTATGGAGAGAAGGCAGGTACAGGATACTGAGTTGGATGATCAGCTATGATCATATTGAATGGCGGTGCAGGCTCGAAGGGCCGAATGGCCTACTCCTGCACCTATTTTCTATGTTTCTATGTACACCCACTAGGGACATTTTTTACATTTACCCATTTTTACAATTAACCTACAAACCTGTACGTCTTTGGAGTGTGGGAGGAAAGTGGAGATCTCGGAGAAAACCCGCGCAGGACACGGGGAGAACGTACAAAGTCCGTACAGACAGCACCCGTAGACGGGATTGAATCCGGGTCTCTGGCGCTGCATTGGCTGTAAGGCAGCAACTCTACCGCTGCACCACTGTGGCCGCACAGTTATCATACCTTCCTCAACTACTTCCTCTGGCATAAAACACCAAGTGCTGGAGTGACTCAGTGGCTCAGGCAACATCTCTGATGGACATGGATGGGTGACATTTGTGGTTGGGACCTCATGCTGAAGAAGGGTCTCCACCTGACACGTCACCTATCCATGTCCTCCAGAGATGCTGTCTGACCCGCTGAGTTACTCCAGCACTTCGTGTTCTATGCAAAAATTCCAGCCTCTGCACTTCCTTGTTCCTCTACTTCCTCTGGAAGTTCATTCCATCCACCAAGCAACCCACGTGTGAAAAACGTACCCTTCCGGTTCCTATTAAATCTTTCCCGTCTCAACTTAAACCTAAACCCTCTGGTTTTAGATTCCCCAACTCTGGGGGAAAAAGGCTCCGTGCATTACCCGATGATGGTGCCGACCGGCAGACGAGCGGGACACGTGAAGTGGGGCGTCGGTAGCGGTGAGGCCACGGCAGCGGCGGTGAAGCCTCGCGGTGGCAGCAATGGTCCACGGTCGACGCGAGCGTGGGGGGACCGCCATGAGGGGTGGGGTGGGGGAGGGAAGAACAATGGATGATGGGGAGGGAGGGAGAACAAAGGACAATGGGGGCCCGCCTTGGGAGAACTGCTGTGTGATGATGGGTAAAATATAAGGGGGAGCCGGCGTGCTTTGTAACTTTGTCAGCGCCGTATGTTGCCGCTATTTGTACACATTGTCTATGCAAGCAAAGAATCTCACTGTGCCTAGTTACATGTGACAATAAAGTATTCCATCCCATCCCAACTATTCCCCCTCGTGATTTTATACACCTCTCGAAGATCATCCCTCAGCCTCCTGCACTCCAAGGAATAAAGTCCAAGCCTGCCCGACCGCTCCCTGTAGCTCAGGCCTTCAAGCTTGGTGCAGCCAGCAGTTATCGCCTGTGCAAAATTGCCCTTGAGGAGGTGCTGGTGATCCAGCCCCTTAAACGCTGCAGCCTTTCTGCTGACGGCACACCCACAGTGTGGGTCGGTAGATGGTTCCAGGATTGAGATTCTATTAGAAGATATTTTACAATGATTATTTGCGGTGATGCTATTGCATTTGTTAATTCCACAGCCGGCAACATTCAGTACACTGCCCTTCAGCAATCTCATGTACAACATGTACAAGCTAAACAAAGGCACTCTACACAACTCTGTGAGTTAAAAAAGGCACTTACAATGGCTTTATAATTGCAGCATACAATGTTAGATTTCAGAAGATCCTTTTGTTCTCACAATGTACATTGTTAGTACCTTTCACTTCCAATCCAGTCTGCAATACACTCCCACTATATGTTACTTTAAAAATATACCGCATGAACCCACACAGCAGTTGTTTAGTTTAGGATCCAGATACAGCATGGAAACGGGCCCTTTGGCCCACCCACTCCATGCTGATCATTGATCACCCATTCACACTGGTTCTATGATATCCCAGCTATTTATCCCCTACACGCCAGGGGCAATGTTCAGAGGCCGATTAGCCGACAAATGCACAAGTCTTTGGGGATGTCACATCTGGAAAACACAAGAGAGAAGGAGCTGGCGGGAACTACAGATGTTGAAGAAGGGCCACAGGCCCCGAGTGTGGGTCAGTGATAGAATCGCAGGGAAGTCAATGGGAATGTGGAGAAAAGAAAATGGGATTGATGTAAGATTAGTGTAAATAGCTGGTTGATGTTCGGCACGGATACAGGTGCTGTATGTCATGATGTCGGTGGGGACGGGGGTGGTGGTGAACTACTCTCAGATGCATGCAGATTTGATAAGGTGCTTCACACACCTCTTCATGGAGGATAGTTAGCTTTGATTAAAGAATTATCTTGGAGTAGCTTCTACGATGGTAACATCTTCAAGGTTAAAACACGTATTCTGTTTGATCCCGACTATGTCTGCTTATCTGTACGGAGTTTGTAAGTTCTCCCTGTAACCTGCGTTGGTTTTCTCCGAGTGCTCTGGTTTCCTCCCACACTCCAATGTCGTACAGGTTTGGAGGTTAATTGGCTTGGTATAATTGTAAATTGTCCCAATGTGCAAAAAGAACTGCAGATGCTGGTTTAAACTGAAGGTAGACACAAAATGCTGGAGTAACTCAGCGGGTGAGGCAGCATCTCTGGAGAGAAGGAATGGGTGATGTTTCGGGTCGAGACCCTTCATCAGCTTGAAGAAGGGTCGTGACCCGAAACGTCACTCATTCTACTCTCCAGAGATGCTGCCTGTCCTACTGAGTTACTCCAGCATTTTGTGTCGATCCTCATCATGGTCATCCATTTTGTTTCTCCTCCCCAACCAAACCCATCACCCTGTTACCCACACACTCCACTAACCGGGTCCTCTCACCCTTCCCCCTGACTGTTCTTGTACGACCACCACCATCACCCCATATTTGGTCTCACTCCACCTTTCTTATCAGATTACTAATCTACACCCTTTGTTGTTACTTCTTCTGGTATAGACACAAAGTGCTGTGGTAACTGGGGTGGCCACGGTGGCGCAGCGGTAGAGTTGCTGCCTTACAGCCGTTGCAGCGCCGGACCCAGATTCAATCCCGACTACGGGTGCAGTTGTTAAAATGGCAGTGCCTCGCGGCAGCGGCCTCTGCAGTCCATCTGTCTTTTTTTTTTTGTCCTATTGAGTGTATAGTTTGATTGTAGTTTATATATTGTTTTTAGCTGTGTACATGTGGGGGGCGGTGGAAACTTTTAAATCTCTTCCCTGTACGGGGGACCCAACCTTTTCCCTGTCGGGTCTCCGTTGTCGTTGGGGCCTAGCACCATGGAGCGGCCTCCCACCGGAACGACCTGGGGCTCCAGTTACTGAGCCTGCGGACCTACCATCGTGGTGCTGGCCGGCTTCGGAGCGTGGAGAGCTGTGGTGGCGCACGGCTGCAACCCGACTACGGAGCTTCGGAGGCTCCAGCCGCAGATCCGGTGGACGGCGACATCGGGAGCGCCCTGGTGGGAGACCGCTTTTCGGAGCTCCCACAACGGCAACTTCTCCCGCCCGAATTGCGGGGTTGAAAACGACCCGGAGCCGGGCCTTACATTGCCCGGCGCGGCTTTAACAGCCGCAGGACTTGCCACCGCTCGCCCACCGGGTGCTCCAACATCGAGACCCGGAGCAGGGCCTTACATCGCCCGGCGCGGCCTTAACGGCCGCGGGACTTGCCATCGCCCGCCGGGGGCTTTAACATCGGGAGAAGAATGGAAAACAGGTGAGAGACAATGACTTTGCCTTCCATCACAGTGAGAAGGAGATTCACTGTGATGAATGTTTGTGTGAATTGTGTTAATTGTGTGTCTTGTTAATTGTTTCTTCTTGTTGTATGACTGCAGAAACCACATTTCGTTTGAACTTCATTTGAGGTTCAAATGACAATAAACGGTATTGTATTGTATTGTCTGTAGGGAATTTGTACGTTCTCCCCGTGACCGTGTGGGTTTTCTCCGAGATCTTCAGTTTCCTCCCACATTCCAAAGATGTACAGGTTTGTAGGTTGTCTAAGTGTTTGTATTAGTGCAAATTGTGCCTAGTGTGTGTAGGATAGTGTTAGTGTGCGGGGATTGTTGGTCGGTGCGGACTGGGTGGGCTGAAGGGTCTGTTTCTGCGCTAGTTCTCTAAACTAAACTAAACTCAGCGGGTCAGGCAGCCTCTCTGGAGAACATGGATAGGTGACGTTCCAGGCCGGGACCCTTCCTCAGACTGATGGTAGTAGGGAGAAGAAAGGTAGGGGTGGGACAAAGCCTGGGAAGGGATAGGTGGATACAGGTGGGGGAGGCTTCAATTGGCAGATGGGTGGGAAAAGGTCAGAAATGAAAATAAGACAAAAGCTGTAAGATAAGAAGAGAAGAGGAATGAAATGTGAAGCCAGAGGAAGGGATGTAGGTGAAAGGTGACCGAGAACAAGGTCCTGACCCGATACGTCACCAATCCATGTCTTCCAAAAATGCTGCCTGACCCACTAAGTAACTCCAGCACTTTGTGTTTTTAAGGTACAATGATGGTCAAGTTTGTCGTGGCAGAAAACTTCCCCGTATCCCTTGAATACAAAACACTGCAATGATTTGAATATTTGCATCTTGCACAGCATTACAAAATCATGTTACTTTTTTCACTTACAGCAAAAAGCTCTAGAATTGGCAGGATTGAATGAGAAGCTGGTAAAATACCTCCTCAAGACGCTTCCATCTTAGATAATGATGTCTCTGCGATTTGAGCTAAAATGCAGATCTGAATAGTCATCTGCTGGATCGAATTCCACTCCTTAGCTCTCTGGTTGGTGCAGAAGACCAGCTAATCCCCTTATTTTTCAGCTAATCACATATTGAGAGCAGTTGACTGAGCACATTGCAAGAATCTATTGCTTGGAGATGCAGTAGTAAAGGAACTGTTCTTTATGCCCTCATAATTTGGACATAACTCCACAGTTCTCTCTTGACAAATGACATCGAAGGAAAGTAATATAAATGAAAGGTATTGGGATTTAAGAAATGAAACAAGAATGATAGCCAATATCTATACACATATGAAATAACGAGCAGGTGCGCTTAAATCGTGTTCCAATACAACTAGCAAGATGAGGAAGTAGTGAAATAAAAGGGCATCCACCTGATTGTATTAGTCTTATTCCCAGAACCTTTATAAGGTGCTGGTCAGACCACATTTGGAGTATTGTGAGCAGTTTGGGGCCCCATATCTGAGGAAGGATTTGCTGGCTCTGAGGGAGTCCAGAGGAGGTTCGCGAGAATGATCCCAGGGTTGATTGGGTTGACATATGATGAGCGTTTGACTGCACTGGGCCTGTACTCACTAGAGATTAGAAAGAAGAGGGGGGACCTCATTGAAACTTACTGAATCGTGAAAGGCCTGGATGTAGAGAGGATGTTTCCACTAGTGGATGAGTCCAGGACCAGAATACATAGTCTCAGAATAAATTTATGTACTTTTAGAAAGGTAGACAAAATTGCTGGAGAAACTCAGCGGGTGAGGCAGCATCTATAGAGAGGAGGAATAGGCGACATTTCGGGTCGAGACCCTTCTTCAGTGATGTCGGGGGGGGGGGGGGGGGGCGTGAAAAAGAAAGGAAGAGGAGAAGACAGTAGGCTTGTGGGAGAGCTGGGAAGGGGGGGGGATGAAGGAGGGAGAAAGCAAGGATTATCTGAAATTGAAGAAGTCAATGTTCATACCGCTGGGGTGTAAACTACCCAAGTGAATTATGACGTATTGTTCCTCCAATTTGTACCGAGCCTCACACTGGCAATGGAGGAGGCCCAGGACAGAAAGGGCAGATTCAGAATGGGAGGGGGGAGTTGAAGTGCTGAGCCACCGGGAGATCAGGTTGGCTAGTGTGAACTGAGCGGAAGAGTTGGGCGAAGCGATCGCCAAGCCTGCGCTTGGTCTCGCCGATGAGGAATTGCTTTAGACAGAGCATGATGAATCTGTGAAATTCATTACCACGGAAGGCTGTGGAGGCCAAGTCAATGGATATATTTAAGGTGGAGACTGATATAGGTTATTGATTAGTCAGGGTGTCGAGGTGTGGGGAGAATGGGGTTGAAAGCTGACGATGGATCAGTCATTCGTGTTCAAAAGGGAACTGCAGATGCTGGAATATCGAAGGTACACAAAATTGCTGGGGAAACTCAGCGGGTGCAGCAGCATCTATGGAGCGAAGGAAATAGGCGACGTTTCGGGCCGAAACCCGTGATGGATCAGTCATGCTTGAATTGCAGAATAGTCTTGATGGGCCAAATGGCCTAATTCTGCTCCTGCACCTCATGAACTTATGAAGAGCCTTTAATAGCCTGTCAATAAAGAGCTTCTTTGCAACATAATGCAGAATGTATATAGTAATTGGACAATGCGTTATAGTCTTTGAGATGATAGAAAAGAACAAGCAGTTAATTAAATCAGGCATCATCTCTTGAGTAAAATTTTCTGCAATAAAATTGTGGTTCATGAATATAGCAATAAAATTAATAGCAATGTGATAATGCAGACCACAAATAAAAAGTGATTGTCACAAATTTTGATATACCTTAAACAAATCAATACGGTGGTAACATTTATCATGGCTGCATGCTGCTTACCACTGAAAATCGGACTTGGCCTCCTCCACTGTCAGAGGGAGGCCGAACGCAAATTGGAGGAACAGCACCTCATATTTCGCTTGGCCAACTTACAACCCAGTGGTATGATTATTGATTTCTCTAACTTCAAGTAACCCTTGCATCTCCACTCTCTCCGTCCGTCCCCTCACCCTAGTCACCGTACTAGTTTCACTGTCGTCTTGGTGAGTTTCACTGACTACCCGTATAACTCGATATTACCTAGCCCACAGCCAACAATGGACCATTGTGAGCTCCAGCTTTCCTTGATCTTCATCCATTTTTGCATATCTTTCATTCATTCGTTCCATATCTCTCTATATCAAAGGTTCAAAGGTTATTTATTGGTCACATACACCATTGGTGTAGTGAAATGCTTCTTGTCATTGCAGCACATAGAAAAAGAATACAGACATAACAATAATAAAGAAATTTAAACATAAAAAACATTCCCCCCACAATGGTTTCCATTATGAGGGAAGGCACAAAGTCCAGTCCCCATCCCATGTCCACCCATAGTCGGGCCTATTGAGGCCTCCGCAGTCGCCTTTACGGAGGCCCGATGTTCCAGGCTGTTCTCGCCGGGTGATGGTGCTCCGGCGTCGTGAGAATCCTCTGGTACCACATACACCTGGTACAGCCGCTTCCTTACTGGAGACCACAGCTTCCGAAGCCGACAGGCCGCGCTGGATGGAGCTCCACCACTGGCGATCTCGGCGAGCTCTGGCTGCTCCACAGACCCGCAGCTCCGTGATGTTTTTCTCGGCGGTCTCAGCTCACCGGAGTTCCAGCACGGCGACCCGGGCAAGGCATCGCCCGCTCCACGATAGCGCTCCAGCGCTGCGCCACCGCCGAAGCCGAGGTTCTGGGCGGTCCCCTCAGGAAACGCCGCTCCAGGCCCGCTGGTAGGCCGTGAGGACGGGTTGAAAGTGCAGCCCGAAGAAAAGCTGCCTCTCCTACCAGGTAGGGACCCTGAAAAGTAGTTTCCCCCTTCCCCCCCACCCCCCACATAAAAAAGACTAGAACTCCAAAAACAAAACACTAAAACTCACTAAAATTTAAAAAAAGAGTGAAAAAACGAACAGCTGCAGTCTGGGCAGCCATACCATACAGGACGGCGCCCCCTAGTCTATATCACAGTGGCTATATCTCACGTTTCCCTTTCCCCTGACTCAGTCTAAAGAAAGGTCTCAACACAAATGTCCCCTATTCCTTTTCTCTGGGGATGTTGCCTGATCCGCAGTTACTCCAGCTTTTTGTGTCTAGCTCTGATCTCTGTGGGCCTAACAGGATTACACTTTAATCATATTTTCTACTTAGCCATTCCCTAATCTCTAATTGTTCTCATGCGTTTGCTGAACCAGGTCCAGCTCAGCTATTAAAGAATAAAAACCATGCCTCAAGGTACAGATTCTGCACTTCATGCATGATAAAATGTACAACCACACCCAGATTCCAGAACACATAGTCTACTCATCGCACGATGATGTCCTTGGCAGGACATTGCTTTGAATCTATGAGCTGGAACAAAATATACAGTGCAATCCACAGTAAGCAAAATGCAGTGGACGCAAGAAAAATGAAGTAAAAGCTCAGTACAGTAACATGGGGGAAGGGAAGGTGGCCATTCTGCCCATTATCTGCTATAACCAAATGAGGGATTACCTAGTAATGGAATATCATTGCATTAGTAGAAACAAAGAATGAATAACTCAGCGGGTCAGGCAGCATCTCTGAAGAACATGCACAGGTGACGTTTCTTCAGACTCTCGGTCAGGAACTGGGCCTGGAATCCAGGTGAGTTAAGGATCAGCGGAGTCAATGGTCGTGGCCCGCGGGGGGGCCGGGGTGCGGGGGGCCGAAGTGCGGGTAATGGTTGGCGGTGTTTATACATCTTTGGAGAACATGGATAGGTGATGTTTTGAGTGGAGACCTTTCTTAGACTCAAGAAACATCACCTATCAATGTTTTCCATGGAAGCCACCTAGATAAGGCGGATGGTTCAACGTTAACAATGCGGGTCTTGCTCTTTATTTTGTCCTGGAGATTCTCTGTTCCAATAGCGCTACTATGCTACAGTATATTTCGCATTGAGAATCCGCCTCTTTCCACTGTACCTTAGTACACATGACAATAATGAACCTATTATTACTGCGGCACGGTGGTGCTGTGGTAGAGTTGCTGCCTTACAGAGCTTACAGTGCCAGAGACCCAGGTTCAATCCTGACTACGGGTGCTGTCTGTACAGAGTTTGTACGTTCTCCCCGTGACCTTCGTGGGTTTTCTCCAAGAACTACGGTTTCCTCCCACACTCCAAAGCCATGCAGGTTTGTAAGTTAATCGGCTTGGTATAAATGTAAAAATTGTCCCTCGTGTAGGATAGTGTTAATCGCTGGTCGGCACATACTCGGTGGGCCGAAGGGCCTGTTTCCACGCTATATCTCTAAACTAAACTAAACTAAACTTCAGCTTCAACTTCACTGTCCCTTCCCAAACTGGAAGAGGTCTGTTTACCAGACAACCACAATGCCCTTGTAAGCGAGCGTGAGTAGTGCTGGCTGCAACTTGGGATCAAACTGCACGTAAAGACTAGCTGCGCACATATGGAAATCTATGACAGGGTGACACTTTTTCACAGCCTGGGGAACCAACTGCTTGGATATATTAAACAGACTTTACAACTTACAGAGTTTTGGTGAGACCACACCTGGAGTATTGCGTACAGTTTTGGTCTCCTAATCTGAGGAAAGACATTCTTGCCATAGAGGGAGTACAGAGAAAGTTCACCAGACTGATTCCTGGGATGTCAGGACTTTCATATGAAGAAAGGCTGGATAGACTCAGCTTGTACTCGCTAGAATTTAGAAGATTGAGGGGGGATCTTATAGAAACTTACAAAATTCTTAAGGGGTTGGACAGGCTAGATGCAGGAAAATTGTTCCCGATGTTGGGGAAGTCCAGAACAAGGGGTCACAGTTTAAGGATAAGGGAGAAATCTTTTAGGACCGAGATGAGAAAAACATTTTTCACACAGAGAGTGGTAAATCTCTGGAATTCTCTTCCACAGAAGGTAGTTGAGGCCAGTTCATTGGCTATATTTAAGAGGGAGTTAGATGTGGCCCTTGTGGCTAAAGGGATCAGGGGGTATGGAGAGAAGGCAGGTACAGGATACTGAGTTGGATGATCAGCCATGATCATATTGAATGGCGGTGCAGGCTCGAAGGGCCGAATGACCGAATGGCCTACTTCTGCACCTATTTTCTATGTTTCTATGTCTATATACTTCAGCGAAGGACCAAGTGATACCTTAAGACGAGTTTTATTTAATTACTCATAGACAATGAGGTGAGCTTATAATACCCACCTATAGTTGTCCTTGAACTGTGTGGATCATGAGTCTAATTATATTTGAAAGTCACACACAAATCAGACCAGAATACGTTTCGAAATGAAAGAGACCGAAAAAAATTGTGGTGTTAGAATTAACAGTTGGAAAGTAATGAAATTTTTGGAAAGATGGTCTGGAGTTTAACTGTTGAGGCAGAGATAGATAGACTTTTGATTATTGCAGGTGTCAGGGGTTATGGGGAGAAGGCAGGAGAATGGGGTTAGGAAGGAGATAGATCAGCCATGATTGAATGGTGGAGTAGACTTGGTGGGCCGAATGGCCTAATTCTACTCGTATCACTGGTACCTTATGACTGGTCAGATATCACAGGCCAGACCAGTCCGCACCGACCAGCGATCCCCGCAC
The DNA here is from genome assembly GCF_010909765.2 of Amblyraja radiata. Classification (NCBI taxonomy): domain Eukaryota; kingdom Metazoa; phylum Chordata; class Chondrichthyes; order Rajiformes; family Rajidae; genus Amblyraja; species Amblyraja radiata. The sequence goes on from NC_045994.1 coordinate 2,916,989, forward strand.
ATTAACACTATCCTACACACTGGGACAATTTACACTTATACCAAGCCAATTAACCTACAAACCTATACGTCTTTAGAGTGCGGGAAGAAACCAAAGCTCTCGTAGAAAACTCACGTGGGTCACGGGGAGAACGTACAAACTCCGCATAGACAGCACCCGTAGTCAGGGGGGGGGATCTTATAGAAACTTACCCGTGTCTCCAGCGCTGCAAGCGCTGTTAGGCAGCAACTCTACCGCTGCGCCACCCAATGTAGCTGTGGGAGGCAGTAAATTTATAGAAGATGTTAGTGGATTGTTTGTCTCATGAGAAGGAGACAAGAGAAATGCAGAAAATGGAGTGTTGAGTATGGTACAAAATCTGTAAATCTGGTTGTGGGGGAGGGGGTGTGTGGGCGGGGGATGCTTGTGGGGGGAATGGGTGTGTGAGCAGGGGCGTTGTGGGGGGAGGGGGGTATGTGGGGGGGATGGGTGTATGGGTGGGAGTTGTGGGGGGAGGGGTGTGTGGGCAAGGGGGGGTTGTGTGGGGAGAGAGGCGTGTGGGTGGGGGCTGAAGGGGGGGAGAGAGCTTGGAGAAAAGACGGGGAAGAGCCATGAGGGAGAGGGGGGTATCATGGGGGAGGAGGGCAGGAGCCAGTGAGGCGGACCAGAGCGGAAGGGGCTGGAGCATGCGATGCAATGGGGGACTCACAGCGGGCGCTGGTCGCTGGTCGCTGGTCGCTGGTCGCTGGTCGCTAGTAGATCTCCTCCGCCGGAATCAGAGTCTCCGCTTTCCGTTTGGCGACATCGCAACGCGCACGGCTGGATCAGGCCACTTCCGGTCCCTCCAAAAATTGTGTCCAGTTGGAGACCTCCACCAGCCACCCTCAGCCCCAGTAAAGACGCGATGGCGCAGGAAGGGGCGGACCGTCACGGGGAGTGACAGGAGAAGAGACCAATCCGTGCAGCGCTGACTGGCAGGAGAGGAGATCGATCAGCCAACGCACGTTTTTTACGATTTTTAAACCTCGCTAACTTTTACAATATGCCACCGATCGGAATGAAACTTAGTGCACTCGCAGCGCAGGAGAACGGTGAGTGAGCTGGCGAAAAATCATAGCACAATCCTGTACTGTTTTTGTGCAAATAGAAAAAACGCCCAAACTGAATGATAACAAGATCAGAGATAGATAGATAGATAGATAGATAGATAGATAGATAGATAGATAGATAGATAGATAGATAGATAGATAGATAGATAGATAGATAGATAGATAGATAGATAGATAGATAGATGTTAGCACCAAGCAGAATGGGAAAAAGTAATCAAAACTCAGGATATAAACTTTTTTAATCAAATTGTCTCCATGGTGTTTTGATTTTTGAGGCAAGCTTTCTTATGCCTAGAATTTGTATTGATCAATACATACAATAGTTAGGTGAGATGCAGAGCCTTATGTCCAGGATTATGAATTATATATACTAAGAGTTATTTTGGGTCCAAAGATGAATTAATTTCCAATGGTAGGAAGCTTCTCACCATTGGTGCAGCACGCCAATACTTTTTCTGCGAATTATTAACAGCATCCCACTGTACCTTAATAAATCACATTATTCCCCCAACAAATCTGGGGATTTATTAAATGGAAGAGTTTGGTCTCTCATAATAACAGGCAGGGTTATTTTACAGAAACACAAAAGAGACTGCTTGTGAGAAAAACAAACAGCTGGAGGAATTCAGTGGGCCAGGCAACATCTGCAGAGGAAAAGTGATGGTTGGTGTTTCTGGCGGAGACCCTACGTCAGGACTGAGAGTGTAGAAGGATGATTGGTGGTGAGGAGAAAGGGAGGGGGGTGGCAGGGGCTGGTAGATAATAGTGGAATCAAATAAGGGGGGGGGAGGGGGGGAGAGAAGGAGGTGTTAGGGAGAGATGGGTTGGTCAGGGCAATAGTTGCACGTAAGATGGGCAGATGGAAATGTGAAAGGTGAACAAAGGGAGAGAGGATCGTAGAGCACGGAAAGAGAATTGCCGTGCATGCCATCAGATAGCCATTCGGTATCTATAGTCCGGGTTGGGTCCGAATTGGGAGGTGGGGAACTGGAGCTGGAAACCATGAAGGTACAAGATGGAGGCGCAGGCAAGGCACGAGGAAGCAAATGTGGCTGTGGTACCAGGTCTGGGTTAGGATGTGGTTGTAGATTTGGAGGGAAGGGGGAATCACAGAGGAGGGGCAGTGAGAGAGGAGGTTGTTAAACTGTCTTCGGAGGGAGGAGGAGAACATCTTGAAAGTAGGCATACCTTGAGGAGATTTCGCAGTGGAGTAGACAAAATGTTCAAGAAGGAACTGCAGATGCCGGAAAATCGAAGGTAATAATAATAATAATAATACATTTTATTTATGGGCGCCTTTCAAAAGTCTCAAGGACACCTTACAAAAATTGAGCATGTAGAGGAAAAACATGTAAGGGGAATGAAATAAATAGTAGAGACATGACTAGTACACAAAGTAAAGACAGAATTCAATACAAAACACAGTATGAGGCAATTAATGCACAGATGAAAAGGGACGGGGACGTGGGGCTAAGGATAGGCAGAGGTGAAGAGATGGGTCTTGAGGCGGGACTGGAAGATGGTGAGGGACACTGAATTGCGGATCAGTTGGGGGAGGGAGTTCCAGAGCCTGGGAGCTGCCCTGGAGAAGGCTCTGTCCCCAAAACTGCGGAGGTTGGACTTGTGGATGGAGAGGAGACCGGCTGATGTGGATCTGAGGGACCGTGAGGGTTGGTAGGGGGAGAGGAGGTCAGTGAAGCATGGGGGGGGGGGGGGGGGGCAGATGGTGGAGGGCTTTGTAGGTGAGGACCAGGATTTTGTAGGTGATCCGGTGGGAGATGGGAAGCCAGTGAAGTTTTTTGAGGACTGGAGTGATGTGATGCCAGGATTTTGTGTGGGTGATGAGTCGGGCGGCTGCGTTCTGGACCAGTTGGAGTCGGTTGATGTAGGTGGAGCTGATGCCAAGGAGAAGTGAGTTGCAATAGTCCAGTCGGGAGGAGATGAAGGCATGGATGAGTCTTTCAGCAGCAGGCGGTGTGAGAGAGGGTCTGAGTTTGGCGATGTTGCGGAGATGAAAGAAGGAGGTTTTAATGACATGGCGGATGTGAGGCTCAAGGGAGAGGGTGGAATCAAAGATCATGCCAAGGTTGCGGGCCTGGGGAGATGGGGAGACAGTGGTGCCGTCGATGGTGAGAGTGGGGTTATTGATTTTGCTGAGTGTGGCTTTGGAGCCTATGAGGAGGAATTCTGTCTTATCGCTGTTGAGTTTGAGGAAATTATGTTGCATCCAGGTTTATATAGCTGACAAACAGGAGTTGATATGGGAGAGGGGGGGGTTGTGGGGGGATTTGGTGCCAAGGTAAATCTGGGTGTCATCAGCGTAACAGTGGAAGTCCAGATTGAAGTGGCGGAGTATCTGACCAAGGGGGAGGATGTAGATGATGAAGAGGAGGGGGCCGAGTACGGAGCCTTGGGGAACGCCTTGAGTGACTGCGGCTGTAGCAGAGGTGTGGTTGTGGAGAGAGATGAAGTGGGATCTGTTGGAAAGGTAGGAACGGAGCCAGCTGAGTGCAGAGCCTTCAATGCCGAGGTCTTTGAGTCTGGTGAGCAGGATGTTATGGTTCACTGTATCGAAGGCTGCGCTCAGGTCGAGGAGGATGAGGATGTTGAGGGAACCAGTGTCAGCAGAGGTGAGGAGGTCGTTGAGGACTTTGAGGAGAGCAGTTTCTGTGCTATGGAGGGGGCGAAAGCCAGATTGGAGGGGTTCAAGTAGGTTATACGCAAGGAGGTGGGAATGAAGTTGCGACGCAACGATACGCTCCAGGGTTTTTGAAAGAAAGGGGAGGTTTGAGATTGGGCGGTAGTTAATGAGAGAGGAGGGATCAAGACCAGGTTTCTTTAAGATTGGTGTAACGGCAGCAGTTTTGAAAGCGGAGGGGACAATTCCTTGGGACAATGAGGAGTTGAAGAGATTAGTGAGGTAGGGGCAGAGAACGGGGAGGCAGGACTTCAACAGAGACCCAGGACCGTTGGAGACAGCGGTGGAGGGTCAGGGCGGTGAGGGCTTGAATCGGGCACGGGGCTTGTTCTCGCGGAGACCCAGGACCGTTGGAGACAGCGGTGGAGGGTCAGAGCGGTGAGGGCTTGAATCGGGCACGGGGCTTGTTCTCGCGGAGACCCAGGACCGTTGGAGACAGCGGTGGAGGGTCAGAGCGGTGAGGGCTTGAATCGGGCACGGGGCTTGTTCTCGCGGAGACCCAGGACCGTTGGAGACAGCGGTGGAGGGTCAGAGCTTACCAAATCCCGTAACGTTCCACACTCCATAGGGAGGGTTTCTGGGGAAGCCGCTGATTGGTGGGAGCAGACTAGAGGAAGCAGCTGATTGGGTGCAACCTCAGGTTAGCATTTCTGCTTTTTGGTTAAAGGTACAGTGATTTAGTAAGGGTACTGTGAGCTAAGGGAGGCTAGGGAAGCGGAAAATCAAAATGTGACAGGAGGATCCAGAATGTGTGAAGATAAAGCTCTAGATGTAAAAGGGGCAAAAACGGAAAGGAAGGGTAGTAAAAATCATCTGAAAGTGCTTTATCTAAATGCGCTGTACACGGTATTAGTGAGACCACATTTGGAATACTGTGTACAGTTCTGGGGTCCATACTTAAGAAAGGATGTACTAGCCCTGGAGGCAGTGCAGCGAAGGTTTACAAGATTAATTCCTGCAATGAGGGGATTGACATATGAGGAAAGGTTAAGTGAGCTGGGACTCTACTCTTTGGAGTTTAGAAGAATGAGAGGCGATCTCATTGAAACGTATAAGATCGTGAGGGGCCTTGATCGGGTGGATGCACCGAGGATGTTCCCAATGATCGGGGAGGCTAGAACTAGGGGACATAGTTGCAGAGTGAGGGGGGGCTCTTTTAAAACTGAGATGAGGAAGAACTTCTTCACCCAGAGGGTGGTTAGTTTGTGGAATTCACTGCCCCAGGGAGCAGTGGAAGCAGAAACGTTAAATTTATTTAAGTCAAAAATAGATGGTTTTTTAGCTGCCAAGGGGATAAAGGGCTACGGGGAGAGGGCAGGGATATGGACCTAGGTATGGTTAGTATAGTAGACCTGAGTGATCTCCTGGACAAGTGTCGATCGCCTGGATTGGGGTCGGAGAGGAATTTCCCGGATTTTTTTTCCCGAATTGGACCTGGGTTTTTATCCGGTTTTTTGCCTCCCCCAGGAGATCACGCGGTTCTTGGGGTGGAGAGGGGTGATAGCGGTATAGAGGGGAGGGTAGTGTCTTGTGTTCTGTGTCTTGTGTCTACTGTTTGTGGGTAAGTGTGTCTGTTTAGTGTTCAGCCATGAGTGAATGGCGGTGCGGGCTCGACGGACCTGATGGTCTACTCTCGCACCTACTTTCTATGATTCTATGATTCTAACAGGGGAGTGGGGAGAGGGTCGAGGGAGCAGGTAGTGGGTTTGGAAGAGCTGATGAGTTTGGAGATTTCAATAGGGGTGACCAGGTCAAACTGGGAGAGGAAGCAGTGTGGAGGAGGGGTAAGGAGGTCAGTGGAGATGTTGAAAGGAGGGTCCTTAGTAGGTGGTGGAGTAGATGCTGGGGAGTCGGGTACAGGGGATAAAGATTGATAGATGGTGCTGATTTTATCAGCGAAAAAGTGGAGGAATGAGTTGCAGAGAACCGGAGAAACTGAAGAAACTCAGCGGGTGAGGCAGCATCTATGGAGCGAAGGAAATAGGCAAAGTTTCGGGTCCTTGATGGATTGATGTGAGAGCGATGTGAAAGACACCGGGGGTGTGGCGTACCTGAAATTGCTAAATTCAATGTTGATACATACCATCGGCACAGTGGCACAGCTGGTAGAGCTGCTGCCTCACAATGCCAGAGAACCAGGTTCGGTCCTGACCTCCAGTGCTGTCTATGTGTTATGGTGGTTTGCCAGATGCTGAGAGAAGTAGGTCGACAAGATGCGCTACCATGGGTGGCGTAGCGGTAGAGTCGCTCCCTTACAGCGCTTGCAGCCCCAGAAAACCGGGTTCGATCCCGACTACGGGTGCTGTCTGTACGGAGTTTTCCTGTACGAGATCTTCAGTTTCCTACCACATTGCAAGTTAATTGGCTTGGTGTATGTGTAAATTGTCCCTGGTGTGTGTAGGATAGTGTTACTTTACAGGGATCACTGGTCGGTGCGGACCCGGTGGGCCAAAGAGCCTGTTTGCACGCTGTATCTCTAAACTAAACTAATGCTGAGAACCATATACAGCATTTTTATCTTCCCCATTGCTCTATCTATTTAACTTAAGTTTCATCTGATTGTACGTATGTGTGAGTGGGTTGGATAGCATAAGAAACAAATCTTTGCACTGTACCGTTGGACAAGTGACCATAATAAACTTAAACCTAAATTTCAGGGTAATTTTAAACTGAGTGGCAAAGGAAAAAGAGGAATATTGAATATGGTTTCTGCCTTGGTCACAAAAAAATCAACTCAAACTTGCACACAAGGCATCAGTCTGAAGAAGGGTCCTGACCCAAAATGGCACCTATCCCTGTTCTCCAGCGAATCTGCCTGACCCGCTGAGTTCACGTACACAGGTTTTCGGTGTAGAATTAGGCCATTCGGCCCATCGCGTCCACTCCGCCATTCAATCATTGATCTCTGCCTCCTAATCCCACTTATCCGCCTTCTCCCCATAACCCTTGACACCCGTTCTAATCAAGAATTTGTCTATCTCTGGCTTAAAAATATCCACTAACTTGGCCTCCACATCCCTCTGTGGCAATGAGTTCCACAAATTCACTACCCCCTGACTAAAGAAGTTCCTCCTCACCTCCTTTTTAAAAGAGCGCCCTTTAATTCTGAGGCTATGACCTCTGGTCCTAGACTCACCCACCAGTGGAAACATCCACCCTATCTATGCCTTTCATTATTCTGTGAGTTTCAATGAGATCCCCCCCTCAATCTTCTAAACTCCAGCGAGTAGAGGCCCAGTGCTGTCAAGCGCTCATCATATGCTAACACACACATTCCTGGAATCATTCTTGTAAACCTTCACTGGACCCACTCCAGAGCCAGCTCATCCTTCCTCCGATATGGGGCCCAAATTTGCACTGTTCCTCCAGCATTTAAAATAGAGAGAGCAAAGGGAAAGATACATAGTGCAGAATGTGGTTCTCAGCATTGTAGGGCATCCATATAACCATATAACCATATAACAATTACAGCACGGAAACAGGCCATCTCGACCCCTCTAGTCCGTGCCGAACACATAGTCTCCCCTAGTCCCATATACCTGCGCTCAGACCATAACCCTCCATTCCTTTCCCATCCATATAACTATCCAATTTATTTTTAAATGATAAAAACGAACCTGCCTCCACCACCTTCACTGGAAGCTCATTCCACAGAGCTACCACTCTCTGCGTAAAGAAGTTCCCCCTCATGTTACCCCTAAACTTCAGTCCCTTAATTCTCAAGTCATGTCCCCTTGTTTGAATCTTCCCTACTCTCAGTGGGAAAAGCTTTTCCACGTCAACTCTGTCTATCCCTCTCATCATTTTAAAAACCTCTATCAAGTCCCCCCTTAACCTTCTGCGCTCCAAAGAATAAAGCCCTAACTTGTTCTTCAGTATCCCGTTCCCCTTTCCTCATTTGGTCTCGGAGGCACCTTCGTCCCTCTAAGCTGGTGAGCAGTTTGTCCATTTATGAACACAAACCAGCATCTGCTGTTCCTTGCTTCTGCACAAGGAATAGTGTGGGAAACTTCTGTATGATAGCTATTGATAGGGGACGATCAGCCATGATCACAATGAAATGCGGTGCTGGCTCGAAGGGCCGAATGGCCTCCTCCTGCACCTATTTTCTATGTTTCTATGATACACTACGATAGAAGTTTTTTTATCCCAGAAGGAAATTGGTCTGCCAACAGTCATAGAAACACAAGATACATGAAAGTGACAAGTGGAAAAGATTGGGGATGTGCACAGATTGGGGAGGGGGGTTGGGGAGAGTCAGTCTACCCCATGACAGAAGGTGGAGGAGTTGTACAGTTTGATAGCCACAGGGAAGAAGGATCTCCTGTGGCATTCCGTGCTGCATCTTGGTGGAACCAGTCTGTTGCTGAAGGTGCTCCTCAGGTTGACCAGTGTGTCATGGAGGGGGTGAGCTGTATTGTCCAGAATTCTCCGCAGTTTGAGAAGTATCCTCCCCTCCAAGACCAACCTCCCATGAATCCAACGGAGCCGGCCTTCCTGATGAGTTTATTGGTCCCATTGGTATCCGCGGCCTTCGCCCTGCTGCCCCAGCACATGGCAGCGAAGAAAATGGCACTGGCTACCACTGATTGGTAGAACATCTGCAGCACCTTACTGAAGACGTTGAAGGAGTGGAGCCATCTCAAATAGTACAGCCGGCTCTGTCCCTTCTTGTACAGGGCCTCAGCTGTCCAGGTACACTCCTAGGTATTTGTACTCCCTGGTAAACTGCACATCCACACCATTGATGGAGACAGGGGACAGGGGTGTTCCTCTCCTCCTAAAGTCCACCACTAACTCCCAGTGTAGGCAGACACTGGAAATCGATGAAAACCATCCAAGCCAGAGACAATGAGTCAGTCAGTGTCGTATTCTGCATGGTCTGGTGTTCACAGAAACTGCAGGGTGGGAAGGGCAGCATTGGAAAGAGTCTGAAGGTCACAAAATGGTCTTAAATCACAGCCGCAGCAGCATGACAAACCTCTGGCTCAATCTGCAGCCTCTTTACTCATTCTTTACTGCATTCTTAAGTTCATATTTTAAATAAAGAATTAATGGCATTACTAAATGCAAAAATATTCAAAATGAATCTGCAAGTCAATGAGGTTGTTCAATCAGCAGCAGGTGAATATGTCCACAAAACATCACGGTAAATGATCACCACATCCGAACTTTGCATTGGTGATGTTCAAGGACATTTATTAATAGATGTGATAAGTCTTTTGTAATACATTTAAATACTTTTTGCAATTGTATTTTAATTGCAGACAATTCCCAAGGCTTTCAGCACTTAGAAGATCCAATAAAGAGGTTATACCGGGAGCTTTTAAAGAGCCTGTATAAAGAGCCGGGATGGCATGGCAGTGCAGCGGTAGAGACCCAGGTTCAATCCTGACTACAGGTGGTGTCAGTGTGGGGTTTGTACGCTCGACTTGTGACTGTGTGGATTTTCTCCGGGTGCTCCAGGTTTCCTCCCACATCCGAAAGATGTGCAGGTTTCTAGCTATTGCCCCAGTGTACAGGATACGTGTGGGATAACATAGAATTATTGCATGGGAGATCGATGGTAGATGTGGACTCGGTGGGCCGATGGGCCTATTTCCACGCTGTATTTCCAAATGAAACCTATCAATTCTCTATAGAATCCTACAGCATAGAAACAGGCTTTTCGGCCCAACTTGCCCACACCGACCAAGGTGATTTGACTATAGGAGCAGGGAGGTTCTACTGCAGTTGTACTTTGGTGAGACCACACCTGGAGTATTCTGGTTAGACCACACCTGGAGTATTGCGTACAGTTTTGGTCTCCTAATCTGAGGAAAGACATTCTTGCCATAGAGGGAATACAGAGAAGGTTCACCAGACTGATTCCTGGGATGTCAGGACTTTCATATGAAGAAAGACTGGATAGACTTGGCTTGTACTCGCTAGAATTTAAAAGATTGAGGGGGATCTTATAGAAACTTACAAAATTCTTAAGGGGTTGGACAGGCTAGATGCAGGAAGATTGTTCCCGATGTTGGGGAAGTCCAGAACAAGGGGTCACAGTTTAAGGATAAGGGGGAGGTCTTTTAGGACCGAGATGAGAAAAACATTTTTCACGCAGAGTGGTGAACCTCTGGAATTCTCTGCCACAGAAGGTAGTTGAGGCCAGTTCATTGGTTATATTTAAGAGGGAGTTACATGTGGCCCTTGTGGCTAAAGGGATCAGGGGGTATGGAGAAAAGGCAGGTACTGAGTTGGATGATCAGCCATATCATATTGAATGGCGGTGCTGGCTCGAAGGGCCTAATGGCCTACTCCTGCACCTATTTTCTATGTTTCTATGTCCCATCTACACTAGTCCCACCTGCCTGTGTTTGGCAAAATGCCATGACTTTTCTTAGCATTCAAACAAGTAGCTTGAGGCAGCATAAACAAAATCACTGACTGCAAATTAGTTTTCATGTTTACTTTAATGTTTCCTTTATTGAACACACAAAACTTGAGGGAATTAAAAAATATATATATTGATATTCTGAATTTGCATACACAGAAACATAGAAAATAGGTGCCGGAGTTGAACATTGTTTCGCCTTCCATCACAGTGAGGAATGTGTAGGAGTCACTGTGGTGGATGTTCATGTTAAAATGTGTTTTTTTGAGTGATCTGTTATTTTTAATTGTATGACTGACCTGGCCAATGAAATTCCTCGTATGTTGCAAAACATACTTGGCGAATAAAGTGTGATTCTGATCTGAGTAGACCATTCGGCCCTTCGAGCCAGCTCGATCATGGCAGATCATAAAAAATCAATACCCCGTACCTGCTTTCTAGCCATATCCCTTGATTCCTTCAGCCCTCAGAGCTGTATTTAACTCTCTTGAAAACATCCAGGGAATTGGCCTCCACTGCCTTCAGTGGCAGAGAATACCATAGATTCACAACTCTCTGGGTGAAAAAGATTTTCCTCATCTCAGTCCTAAACGGCCTACCCCATTTTCTTAAACTGTGACCCCTGGTTCTGGACTCCCCCAACATCGGGAACATTTTTCCTGCATCAACCCTGTCCAATCCCTTAAGAATGTTATAAATACACAGAGGTCATACAGCACAGAAACAGGCCCTTCAGCCCAACATGTCCCTGCTGACCAAGATGCTCCATCTGAGCTAGTCTCATTTGCACATATCCCTTCAGTTTCCTAGCCATGCACCTGTCCAACTAATGAAAACTCTTGAAAACTCAGCAGATCATGCGGTGCACTGCAGAGTATTTCAAATGTTTTGTTTTGTTAACTTCAGATTTACAGCATCCATAGCAGTTTGCTCGTCTCCTCCAAACACAACAAATTTAGCACAAGATTTAAACTGATGTTTTAAGGTAATTCTGATGAAGATCTACAATATCAGAGCCGTCAAGGCAATCAACTAACTCTAAACCTGATTCACTAAAAGTATTTCAAGGTCTTTCACCTCATTGCATTTGCGTATTGTTTTGTGAATAACATACATTTGTCAACATTACATTTGTCAACAGTTGTAATGCATCGAAGATAGACAAAAGTGCTGGAGAAACTCAGCAGGTGTAGCAGCCTCTATGGAGCGAAGGAAATAGGCAACGTTTCGGACCGAAACCCTTCTTCAGGCCCATAATGCATCAGTCATTCGTCATTTACACATATTATGAAGTATTATATGTATAGATATTAAAAATATAGATGTGTGTGTGTGTGTTGGAAAGAACTGCAGATGCTGGTTTAAATCGAAGATAGACACAAATTCTGGCATAACTCAGCGGGACAGGCAGCATCTCTGGAGAGAAGGAATCGGTGACGTTTCGGGTCGAGACCCTTCTTCAGACTGATGTTAGGGTAGTGGGCAGCACAGAGGTAAAATGTAGTCGGAGACAGTAAGACTGGTCGGACAACTGGGAAGGGGAGGGGATTGAGAAAGAGGGAAAGCACGGGCTACTTGAAGTTAGAGAACTCAATGTTCATACCGCTGGGGTGTAAGCTACCCAAGCAAAATGTGATGTACTGTTCCTCCAATTTGCGCTGACAATGGAGGAGACCCAGGACAGAAAGGTCACTGTGGGATTGGGAGGGGGAGTTAAAGTGTTTAACATCTTGGAGATCAGGTAGGTTTCGGCGGACTGAGAGGTTGAGTTCAGCGAAACTATCGCCGAGCCTGCGCTTGGTCTCGCTGATATACAGGAGTCCACACCTGGAACAGCGGATACAGTAGATGAGGTTGGAGGAGGTGCAATTGAACCTCTGCCTCACCTGGAAAGACTGTCGGGGTCCTTGGACAGATTCGAGGGGGGAGGTATAGGGACAGGTGTTGCATCTGCTGCGGTTGCAGGGGAATGTACCTGGGGAGGGGGCGGTTTTGGTGGGAAGGGACGAGTTGACCAGGGAGTTGCAGAGGGAACAGTCTCTGAGGCACTAAAAACTTGTCCCACTGTGGTCATTCCTTCTTCTCCCCGATCCCACCAGGCAGAAGATATAGAAGCTTGAAAGCCCGCACCACCAGAATTAGGGACAGCTTCTTCCCCTCTGTTATCAGGCTGCTGAACGGTCCTTCCATAATGGGAATGGGAGGGTGTTGAAGTGTTGAGCAACTGGAAGATCATGTGGGTTTAGACGGACTGAACGGAGGTATTCAGCGAAACGATGGCTGAGTCTGCGCTTGGTCGCACCGATATATAGGAGTCCACACTTGGAACAGCAGATACAGTGGATGCAGGAGGTGCATGTGGGCCTGTCCCGCTGAGTTCCCGATGTTGGGGGAGTCCAGAACCAGGGGCCACAGTTTAAGAATAAGGAGTAAGCCATTTAGAACGGAGACGAGGAAACACTTTTTCTCACAGAGAGTGGCGAGTTTGTGGAATTCTCTGCCTCAGAGGGCGGTGGAGGCAGGTTCTCTGGATGCTTTCAAGAGAGAGCTAGATAGGGCTCTTAAAAATTGCAGAGTCAGGGGATATGGGGAGAAGGCAGGAACGGGGTACTGATTGGGGATGATCAGCCATTGAATGGCGGTGCTGGCTCGAAAGGCCGAATGGCCTACTCCTGCACCTATTGTCTATTGAGTTACTCCAGCGTTTTGTGTCTATCGGTGGGCGGCGCGACTTTCGTCAGCAGCGGCCTCTGCAGTCCGTCTGCGTTTTTATTATTTTATGTAGTTTTTGTTATTTTTTGTTGGGGTATGTGTGTGGGGGGGAGGGGGTAACTTTTAAATCTCTCCCTGCACGGGAGACCCGACCTTTTCTTTGTCGGGTCTCCGTTGTCGTTGGGGCTGCAACGAGGAGCGGCCTCCAACAGGAAGACCGGGGGCTGTGGTGCCGACTACTCACCTCACCGTCGCGGAGCTGGCCGAGTCCAGAGCGGGTGGAGCTGTGGTGGATGCTGCTGCGGCCCGACCTCCGGAGCTTCGGAGGCTGCAACTGCGGGTCTGGCGGACGGCGGCACCGGGAGCCCGCGGGTCCCTGGAGGGAGACCGCTTTTTCAGGACTCCCGCAACGGCGACTTCTCCCGCCCGAGTTGCGGGGTTGAAGAGCTCCTGGAGCGGGGCCTTACATCACCGCCCCGCGCGGCTTGGAATGGCCGCGGGACTCTGCGAGCGCACGCCGGGGGCTCTAACATCAAGAACCCGGTGTGCGACCTTGCATCACCCGGCGTGGCTTTAATGGCCGCGGGACAATTCGCCATCGCCCGCCGGGGGCTTTGACTGACATCGGGGGGGAGAGTGCAGTGGAGAGATAAGTTTTTTTGGCCTTCCATCACAGCAATGTGATGGATGTTTATGTAAATTATGTTGTGTCTTGGGTCTATTTGTTTGTAATGTATGGCTGCAGAAACGACATTTCGTTTGGACCTCAAGGGGTCCAAATGACAATAAATTGAATTGTATTGTATTGTATCTTCGATTTAAACCAGCATCTGCCGTTCTCTCCTACATGTAAATATCCTTTAGTTTAGTTTCAGTTCCGGGATACAGCATTCTATTGGGAGGAAATGTCTCACCGTACCATAACTAGCCAGAAACTGAAACACAACTGGAAAAGTGGGCGAAAAATAGACTGCAGCGTAGAGGAAAGAAAAGAGCAGGATTGGAAAGGAGGAGATGAATGAGGAAATGATTGGAATTAGGCTTGGGGTGTTGCTGGAATCAGATGAGAGGAGGCAAGGGTGAAGGTAGCTTGGGTTAGGAGCAAAAAGGTAAATGGTTCTGATGGAGGATAAACGTCAAAACGTTCAGAACATCACTGCAGGAGCCCCTCAGGGCAGAGATTTGGGTTGAATCATCTTCTGTTGCTTCAACGGTCTGCTTCCATCTTCATGTGAGAAGGGGGATGTTTAATCTCATTCACAAGTCTTCAGCAAAATGAAGCAATCACCTATATGCTCCCGACAGCATTCAGGCATGGCTCGGTAAGCGGCAAGGAATATTTGTGCCACGGAAGTGCCAACAAGAGAGATGTGTAGGAAAGAATTGCAGATGCTAGTTTAATTCGAAGATAGACACGAAATTCTGGAGCAACTCAGCAGGGCAAGCAGCATCTCTGGAGAGAAGGAATGGGCGACGTTTCGGGTCGAGACCCTTCTGCAACATTGCTTCTCTCCAGAGATGCTGCCTGTCCCGCTGAGATACACCAGCACTTTGTGTCTATCTTTTCCAACAAGAGAGATGCTACTTACCTCAGCCAAGACTATCAACATCCTGAGGGCCAACATTGATCAGCAACTCACTGGCTAAGCAACATAGATATTGCAGTGCTGAGGGTCAGAGGCTGGGTAGTCTGTGGTGAGCGACTCATGTCCAGTCATCTCACCGTTTTTCCAGCATTTCTGAGTCGCACCAGGAGTGTTTTAAAAAAAAAAATTATTATTATTTTTATTAGAAGTAATTGTACAAGAAAACATTCGGCATGTAAAATTATACAATTATCGTACAGCTTCCATTTTAACCTTTTAACCTGAAAATGAGAGAAAAGAAGAGAGAAAGAACAATAGAGAGAAAAGGTGAAAAGTGAAAAGATAAGACCCCTAGATTACCAAACTAGTGTGGCCAAAGCGTGAATAAAGTTATGAGAGAGAGAAAAAAAAGGAGAAAGTAAAAAGAAAAAAGTGGAGATATACCTGCCTCTCGTCCCCCCCACCCACCTCACCCAACCCAGAATCGGATTTAAATCTAAATTGGTGTTGCTAGGCTGTGGGCCGAGCATCAAAAATGTGTCTAGAAATAGGTTTTCGTGACCCAAGTCACCAAACTACATGAAATTTTCCACAGATTTAGATGAAATATAATTGAGAAGGATGTCATAACTCGTCATTGCCAAAAGTTGTACATTAATTAATTAAACTAATTAGAAAATGAAATCAGGAAAATAAGCGCCATCTAGTGGCCAATGCCTGTATTAAACCATGGGCAGCCTATTTCCGTGTTAGAATCATAGAATCATAGAAAGTAGGTGCGAGAGTAGACCACCAGGTCCGTCGAGCCCGCACCGCCATTCACTCATGGCTGAACACTAAACAGACACACTTACCCACAAACAGTAGACACAAGACACAGAACACAAGACACTACCCTCCCCTTTATACCGCTATCACCCCTCTCCACCCCAAGAACCGCGTGATCTCCTGGGGGAGGCAAAAAACCGGATAAAAACCCAGGTCCAATTCGGGAAAAAAATCCGGGAAATTCCTCTCCGACCCCAATCCAGGCGATCGACACTTGTCCAGGAGATCACTCAGGTCTTACTATACTAACCATACCTAGGTCCATATCCCTGCCCTCTCCCCGTAGCCCCTTATCCCCTTGGCAGCTAAAAAACCATCTATTTTTGACTTAAATATATTTAACGTTTCTGCTTCCACTGCTCCCTGGGGCAGTGAATTCCACAAACTAACCACCCTCTGGGTGAAGAAGTTCTTCCTCATCTCAGTTTTAAAAGAGCCCCCCCTCACTCTGCAACTATGTCCCCTAGTTCTAGCCTCCCCGACCATTGGGAACATCCTCGGTGCATCCACCCGATCAAGGCCCCTCACGATCTTATACGTTTCAATGAGATCGCCTCCCATTCTTCTAAACTCCAAAGAGTAGAGTCCCAGCTTACTTAACCTTTCCTCATATGTCAATCCCCTCATTGCAGGAATTAATCTTGTAAACCTTCGCTGCACTGCCTCCAGGGCTAGTACATCCTTTCTTAAGTATGGACCCCAGAACTGTACACAGTATTCCAAATGTGGTCTCACTAATACCGTGTACAGCTGCAGCAAGACCTCCGTGTTTTTATACTCAATCCCCCTAGCAATAAAGGCCAAAACTCCATTGGCCTTCCTGATTGCTTGCTGCACCTGCATACTGACTTTTAGTGATTCATGTACTAATACCCCTAGATCCCTTTGCGTTGCATTACAACGCAGCTCCTCCTCATTTAGAAAATAACTTGCCCTATCATTTTTTTCCCCAAAGTGAATGACTTCACATTTATTAGTATTAAATTTCATCTGCCAAGTTGTTGCCCACTCACCTAGCTTATCTATATCCTTTTGCAGACTCTTCCTATCCTCCTCATCCCCTACTTTCCCTCCCATTTTCGTATCGTCCGCAAATTTTGATATATTACACTTGGTTCCCTCCTCCAAATCATTTATATAAATTGTGAACAACTGGGGTCCCAGCACCGACCCTTGCGGAACCCCGCTAGTTACCGGTTGCCATCCCGAGTATGAACCATTTATCCCCACTCTCTGCTTCCTATTTGTTAGCCAATCCTCTACCCATGCTAATATATTACCCCCAATCCCATAATTTTTTATTTTTAGCAATAGTCTCTTATGTGGCACCTTGTCAAAAGCCTTTTGGAAGTCCAAGTATACCACATCCACCGGTTCCCCTTTATCCACCCGGGTTGTTACTTCCTCAAAGAATTCGAGCAGATTCGTTAAACACGATTTCCCCTTCACAAAACCATGCTGGTTCTGTCCGATGAAGTCATGTTTATCCAAGTGCCCCGTTAGTGTTTCTTTAATAATTGTCTCTAACATTTTACCCACCACCGATGTTAGACTAACCGGTCTATAGTTACCCGCCTTCTGTTTACTTCCTTTTTTAAATATAGGTGTTACATTGGCCATTTTCCAATCCACTGGGACCGTTCCTGCCTCCAGGGAGTTTTGGAAAATTGAACCAAAATGTTGCAGTCCATTTAAACTATATATTATTATACCAATATATATATATATATATATATATATATATATATATATATATATATAACCTGTTAATATGAATGTTACCATATATAATTAAGTATAATTATCTATATTACTAAAACTCTGTTCTTGACCGGTTTTGGCTTTCTGTGCTGCGGTTTCCGAGAGTACGCTGCCACCTACGGCCGTCATTTTTGACCACCTCGCTCAGAGCCCCCCTCCGCCGCATATGTGTGCCGAGGATTTTTCCCGTCGATGAAAATTGACAGAGATATTAATGTTTTTACAACATTCCCCATTCTCTCTGCTGCCCCTGCTGGAGGGAGGGGGAGGGACTATAAAACCAGGAAGTGGTGTGCCTCAAACAGTCTCTGCAAGTGGTGTGCCTCAATCAGTCTCTGCAAGTGGTGTGCCTCAATCAGTCTCTGCAAGTAGTGTGCCTCAATCAGTCTCTGCAAGTGGTGTGCCTCAATCAGAGCTTTGAATGACTGACAAATGTCTACAGCACTGTGAGTACCCTTAATTTGGTTTGAAAATGAAAATATGGTTAGAGGTAAAAAAGCACTGCCTGCAAATGGTTGTTTGGGTTTGGGTTGAAGTAAAAAGGCACTCTCTCCCCCCCCCCCCCCCCTCCTCTCCACCCACCCCCCCCCCCCCCCTCTCCTCTCCCCCCCTCCCTCTCTCTCCCCCCTCCCTCTCCTCTCCCCCCCTCCCTCTCCTCTCCCCCCTCCCTCTCCTCTCCTCCCCCCCTCTCCTCTCCCCCCTCTCCTCTCCTCTCCCCCCTCCTTCTCCTCCTCTCCTCTCCCCTCCCCCCTCCTCTCCTCCCCCTCTCCTCTCCCCTCCCTCTCCTCTCCCCCCCTCTCCTCTCCTCACCCCCTCCCCTCTCCTCACCCCCTCCCCTCTCCTCACCCCCTCCCCTCCAATCCCCCCCTCTCCTCCCCCTCCCCCACCGTCCCTCCCCTCCACACACCCCCACCCCCTCCCTGCTCCACACCTCTCCCCCGCCCCTCATCTCACCCCCTCTCAGCACTCCCCCTCTCTCCACCCTCTCTCTCTCTCTCCCCCCCTCTCTCTCTTTCTCCCCCCTCCATTAGCGTGAGTGCGGGAGGGGGGGGGGGGTAGTTAGTGTGTGACGCTGCATGCCGCCTCCCCCCCCCACAACCGCACGTTGGGGGAACAGACCCAACGGGTCTGCACTTGGTCTAGTATTATATAAAAATAATATGATGAATATAATTGTGAGTGTTTTTTTTAATGACACTGTCGCAGAGGTCCTGCTCCTGAACCAGCCTAATTAATGGGTTAGGGCAGTTCTTGTGGGTTCCTCCCTTTACTGAACCCCACTGACTGCCAGTGTGCAGAGTGGGGGTGACGGCCATAGTGGGACTGGGGCAGTGCCAGGCAGGAATGTTCCAGTCGCTTTAATAGGAAATTAAATGAGACTGCAGCAGATGTCCCAGGTTTTAAGGGCTCATGAACCTGCCTAAATAAAGGGTCAGGACAGATCCTCTAGGTTTCCTCATTTACTGAACCCCACTGACTGCCAAAGTGGGGAGAGTGGGAGTAACGGCCATAGTGGGACTGGGGCAGTGCCAGACCTGTAAGAGACCTGTCTTATTTCTGATGTAAATGTCACATCCTGGCCAAGAATCGAATGCTCTGATGTTTACTCGATGAATATTCATTTTAAGCTACAATTAGCTTATATTTATGTTATAGACCCCCCCCCCCCTCCCCCCCATGATGGTGCCTTTGCAAATGAGGGCTATTACCTTTGACCTAAAAGAACCCTAAAAGTGTTGCATTGTTTATCTCTAGTTTGTGTGTGTGTCTGTGTCTGCCTTTCAAACGTGTATCTGTGGATGTCAGTCTGTATGTACGTGTGGATGGATGTATGTGTGCATGTATGTTTGGATGTGTACATGTATGTCTGCGTGTGGATGTGTGTGTGTGTGCGGATTTATGTGTGCATGTATGTGTGTGTTTGCATGCATGGAAGTGTGCGTATGGATGGATGTGTGTGTGTGTGGATGTGCATATGTGTGGATCGGTGGGTGGATTGTCGCAGTCATTCACCGGCACGCCATTATCATAAGTAATTCACTCATTGTTTAAATAATTTGACCAAATAAACAGTGAAACGATCCACATTAAAACAAAACTTTATATAATCATTTTTTTCCACAATATATTTCTTTTGTGTACTTTGAACATTTACAAATGATGCAATGCGCTGGTAGGACATGCCTGCGGTCAGTGTGCTCGACAGTTGTTGTTTGTTGACTATGACTTGTCATGGATCGAAGCAGTCTCTTTGGGGCCGGCTCATCTGCTTCACCATCAGGAACTGCCTCTTGAGGTGATGCACCTGCTTCAGGCTTTTCAGCGTCTTGAACTCAATTGAAAGAGGAAAAAGAAAACAGAAAAGGAATGAAAAGTAAAATAAATCAACATCCTCAAATATATCTTTTCATTTTTCAAAGTAACATCATATGATCATAAGTAAAAAGATTTGTTGTTTGAGTCCTATCATTACCTTTCTTCCTTCTAGACTTTGCTATCGCTCGATTTATTGTTGTTATGTTGCAGAAGTGACGATAGCACGTTGCATGATAACCCAGGATACACTGCTGCCTCCTAATAATAGAAGATAATATGTGTCAGGATGTATTTTACATCTTTTCATGTTTTATATTATGTAAGACAATATCGACATATCAATGAGGAAATTAAACATGTATGCATGTCCAGGTAGATGGGATGGCAAGTCTGCAAATTATCAAATTAGTGTTCATTAAAGCACAGTGCATGTCCACACAAAACACTTTTGTGTGGACAGGCTCTGAAGAGTGGAGGGGCAGAAGCTGCAGAAAAAAAAAATCTCATATTACTTAGGTCTGCATGGACTTCAATTCATAAAATGTCAATCTCTTCTTAATGTCAATGAGACTTACACTGTAATTTACTGCCATAGATAAGACTTCAAGTTCAAGTGCAGGAGCAGAGGGTGCAGAATAGCTAGAGAAAGAAACATCTCATAGTACCTAGGTCTGCATGGACTTCCATTCATAAAATGTCAACCTCTATTTAATGTCAATGAGACTTACACTGTAATTTACTACAATTGATAAGTTATTTCAAGTTTAAGTAGAGGCTACAGAAAAAAAAGTCTCCGTCATTAAGTCTGCATGGACTTCAATTCATAAAATTTCAACCTCTTCTTAATGTTAATGAGAATAACAATAGGTTACTACCATAGAAAAACTAGTTCAAGTTCACATATCACCAATTCATTTCTACAGAAACATCAACCATTTCTGACCATTTTTCACTGCAATGGAAGCCTATAAATTGCGATCAATATCCCTCCGTTTTTCTCCCGTGGTCGGGGCTGGAAACGGCCGCTAGACCCTAGTGACTACAGGCACTATGTACAGCCTTCCCCCCCCCCCCCCCCCGCGGCGATGATCCGCGGTTCCGCGTTTGCGAATCGGCCGCTTCTTAATTGAGACCGCGGCTTCATTATATTAAGTACCTAGGCCCTGCGGTCGGAGCACTTTTTCCCGGTAAGTTATCGCAGGCAGCTCATAGATTAGCTGTTAAAGACTTATTACTCTACTACAAGCTGGCATTAGTGACAATGTTTAATTGACTGTGTTTATGGATACATATAGTTTAGGCCCTCAACTTCATGAATGATTGAATGAATGAATGAATGAATGAATGAATGAATGAATGAATGAATGAATGAATGAATGAATGAATTTATTCACATTATGAAAGGGTGCAATTAAATTAATTAAAGTCCATACAGATAGATTTTCATAAATTCAGACTTTAGATCTTACCTTTCAGTTAGAGTTGATTCCTGGCTGTCTTCTTTGTGTTCCAGCACCTCAGCAGTGACTTTGCTTTCAAGGCTTTCTTCCACTTAGCAGCACATTCTTCAGCCTTTTTAATGCTTTTCTCACTAAATTCAATTACCCTGCTGCAAGTTTCCACGACATGTATTCCACAGAACAACAAATCGGAATCTCCAGTAAAACAGGCATCTGTAGAGGCACCCTCAGCCATGTTGTGTGCTAGCCTGAAGCAAAGCGCGTGATTGGCCAACTGGCAGACAACTCAATGTTAAACGTGCTTTGATTGGACTAACAATTACCCGAAATTTTTCCGGCTTTTCTCTAATTTAATAAAAATGTGCAAGTCTTGTTCATGACGAGTTTCAGGGGTGATTTATATAATTTTTTTACACAATATGTGAAAATGTCATGTAGTTTGGTGACTTGGGTCACGAAACAGTAGAATAAAGCTCTTCGGCCCACAGCCTATGCGTCATACCATCCTTGTACGAATTCGGTAAAGGGTGTCCATGTCTTGAAAAATTGATCTGGTTTTTCTGCCAAGACAAGTCTAATATTTTCCAAATGTAGTGTCTCGGACATGTTTGTAATCCACATCTTCACAGTAGGGACTGGTGTGTGTTTCCAAAATCATGTTCCTGTTATACCAGGAGTGTAACAGGAACATAATGGAATGCTCTCCACTTGCCCGACTGAGTGCACTTACAGTAATGTTTGAGAATCTCAACATGATGCAAAACACCTATTTGAATGGTGCATCATCCAACACGCTAAACATCCATTCCCTCCCCCTCTGACACATATCAACTCCAACACATACCATTTACAAAACGCACCCTAATTGTGCACCTGGGTCACCGTGCACTTCAGCACAGGGAATAAATCCTGGATCACCATAAGTAACTGTACTGTGGCCACATCTTTACCAAGAGGACTGTCACGGTACAAGGAGGCAGCTCCCCAGCCACTCAGGGACAGTAAGGGCTGAGCAATAAATACTGGCCTCAGTGTAGGAAGAAACTGCAGATGCTGGTTTACACCCATTCCTTCTCTCCAGAGATGCTGGCTGTCCCGTCGAATTACTCCAGCATTTTGTGTCTAAATACTAGCCTCTAATGGACACCTTGCCCAAAATATTACGCCTACAGATCCCAGAGAACAGAAGACCAAGCATTTATTCAATGGCAGCAACACAATTGGGGATAACCATATGAGGGTTTCGTGGTGGGAATTGGGGTGAGAGAGCTAGAGTTCAGATAGACCAGCGGAGGGGTCACCATGAAATCAGAAGGCATTATTTCCAATGAAACATACCCAATTTTCCCCAGCTACTTTTCGGAGATAGACACAAAAACCTGGAGTAACTCAGTGGGACAGGCAGCCTCTCAGGAGAGATGGAATGGGTGATGTTTCGGGTCGAGACCCTTCTTCAGACTGGCTAGCGATAAGGGAAACAAGAGATATCGGCGATGATATGGAGAGATAAAGAACAATGAATGAAATATATGCAAAAAAGTAACGATGATAAAATAAATAGGCCATTGTTGGCTGTTTGTTGGGTGAAAACGAGAAGCTGGTGCGACTTGGGTGGGGGAGGGATAGAGAGAGAGGTAGTCTCCAGACATGCTGCCTGTCCCGCGGAGTTACTCCATCTTTTTGTGTCTATTTTCGGTTTAAACCAGCATCTGCAGTTCCTTCCTATACTTTTAGGAGATCACTGAGAGTAGCCTTGATGGGAAAAGTGAACAGTTAGAAACAGGTCCTGTATCTCAACATAAACTGATGAATAATAACGTGATGCTTTTCAGAAGAGTGTTCTACTTGAGATATTTCCCACTGGAAACAACTAATGGGCCAAATTAGAAATGATGACTCTGTCTGTTTGCGTATCGTCACCAATCAAATGAGTCTCATTTAATAGAAAACTAACACAGTTGATTTTCAATGGATCAATATTTTTGATTTGCTTGAGCACTGAAAATGTCTGCAAATTCTGCATGCAAATAACATTCCAAAGATAAATGGATTAGACAAATACAGATATTATGAAAACCGCAATCACTAAATTTATTAGTGGGGCTGCATTGCTAAATGCATTTAGATTAGTTGGTTGAAAAGGTCATGTAATATTAAATACAAACTAGGAGAAAAAGGTATTCCATGAAAGTTAAGTTTATTGTCAAACATGTATGGTGAGGTACAGGTACAATAAACAATTTTCTTGCAACAGCATCATGGGCACATATTCAGACAACACACAATAGCATACATCTCATGTTCAAGAAGGAACTGCAGATGCTGGAAAATCGAATGTAGACAAAATTGCTGGAGAAACTCAGCGGGTGCGGCAGCATCTATGGAGCGAAGGAAATAGGCGACGTTTCGAGCCAAAACCCTTCTTCAGACTGATGCAGCGTGGGAGGGGTGGGAAGAAGAAAGGAAGAGGAGGAGCCAGAAGGCTGAGGGAGAGCTGAGGAGGAGACAGCAAGGGCTACCGGAAATTGGAGAAGTCAACGTTCAGGCCACCGGGATGCAGACTGCCCAAGCAGAATATGAGGTGCTGCTCCTCCAGTTTCTGGTGGTGCTCACTTTGGCAATGGAGGAGGCCCAGGCCAGAAAGGTCAGATTCGGAATGGGAGGGGGAGTTGAAGTGCTGAGCCACAGGGAGATCAGGTTGGTTAATGCAGACTGAGCATTACATCTAGCATACATCTCATGCCACACTGCCATGTCACCATGTCACATACAAGCCACACACTAATCACATAGGACAGTACAACACAGGAACAGGACCTTCAGCCCACAATGTCCATGCTGAACATGATGCTAAGATAAACTAATCTTGTTTGCCTGCACGTGATCCGTATCCCTCCATTCCCTGCATATCCAGGTGCCTATCCAACATCCTCTTAAACACTACTTTCATATCTACCTCTACCACCACCTCTGGCAGCATGTTCCACGCACCACTATTCTCCGTGTGATAAACTTGCCCCATGTATATCTCCTTTAAACTTTTTCCCTCTCACCTTCAAGTTACCCCCTCTAGGCTTTAACATTTGCACCCTGGGGAACAGGTTCTGACTGTCTGCCCTATCTATGCCTCTTATCATTTAATATACTTTCATCACGTCTCCCCTCAACCTCCAGCATAGCAGAGAAAATCATTCAAGTTTGTCCAATCTTTCTTTATTGCAAAAAAGACTAAATTAAACAATAGGTAGACAAAAGTGCTGGAGAAACTCAGCGGGTGCAGCAGCATCTATGGAGCAAAGGAAATAGGAAACGTTTTGGGCCGAAACGTTGCCTATTTCCTTCGCTCCATAGATGCTGCTGCACCAGCTGAGTTTCTCCAGCACTTTTGTCTACCTTCGATTTTCCAGCGTCTGCAGTTCCTTCTTAAATAAATTAAACAATACATGAGTTCAAAACATAATTAGTGAACACAAGTCCATGGTAGTGCAAAATGTGGTCAATAGTGTTTCATTGCCTATGTAGGGTTAGGATTATGCACAAAGACAGACACAAAAAGCTGGAGTAACTCAGCGGGACAGGCAGCATCTCTGGAGAAAGGAAACAGGTGAGGTTTCGGGTCGAAACCGTTCTTCAGACTGAGAGTCAAGGGAAAGGGAAACAAGAGACAGAGACGGGGATATAGAACGAATGAATGTAGACAAAAATGCTGGAGAAACTCAGCGGGTGAGGCAGCATCTATGGAGCGAAGGAATAGGTGACGTTTCTGCGCTGTATCTCTAAACAGTCAACAAAACCAAAAAATAACTTTTCTCTCAATGCCACTTTGCTGTGCTAACGCCACGTCATTCAATTACCTTGGTTTTCAAATTATTGCTAAGATTGGGAACAACTAGAAATCTTGTACCATTCCACTAGACAATACTCGAGGCAAGAACAAATGAATGGATGGGGAATTCATTAGCAGATGAGGTGAGATGAAGAATGAAGCAATGTTAGGAATGTGAAATGGAAAATCCTAGTGATAAATTGGATTCATGACCAGTATATAACAATTCATACTGTCAGTACGCGGTCTCAAGCTGAAGATTTATGGAGATGCATGCAGGCACTAAGTGCTCCATTTCTCTCAATACTTTTGTACCATTTTGCAATTTTAGCAACTTACCATACTGAAAGTTGGGACACACAAGACAGGTCTAGCTAACAGAAGATTTTATGGCCTATTTTTCGAACTGGGCAATAGTAGGAAGGAAATTAAGGAAATAGAGAATACATTTTTTGGAGATGCAAGTGGGCAGCGTACATAGATAAATCCATTATGGAAAAGTCACAATAAACAAAGGAATTCTAAATCAACTTGAAAATTCAAGGACTAGGCAATGTGTAGAAAAAGAAACATTTTAGGTGTTTATTAGAACTCATTACTCCACAGTGGGACAAGTGGTGGAGCTACTGCCTCACAGAACCTGAGACTCGAGTTTAATCCTGGCCTCTCCGTGACAGTGTGGGTCCCTCTGTGTGTTCTGTTTCCTCCCACATCCAAAAGACATGCAGGTTTGTAGGTTCATTGGCCATTTCTACAATGGCCCCTACAGATTGTAGGGAGTGGATGCAAATGTGGGATAACATAGAACTGGTGTGAACGGTTGATCAGTCGAAGACCAGCCTGTTTCCATGATGTGTCATTTAATCAATCAAAGATATTGCTTACCAATTTCTC
The DNA here is from genome assembly GCF_010909765.2 of Amblyraja radiata. Lineage (NCBI taxonomy): Eukaryota > Metazoa > Chordata > Chondrichthyes > Rajiformes > Rajidae > Amblyraja > Amblyraja radiata. Next base: position 2,942,534 of record NC_045994.1, read on the forward strand.
TGGAGTTTCAAAGGATGAGGTGACACCCGATAGAAATATATAAAATTATGACAAGCATATGGTTAAATTTCACAGTCAGAACCTTTTTCACCCTAGGGTGGAAATGAATGTCAAAAGCTAGAGGGCAGAGCGTTAATGTGTGAGAGGCAAAGGGGAGGTATGGTTCAAAGAGCGGTGGGTGTCTGGTTCGCATTGCCACGGCCGGTGGAAGCAGATATCAGAGTAGTTGTTAAAAGGCTTTTGGATAGGCTCATGGCTATGCAGGAAATGGAGGGTCACGAGTAAGGCAGAGGAGATCAGATTAACTTGACATCGTGTTCGGCACAGATGTCATGGGCCGCTGGCTGTGCTGTTCTATGAGCATATCTAGCATTTTTGGCTCTTTCTCAAAATGGACAATAGACAATAGGTGCAGGAGTAGGCCATTTGGACGTTCGAGCCAGCATCGCCATTCATTGTGATCATGGCTGATCATTCCCAATCAGTTCTCCGTTCCTGCCTTCTCCCCATATCCCCTGACTCCGCTATCTTTAAGAGCCCGATCCAGCTCTCTCTTGAAAGTATCCAGAGAACCGGCCTCCACGGAGAATTCCGCAGACTCACAACTCTCCGTGAGAAAAAGTGTTTCCTCGTCTCCGTTCTAAATGGCTTACCCCTTATTCTTAAACTGTGGCCCCTGGTTCTGGACTCCCCCAACATCGGGAACATGGAGCCATCATTTATGCTGCAATTTATACCAGAGTAGCAGGAGAACCTCGATGTGCAAATCAAAAATACAATTACAGTTGTCAAGAGATATGAATTTTTTCTCTGGATGACGGAATACAAAAGCAAGAGATAATATTGATCTGTGCAGGCACAGGTAAAATACCATTAAGCATTGAAGAGTCGCAAAATAATGAACGTGTACACCTATTCACGAAAAGGAAGACAAAATTAAAGATGGGGGTGGGTTGTACATTGAACAACCACAAATCCAATGTCTTCCACCAACCTTGCCCTGCTGGTACCACACTGCTCTGAAGACAGCATGGAATTATTAGCCACAAGTCTAATATTGTGGCTAAATCCTTCATTTTTATTCTTTCCAAATTAAAGTTAATTAAATGAGGGAGTGCAGCATAGGTTCACCAGGTTAATTCCCAGGATGGTGGGACTGACATGATGAAAGAATGGATCGACTGGGCTTGTATTCACTGTAATTTAGAAGGATGAGAGGGCATCTTATACAAACATATACAATTCTTAGAGGATTGGATAGGCTAGATGCAGGAAAAATGTTCCCCATGTTGGGGGAGTCCAGAACCAGGGGTCACAGTTTAAGAATAAGGGGTAGGCATTTATAACCATATAACAATTACAGCACGGAAACAGGCCATCTCGGCCCTTCTAGTCCGTGCCGAACACTTATTCTCCCCTAGTCCCATCTACCTGTACTCAGACCATAACCCTCCATTCCTTTCCCGTCCATATAACTATCCAATTTATTTTTAAATGATAAAATCGAACCTGCCTCCTCCACCTCCACTGGAAGCTCATTCCACACAGCTACCACTCTCTGAGTAAAGAAGTTCCCCCTCATGTTACCCCTAAACTTCTGTCCCTTAATTCTCAAGTCATGTCCTCTTGTTTGAATCTTCCCTACTCTCAGTGGGAAAAGCTTATCCACGTCAACTCTGTCTATCCCTCTCATCATTTTAAAGACCTCTATCGTCCCCCCTTAACCTTCTGCGCTTCAAAGAATAAAGCCCTAACTTGTTCAACCTTTCTCTGTAACTTAGTTGCTGAAACCCAGGCAACATTCTAGTAAATCTCCTCTGTACTCTCTCTATTTTGTTGACATCCTTCCTATAATTAGGCGACCAAAATTGTACACCATACTCCAGAATTGGCCTCACCAATGCCTTGTACAATTTTAACATTACATCCCAACTTCTATACTCAATGCTCTGATTTATAAAGGCCAGCACACCAAAAGCTTTCTTTACCACCCTGTCTACATGAGATTCCATCTACAGGGAGCTGTGCACAGTTATTCCTAGATCCCTCTGTTCAACTGCATTCCTCAATTCACTACCATTTACCATGTACGTCCTATTTTGATTTGTCTTGCCAAGACGAATTTAGACGGACAAGGGACGAATAGGGTTAGTCAGCATGGATTTGTACATGGGAGGTCGTGCCTCACAAATCTGATTGAGTTTTTGAAGACGTGACCAAAAAATGTTGATGATGGCAGAAGTGTAGATGTATATATGGACTTCAGCAAAGCATTCAATGAGGTTCCGCATGGTAGGCTGCTCTGGAAGGTTAGATCACATGGGACCCAAGGAGACAGGCGTTTAGAAACATAGAAAATAGGTGCAGGAGGAGGCCATTCGGCCCTTCGAGCCAGCACCACCATTCATTGTGATCATGGCTGATCGTCCCCAATCAATAACCCGTGCCTGCCTTCTCCCCATATCCCTTGACTCCACGAGCCCCTAGAGCTCCATCTAACTCTCTCTTAAATCCATCCAGTGATTTGGCCTCCACTGCCCTCTGCGGCAGGGAATTCCACAAATTCACAACTCTCTGGGTGAAAGTTATTTTTTCTCACCTCAGTCTTAAATGACCTCCCCTTTATTCCAAGACCGTGCCCCCTGGTTCTGGACTCGCCCAACATTGGGTACATTTTTCCTGCATCTAGCATGTCCAGTCCTTTTATAATTTTATATGTTTCTATAAGATCACCCCCTCATCCTTCTAAACTCCAGTGAATACAAGCCTAGTCTTTTCAATCTTTCATCATATGTCAGTCCCGCCATCCCAGGGATCAATCTCGTGAACCTGTGGGGGAAGAACTAGAATCTAAGATCCTGCTGCCCATTGGACACCAAAGGGTTGATCCTGTGTAGCAACGTCAAACAGATCGCAGGTAATTTGTTGAAAGAGGAAACACGAGTGGCATTAACTAAAAAGTACTGGTTTGTCTGAAATAATGAATGTATTGATTTAATGATACAAAAATGTAAATGGAGACAAATACTGATTGGACTGTATTTCCAACATGTGTTTTTAGCATTAAAGTTTATTTTGAGACATTGCAAAATCCCTGTGCGACGTGTTTCTTGCAGCTGGATATTTATCAGGAGTGATCTCAAGGCATAGGAGTTAAACACCATCTCCATAACAACCTACAAACTCATTGGAAACACAATGCCACATTCTCCCACAGGTCAACATACTCAGCACAAAGATAGGCACAAAATGCAGGAGTTATGCCCCTGTCCCACTTAGGAAACCTGAACAGAAACCTCTGGAGACTTTGCGCCCCACCCAAGGTTTCCGTGCGGTTCCCGGAGGGTTTTGTCAGTCTCCCTACCTGCTTCCACTACCTGCAACCTCCGGAAACCACCTGCAACCTCCGGGAACTGCACGGAAACCTTGGGTGGGGCGCAAAGTCTCCAGAGGTTTCCGTTCAGGTTTCCTAAGTGGGACAGGGGCATAACTCAGCGGGACAGGCAGCATCTCTGGAGAGAAGGAATGGGTGACGTTTCGGGTCGAGACTGCAGTCTGAAGAAGGGTCTCGACCCGAAACGTCGCTCATTCCTTCTCTCCAGAGATGCTGCCTATCCCGCTGAGTTACTCCAGCATTCTGTGCCTACTTTCGATTTAAACCAGCATCTGCAGTTCTCTCCAACACATCCTCAGCACAAAGGACCTTATTACTCTGAGGACTGCACTGGGCTGCCACGCCACCTAGATCCCAACACCAGAGTCCAAGACAGACAAAAATAGATTAAAGAAGTAACGTCGTGAACAATTCCTAAAAATCTACAGACAGGTAGAGAACTTCAACGCCTTGTATTGGGGGGACATGAAAAATGCATATTCGGCAAAAAAGTAAACTATCTCACAAACTCTCCACCTGTCCATTTACTTCCTATCCTGAAGAAGGGTCTCGACCCGAAACATCACCCATTCCTTCTCTCCAGAGATGCTGCCTCATCCGCTGAGTTACTCCAGCATCTGCAGTTCTTTCTTACACATACTTTCTATCCTATCTATCTCTGGATCCCACAATGGTCTCAGTCAACATACGACTAGCACAGTGGCACAGCAGTGCAGCCTCACAGCACCAGAGAGCACCATGTTCTATCAAGAGTATGGGTGCTGTCTGCACGGAGTTTGTACGCTTTCCCTGTGACAGCGTAGGTCTTCTCTGGGTGCTCCAACTTCCTCCCACATTCAAAAGGCATGCAAATTGCCCCTTGTGTGTTGAATAGAACTAGTGTATGGGCGATCACTAGTTAGCACAGACTCGGTGAACCAGAGGGCCTGTTTTCAGGCTGTAACTCTCAACTAAAACTAAACAACTCACAAATACAGAGAAGCAAGACAACTTTGGAATTAAACCGACTTACGGACTGGGTGATGGGTGCGGAGAGAAATGAAGCAGGTATATAATCACTTTCTGTTTTTTTTTCTGTTTTTGTCTTTTTATTTCTTTACGTTTTTCTCATTTCTTTTACTTACTCACTCTTCGACTACACTTATTTAGTAGTTTAGGGGTTCTATTCTTACACATTCACTTTCTCTTTCAGTTTCTTTCTTTCTTGCTTTTTCTCTCTTTTTCTATTTCAGCTTAGCTAAAATTAAAATCGAAGCTGTATAATAAATGTATTGTCATATGTACTTTTGTACACTGCTTCTAATAAACATAAATTAAAAAACAAAAAATAAATACAGAGAAGCAAGAATACAGAGTCCTGAGGGACCTCAAGCTATTTCAAGTGGGCGTGTGGGATTAATAGTCCACATCCTTTGTAGCAGCAGATTTTGATACCGTTCAAGAGATGACTCCCTCGAGCCACTAAGTGGACTACATGGTTAAGGGGAATGTCGTTATACGCATGCGAGCTCTCCATCGGAGACCTTCAGAGCTTCTTCACAGATAAATCTTCATAAGTTGAAAGGAAATAGTAAAATCGGAAAGAGCCATGGTTTTCAAGGGAAATTGGACACTTGGTTCGGAAAAAGAGGGAGATCTACAATAATTATAGGCAGCATGGAGTAAATGAGGTGCTTGAGGAGTATAAAGAATGTAAAAAGAATCTTAAGAAAGAAATTAGAAAAGCTAAAAGAAGATATGAGGTTGCTTTGGCAAGTAAGGTGAAAGTAAACCCAAAGGGTTTCTACAGCTATATTAATAGCAAAAGGATAACGAGGGATAAAATTGGTCCATTAGAGAGTCAGAGTGGACAGCTATCTGCAGAGCCAAAAGAGATGGGGGAGATATTGAACAATTTCTTTTCTTCGGTATTCACCAAGGAGAAGGATATTGAATTATGTGAGGTAAGGGAAACAAGTAGAGTAGCTATGGAAACTATGAGATTCAAAGAAGAGGAAATACTGACACTTTTGAGAAATATAAAAGTGGATAAGTCTCCAGGTCCGGACAGGATATTCCCTAGGACATTGAGGGAAGTTAGTGTAGAAATAGCAGGGGCTATGACAGAAATATTTCAAATGTCATTAGAATCGGGAATAGTGCCGGAGGATTGGCGTACTGCGCATGTTGTTCCATTGTTTAAAAAGGGGTCTAAGAGTAAACCTAGCAATTATAGACCTGTTAGTTTTACGTCAGTGGTGGGCAAATTAATGGAAAGGATACTTAGAGATAATATATATAAGCATCTGGATAAACAGGGTCTGATTAGGAACAGTCAACATGGATTTGTGACTGGAAGGTCATGTTTGACTAATCTTCTTGAATTTTTTGAAGAGGTTACTCGGGAAATTGATGAGGGTAAAGCAGTGGATGTTGTATATATGGACTTCAGTAAGGCCTTTGACAAGGTTCCTCATGGAAGGTTGATTAAGAAGGTTCAATGGTTGGGTATTAATGGTGGAGTAGCAAGATGGATTCAACAGTGGCTGAATGGAAGATGCCAGAGAGTAATGGTGGATGGTTGTTTGTCAGGTTGGAGGCCAGTGACTAGTGGGGTGCCACAGGGATCTGTGTTGGGTCCACTGTTGTTTGTCATGTACATCAATGATCTGGATGATGGTGTGGTAAATTGGATTAGTAAGTATGCAGATGAAACTAAAATAGGTGGGGTTGTGGATAATGAAGTAGATTTTCAAAGTCTACAGAGAGATTTATGCCAGTTGGAAGAGTGGAGTGAAAGATGGAGTTTAATGCTGATAAGTGTGAGGTGCTACATCTTGGCAGGACAAATCAAAATAGGACGTACATGGTAAATGGTAGGGAATTGAAGAATGCAGGTGAACAGAGGGATCTGTGAATAACTGTGCACAGTTCCCTGAAAGTGGAATCTCATGTAGATAGGGTGGTAAAGAAAGCTTTTGGTGTGCTGGCCTTTATAAATCAGAGCATTGAGTATAGAAGTTGGGATGTAATGTTAAAATTGTACAAGGCATTGGTGAGGCCAATTCTGGAGTATGGGGTACAATTTTGGTCGCCTAATTATAGGAAGGATGTCAACAAAATAGAGAGAGTACAGAGGAGATTTACTAGAATGTTGCCTGGGTTTCAGCAACTAAGTTACAGAGAAAGGTTGAACAAGTTAGGGCTTTATTCTTTGGAGCGCAGAGGTTAAGGGGGGACCTGATAGAGGTCTTTAAAATGATGAGAGGGATAGACAGAGTTGACGTGGATAAGCTTTTCCCACTGAGAGTAGGGAAGATTCAAACAAGGGGACATGACTTGAGAATTAAGGGACAGAAGTTTAGGGGTAACATGAGGGGGAACTTCTTTACTCAGAGAGTGGTGGCTGTGTGGAATGAGCTTCCAGGGAAGGTGGTGGAGGCAGGTTCGTTTTTTATCATTTAAAAATAAATTGGATAGTTATATGGACGGGAAAGGAATGGAGGGTTATGGTCTGAGCGCAGGTATATGGGACTAGGGGAGAATACGTGTTCGGCACGGGCTAGAAGGGTCGAGATGGCCTGTTTCCGTGCTGTAAATTGTTATATGGTTATATGGTTATAACACCATCTTTTGATTAATAAATTCTTTATTGCTGATGAAAAACAATAAGGTACATCCAAACTTCTTCCGACATGTACACTATAACCTTCATCGAACTCCAGCTTATCGCTTTAAAGGTCAGAAAACTCCTCGTGTCTCCATTACATTTCGCATGGTGAAAGGGTAAATCTCCCCCATGCTGGTCTAAAACTAAACTAACAACTAACCTTCTGCGCACGAAACTTAGCTCCAAACACGCCCTAAAATACGTCCTAAATCCCACCAACAATATAACGGGCAGTCTAAAATGTAAAGACACATGCCATCATTAATGACACACAAAACAAGCCAAATGGCCACTACATCCTTCACTAAACCTTATGTCCAAATTACTCATACAAAAAGCAAGATCTCATGCCTTAATGACCACTGCCCAGTAGCCTTGAAATCCACCATCATGAAGTGCTTTGAGAGACTGGTTATGGCACACATTAAATCCTGCCAAGCAAGCAGCCTTGATCCACTGCAGTTTACCTAAAGATGCCATCTCCCTGGCCCAATCCTCATCCCTGGAGCACCTGGATGAGAGAGACACCTGCGTCAGTCTCCTATTCGTAGCCTGGCTCTGCTTTCAATACCATTATCCCCACCAAGCTCATCTCCAAACTCACAGAACTTGGAGTCAGCACTACCTCCTCGACTTTCTGACCCACAGACCACCATCAGCGAGGATAGGTGACAAATCATCCTCCACATTGGAGCCCTGCGAGGATGCATTCTCAGCACCTTTCTATACTCCTTACACAATGACAACTGTGCAGCCACATACCAATCCAAGTCAATTTACAAGTTTGCAGACGACACCATCGTAGTTGGCCCAGATATCGAATAATGTCGAGACTGAATACAGAAAGGAGATTGAGGAAACACTTTTTCTCACAGAGAGATGTGAGTCTGTGGAATTCTCTGCCTCAGAAGGCGGTGGAGGCAGGTTCTCTGGATGGTTTAAAGAGAGAGCTAGATAGGGCTCTTAAAAATAGCAGAGTCGGGGGATATGGGGAGAAGGCAGGAACGGGGTACTGATTGTGGATGATCAGCCATGATCACATTGAATGGCGGTGCTGGCTCGAAGGGCCGAATGGCCTACTCCTGCACCTATTGTCTAAACCAACCTTCCTTCTATTGACTCCATCCACACTCCATGCTGCCTCAGCAAGGCCAGCAGCATAATCAAGGACCCGTCTCATTCCCTCTTCTCCCATCAGGCTAGAAGTACAGAAGTTTAAAAATGCATATGTCCTGTTTCTTTCCGGCTGTCATCAGGCAACTGAACAGTCCTCTCATCAGCTAGTGTGTGGTTCTGACCCATCTACAGCACTGAAGACCTTTCAACTATGTTTAATCGGACTTTACCTTGCACTAAATGTTGTACACTTAATCCTGGATGGTTTGATTGTAATCATGTGAACTCTTTTCTTTGACTGGATAGTACACAAAAGCTTTTCACTACCTCAGTAGAGGGGACAATACTAATAAACTGAATATTGTGGAAGGTTCCCTGGAGGCCTGTTCCAAACACAGGACATCATTAGTCACCTTGAAGTGACAGAAAAAAAGGTAATGTTTGCAAATTATTCCACGTTTACTTGCAGTTCACATGCTGTGAAATCATTTGCATGTCAACAGCGATGATAACCAAAAAGCCTTCAGCCTGATGGTGCAAGGAATTTACATTTATTGACTGATATTAATTGCAGAAAGGTTTTAGATGTCAAGGAGTTTGAACCGATTGAAACTTGATTATTTGCTTACAAAAAGGCCCAGCAACATCCAAAGGACCTCGTGCTTTACCAAGGCAGGGGTGTTTTATATCAGTGGTCTCTCATCTACCTCTTGTACGCAATTTGACAGAGAGTTGCATGACGCCTTCAGCGACCCTGCAGGTGGGCCCCAGTCGCGTTTCACCTGGTCGAGGTCGGACGGTTCAGTCCGGTCCCGGATAGAATTCCTCTTCACGACGAAGGCTGTCATGGTCAGACACACTGACCTCACGCCAGTGTCCTTCTCTGACCACTGCCTCCTTCAGGCTTCCTGTCACCTACAGGAGGACCAGAAGGCAGGAGGAAGGACGTGGAAGTTAAATGTGAAGCTATTGACCCCAGAGAACGTTGAGGAGCTAAAGAGGGACTACGCATGTTGGAGAACGGTGAAACCCCTCTTTGACTCCCCGACACTCTGGTGGGAAGTAACCAAGGAGAACATTAAGAGGTTATTCATATTTAAAGGGGTTCAGAGAGCAAGACAGAGGGAATTGTGTCAACTCCAGACAGATTTGCAGCAACTGCTCCTTCTGCAGTCGAGAGGGGTGGATGTGAGGGAGGAACTTAGAGAGTTGAAGGACCGGCAAGCTTGGCTCTTTACCTCTGAATCCTCCAAGATCATCTTCCGATCCAGGGTTCGCCACGTGGAGCAGGATGAGACGTGCTCATCCTTTTTCTTCCATAAGGTTCACAGGGGGAGCTCTGTGATGAACAGCCTTAGGGAGGACGGCTCGGTAGCATCCTCGCAGACAGACATGCTGAGGATCTGCACATCCTTTTATACGGATTTGTATGACAGAAAGGCCACAGACAGCACCGCCTCCCAGAACTTCCTGTCCTCTATCAGGGAGGTCTTGGAGGACAGCAAGCGGCAGAGTCTGGACCAACCACTGACCCTAGAGGGTACACAAAAATGCTGGAGAAACTCAGCGGGTGCAGCAGCATCTATGGAGCGAAGTAATATTTCGGCCCGAAATAGGCAACGTTTCGGGCCGAAACCCTTCTTCAGACACTGACCCTAGAGGAGCTGACTGACTCCATCCGTTCCTTTGACTCGAGTAAAACTTCTGGAAGCGATGGCTTACCGGCCGAGTTGTATTCAGCTCTGTGGGACTGGGTGGGCCCGGACCTGCTGGACGTGTACAACGACATGCTTCTAGCCGGCAGCATGTCAGACTCCATGAGGAAGGGCAGCATCACCCTAATCTACAAGCAGAAGGGGGAGATGAAGGATATAAGGAATTGGAGACACATCACATTGTTGAATGTTGATTACAAGATCCTGTCTAAGGCCATCGCCAACCGGGTCAAGTCTGCTCTGGGACGGGTGATCCACCTGTGCTGTACCTGGCAGGATAATCTCAGACAGCTTGGCGCTGTTGAGAGATACTATTGCCTACGTGCAGGACCGACGGGTGGATGCCTGCCTAGTCAGCTTGGACCAGGAGAAGGCCTTCGACCGGATATCGCACACGTACATGAGGAACATGCTCTCCAAAATGTTTAAGAAGGAACTGCAGATGCTGGAAAATCGAAGGTAGACAAAAGTGCTGGAGAAACTCAGCGGGTGCAGCAGCATCTATTGAGCGAAGGAATACTAGACAGATGTGACTGCTCCACGGTCCAACGGTCCAACAACTGCCTGCTGACCCCGGTCCAGATGCTTTACCTGCTGCTTCGCATCCCCGGCCACTGCCGAGGTATCCATCCTCACCCTCAACACTGGTCAGACCTGCGGTTTAACTTCTCCTATTCAATCTCCGGTGAAGGGAAGAAACGGTTGGTACCGTACGCGCGCAGGTCGGGTCTGCAAGCCGAATCCAGAGTACAAGTACTCTGTTTGAACTGACTGTGAACTGTCTTCTTACTTGCTGCTCCCAGCGCACAGTACACAAAGGAAAGCGCACTCCCCTCATATTGGTGTTTTTCTATATACTCCACTAAATGCATGTTTAATTATGATTTGCTTCTTTAAGAGGAAGGATGTAGATCAACCATATTAATCTCTGTCAATATAGCCTTTACCACATATATTATGCATGATACACATCATGCATGATACACATCATGATACGTAATCCAGTCCGGGATTTGAGTAGGACTGCAGATACTGATAACAGCCTTAGTTTGGTAGTGTGAAAGTTAATGCGATGAGTGTAACAGTACGTATTGTTCTCTCTGCATGGGTTTTAATATGCTTTGTGGTTCACCTAATGCTTTGTAATGGTTTGATTATAAAACACCAGTCAAGACTGCAGGAGCACGTGCTGAGGGACGCACTGAAACTCGGTGCAGATAATGCAAAAGCTCTGTGGGGGAGGTCCCACAGTCTAGGGTCATTCTGTTGCTGGGAATTGAGGGGCAGAGCCTGAGAACGTGTGTCTGATGTGTAATCTTCCTTTCATGTCTCGTCTATCACAGAAAATACAGTAAGTACAGCACAGGAACAGGCCCTTGGCCCACAATGTAGGTGCTAAACTAATCTTATCTGCATGCACAAGATACGCATGGCTCCATTCCCTAACTAAAAGCCACATATCTCTATTACTAAAAGTCTGATCTTGACCACTTTCTGTTCTGTATATTGATTTTAGAATAAACGATGCCACTTACGGCTGTGATTTTTGGCCATCTTACTCAGAGTCCCTCTCCGCTGCGCAGGACAACAGGATTTTCCCCATCGATGAAAAATAAAAGAGTTATTAGTGTTTAAAAAATGTTGAGATTCTCTCTCCTGTCAATCATGCCATGAAGGCCATGCCCCTTCTGGTGGGAGGGACTATAAAACCCAGAAGTGTGGGCGTGGCTCACTCTGCAAGATGGAGGAGGGAGAGGTCACGACTCGCTGTCTTTAGTGGCCTTGCACCCTGCTTGAAATGGTATGAAAATGCACTTGAATTTGGTGGCCTTGCACCCTGCTTGAAGTGGTGACAAACTGCCCTTGAATTTGGTGTCCTTGCACCCTGCTTGAAATGGAATTTCAAGGAATTTCAAGTCAACTGCCATCCCACCAGCCGTGAGTGAGTGAGCTGCCAGCACAACAAGCTTGAGTGACTGCGCCGGCAGCCCAATAATCCATTCGGCCCACAATGTCCATACTAGCCTTCTGGAAACCAGTCACCGCAGCCCACAACACCCATACTAGTGCTCCAGAAAGCCCCCTCCCCCCCACTGGCCACCAATATTGGAATTGGTGGGGAGGTGGAATATTGCGTTGGGGGACCAGCCCTCCCGTGTGATGCTGGGACCCAACGGCAACTATTTGCAGGCAGTGCCTTTTCACTTCAACCCAAACCCCCCCAAACAACCATTTGCAGGCAGTGCCTTTTCACTTCAACCCACACCCCCCAAACAACCATTTGCAGGCAGTGCCTTTTTACTTCAAACCAACCATATTTTAATTTTCAATCACATTAAGGGCACTCACAGTTGAGTAGACATGTGTTCAGTGTTATTCAGAGCTCAGAGAGACGTGCCCCTCTGGCTTCCTCCATCTTGCAGAGACTGAGTGAGGCACACGATTTCCTGGTTTTATAGTCCCTCCTCCTCCTCCCTCCAGCAGGGGCAGCAGAGAGAATGGCATTTAAAAATAAAACATTAATATCTCTCAGATTTTCCATCGATGGGAAAAATCCTCTGGTCCCGGAAGGCGGAGGGGGGGGGGGGGGGGGGGGGGTAGGGGGTTGGTGGTAAAGGAGGCAGATATCATAGTAGCATTTTAGCGGCTTTTAGATAGGCACATGGATATGCAGGTAATTAAGTGATACGGTGGCACAGCGGTACAGTTGCTGCCTCACAGCAAAATGCAGCCCCGGAGACCCGGGTTCGATCCCAACTACGGGCGCTGTTTTGTTTAGTTTAGAGATACTGCACGGAAACAGGCCCTTTGGCCCGCTGGCTCCGCGCCGACCAGCAATTCCCGCACACTAACACCATCCTTCTCCCATTAGGGACAATTTTTACATTTCAACGGAGTTTGTACGTTCGCCCCGTGACCTCCGTGGGTTTTCTCCGAGATCTTGGGTTTCCTCCCACATTCCAAAGGCGTACAGGTTTGTAGGTTTATTGACTTGATAAATGTAAAAAATGTCCAGTATAAAATTGTCCATCTTCCAGTATAGTCCCTGGTGGATTCTTCGGAAGGTACAAGGATGAAAGTAGATAAAAATGCTGGAGTGACTTATTCATACTGATGGGTCTCGACCCGAACCGTCACCTTTCCCTTCGCTCCATAGATGCTGCCTCACCCGCTGAGCTTCTCCAGCATTTTTATCTACCTTCGATTTTTCCAGCATGTGCAGTTCCCTCTTAAACAGGTACAAGGATGAGATTAGTTTAGCCAGACATCATATTCAATACATACGTTGTGGGCCAAAGGGCCTGTTTCTGTGCTGTACTTTTATAAGCTGAGACAGACTGGACATGGGAGGATGACTAAACAACAGACACATCCACAGAAAGAAAACTTCCACTGTGTACAATGCAAATTAAATAATGCACATATTTAAAAAACTGAATTGAAGACAAACTAGCAAGTGAAATAAACATTAGCACAAACCTAGATTACATGTGCAATTGCAATATACGAGGAAACAAAGAATATTTGGAATAATATATGAAACATTCAAAGCACTGAAGAGACGCGTACAAATAAAAGGAATCAGCAGCCTCACATTTTTAATTAAAAAATGGATGCAAGTGAAATAGCTATTTTCATCCAGGACTATAAAACGTGTCCAACACAATAACAGCACGAACATTTTAATAAACATAAAGGTATTACCCATCCATTTGCACTCAAGTTTTATGATTTAAGCATTCACAATGCTATGTAAAATTTGTAAGTGGAGAGCTTCTGCACTGAGATTCATCAACATGCAATTTCAAACATTGCTTCACGGTCTAACCAGATTTATTATGAACACACATCATGAAGTCTCTGGAGAGGCCGTTGCACACTCACCTGCCATTCCTGGTTAAACCCTAACTGGACCTCCTGCAGTTCGCTTACCAAACAAAGTTGGGGGTTGAGGACACCATCATCCACCACCTCCATTGTCCTATGCCAGGCATGTGCCATCAGGGTAGGCAAGGTAGGCACTGCCTACCCTGACTAAAATTATAAAGTGGTAATTACTAAATATAAATAGTAAAGGCATGGGAGAATTATGCCTATCTAAGAGATCGATCTCTTAGGTAGGCATAATTCTCCGTGCCTTTCATCCGCAGTACTTGTAACCCTTGAAGGTCTGTGCAGCCCACGTGCCGTCAGCGCTGCTTCAAGCCGTCAATTTCAAGCGTGGCTGAAGGCAGCTGAAATTCTGCCTTTGCAACACTGCGCAGGCGCAGCAGTCTAGTGCGCATACGTGGCGCTAGTTTCTTGGCGGGGTTTTCAAATATGGATTGTCATTATTTTAAGTGTATCTTAGGAAACAAAGAGAGAAGAATGGAGTTTAGCTTAATTTGTGAGTGGCGTACATGGGGAAGGCAGGTAGATGTTTCCCCAGGTAGGGAATAGGTTTAGGCATGAGGGGGATCTGAGGGGTAGATTTTTCACACAAAGAATATTTGTTATTTAGAATGAGCTGCCAAAGATGGTGGAAGAGGGAGGAACATTCAAGATGTATTTGGACAATATTTGAATGAGCAGGGCAGAGAGGTATATTCAATTCAATTCAATTCAATTCAATTTATTTGCCATTTGAACCTCATTGAGGTTCAAACGAAATGTTGTTTCTGCAGTCATACACACAAGAAAGAACCAAGACACAACACAATTTACACAAACATCCATCACAGCGCATCTCCTCCTCGCTGTGATGGAAGGCAAAGACTTATCTCTCCCCTGCACTCCCCATTCCCCTCCCGATGTCAGAGTCAAAGCCCCCGGCGGGCGATGGTAATTGTCACGCGGCCATTAACGCCGCGCCGGGTGATGCAAGGCCGCCCTCCGGGTCTTGTTGTTGGAGCACCCGGCGGGCGCTAGCAAAGTCCCACAGTCATTCCAAGCCGCGCCGGGCGATGATGTAAGGCCCCGCTCCAGGTACTCTTCAACCCCGCAACTCGGGCAGGTGAAGTCGCCATTGCGGAAGCCCTGAAAAGCGGTCTCCCAGCAGGTACCCGCGGGCTCCCGGTGTCACTGTCCACCAGACCTGCGGTAAGCCTCTGAATCTCCGGGGTCAGGTCGCAGCCAAGCGCCACCACAGCTCCACCCGCTCCGAACTCAGCCAGCTCCATGATGGTGAGTAGGTCCGCAGCTCCGCGACTGGAGCCCCAGGTCATTCCTGCTGGAGGCCGCTCCACGGTGCTAGGCCCCAACGACAACGGAGACCGGACAGAGAAAAGGTCGGGTTCTCCGTGCAGGGGATAGATTTTAAAAGTTTCCCCACCCTACCACCCCCCCCCCCCCCACCACACATACCCAGTCAAAAAATAAAATTAAAACTACATTCAAACGAGACAAAAAAATAATAAAAAGACAGACGGACTGCAGAGGTCGCTGCGACGTGAGTCGCGCCGCCCACGTTCATTCATATAGAATGAATGCAGACAATATAGATAGTCATGGTCAGTATAACTGAAGTGGGCTGAGGGCCTTTTTATGATGTGCAACTCTGTTTCCATGTATATTGGTTACAGATAGCAAACATTTCAACTCCAATGTGGAAAGTCAATAAACGGTAGATATTGGAAAAAAAATTAAATGCTGGAAACAGCCAGGTCAGGCAGCGTCTATGGAAAGGAATCCAAGTTAGCATTTCAGATCAGAGAACCTTTTGTCAGTTTCCAGCATTTTCTGGTTTTAATTTCAGCTGTTAGTATTCACAAATGAACAGCTTGAAGATCTGAACAGCTTTGTTCAGATCACTGGTGCTGTCTGTGCGGCATTTGCATATTCTTTGCAACCATCTGGGTTTCCTCTAGCTGTTTGGTTTCATTCCCAAGATGTACTGGCTACTACAAATTACCCCAAATATACATAGCTGGTCGGAGAATCAGGAGGATGTGAATCGACACAAAAGAGAAACCAGGTTGCACAAAATAGTGGGGGGGTATGGAAAACATAAAACTACAATGCGGCAAGCAGAAAATACCTGCTTCAAGCTGAAGCTCAATTTTTCAAGAAAAATACCTGCTTCAAATCATTGTTTAAGAAGGAACTGCAGATGCTGGAAAATCGAAGGTACACAAAAATGCTGGAGAAACTCAGCGGGTGCAGCAGCATCTATGGAGCGAAGAAATAGGCAACGTTTCGGGCCGAAACCCTTCTTCAGACTGATGGGGAGGGGGGGGCGGGGAGAAGAAAGGAAAAAGGAGGAGGGCTGAGGGATGGGAGGAGACAGCCCGAGGGCTGAGGAACGGGAGGAGTGCCATCGTGCCAGTGCCAAAACACTCCACTGCGGCAAGCCTCAACGACTTCCGCCCAGTTGCACTTACTCCCATCATCACCAAGTGCTTCGAGAGGCTGGTCCTGGCACACCTCAAAGGCTGCCTACCCCCCACATTGGATCCCTATCAGTTTGCCTACCGCAAGAACAGGAGGATGGTGGATGCCATCTCAACGGCACTTCACTCCGCCCTCTCCCACCTCGACAACAGACACGTACGTAAGAATGCTGTTCATCGATTACAGCTCAGCATTCAACACCATCATACCCTCTAAACTGATCACCAAACTCGGTGACCTGGGCATCGACCGCTTCCTCTGCAACTGGATACTGTACTTTCTAACCAAGAGAGTCTGTTAGGTTAGACAAGCACACCTCTTCAACCCTCACCCTGAACTGTGTGCTGAGCCCCATCCTCTACTCACTCTTCACCTACGACTGCACACCTGTACATGGGACTAACACCATCATCAAGTATGCAGATGATACAACGGTGATTGGCCTCATCAGCAACAACGATGAGTCGGCCTATAGGGAGGAGGTCCAGCTCCTAGCAGCATGGTGCGCTGACAACAACCTGGCCCTTAACTCCAAGAAGACCAAGGAGCTCATTGTAGACTTCAGGAAGTCTAGAGGCGGCATGCACACCCCCATCCACATTAACGGGACGGAGGTGGAACGTGTTTCCAGCTTCAGGTTCCTGGGGGTCAACATCTCCGATGACCTCTCTTGGACCCACAATACCTCAACTCTGGTCAAGAAGGCTCACCAGCGTCTCTTCTTCCTGAGGAGACTAAAGAAGGTCCATCTGTCTCCTCAGGTGAACTGTTTCTTCTGAACTTCTACCGCTGCACGATCGAGAGCATCCTTACCAACTGTATCACAGTTTGGTATGGCAACTGCTCTGTCTCTGACCGGAAAGCACTGCAGAGGGTGGTGAAAATTGCCCAACGCATCACCGGTTCCTCACTCCCCTCCATTGAGTCTGTCCAAAGCAAGTGTTGTCTGCGAAGGGCGCTCAGCATTGCCGAGGACTGCTCTCACCCCAACCATAGACTGTTTACCCTCCTACCATCCGCGAGGCGCTACAGGTCTCTCCGTTGCCGGACCAGCAGATCCAGGAACAGCTTCTTCTCTGCGGCTGTTACACTACTCAACACTGTACCCCGGTGATTGCCAATCACCTCCCCCCCCCCCATGGACACTCCTCCCGCCAGGAAAAAATAATTATGACTGTTTGCATGTAAATAGATTTATTTATTGCTCACATTTATGTCGCTCTTCGAGGGAGATGCTAACTGCATTTCGTTGTCTCTGTACTGTACACTGCACAATGACAATGAAGTTGAATCTGAATCTGAGTGAGAAAGGGGAGGAGTGAGGAAGGGGAGAATTTTGTTAGCCCTTGCTGTCTCCTCCCCTTCCTCAGCCCTCGGGCTGTCTCCTCCCATCCCTCAGCCTTCGGGCTCCTCCTCCTTTTTCATTTCTTCTCCCCGCCCCCCATCAGTCTGAAGAAGGGTTTTGTCCCGAAACGTTGCCTATTTCCTTCGCTCCATAGATGCTGCTGCACCCGCTGAGTTTCTCCAGCATTTTTGTGTACCTTCGAATTATTGTGTGCAGTTTTAGTCTCCCAATTTCAGGAAGAGCATTCTTGCTATTGAGGGAGTGCAGCGTAGGTTCACAAGGTTAATTCCCGGGATGGGGGGACTGTCGTATGTTGAATGAATGGAGTGGCTGGTCTTGTTTACTCTGGAATTTAGAAGGATGAGAGGGCCTCTTATTGAAACATATAAAATTATTAAGGGTTTGGGCACAGAGGCAGGAAACATGTTCCTGATGTTGGGGAGTCTCTAACCAGGGGCCACAGTTTAAGAATAAAGGGCCTGTCCCACTTGGGCGTCATTTGCACGTCACGCAGATGGCGCTTCACGGTGGCGTGTCACGCAGATTTTGTACATCCCAAAATCCTGGGGCGTCGCTCGCAACCGCGCGTCATTGCCTACATCACAACACACGCATAATTAGCACCATGCGCGTATCATGTGCGTGTGACGATGCACGCGTCGTGACGCGCAAATGATGTCGCGTAAATGCCGCCCAAGTGGAACAGGCCCTTAAGGAGTAAGCCATTCAGAACGATGAGGAAAAACTTTTTCACATTAAGAGTTGCGAATCTGTGGAATTCTCTGCCTCTGCCTTCTAATACAAGTCATCAATAAAAAAAAGTACTACATGACTAAATATAATGGAATTGATTTTCCCTTTCCCATTTTACATTCTAAACAGCAATTTCATCAAATGACGGTGGAGGCTGGTTCTCTGGATGCTTTCAAGAGAGAGATAGATAGATAGGTCTCTTGAAGATCGTGGAGTCAAGAGATATGGGGATATGTCAGGAACGGGGTACTGATTGTGGATAATCAGCCGTAATCACATTGAATGGCGGTGCTGGCTCGAGGGGCCGAATGGCCTACTCCTGCATCTATTGTCTATTGCGATGCATCTGCAGAAAGAGAAAGTCGTTAACATTTTTGGTTAAGGACCCTTCCTCAGAACTAAAGGAAGTGCCAGCTTGCAAAACTGAAGTGATGGGATGAGATTGTTTTAGGTATGGAATAGACTTGATAGGTTGGGAATGTCAGGACATAATGTTTCACGAATAAATGTAATTACTATTAATATATGGTAGTGCTGTGAGGCAGCAGCTCTACCAGCTGCACTACTGGGCAGCACAGTAGCACATCACAGCACCAGAGTCCCAGGTTCGATCCTGACATTAGGTGCTGTCTGCGTGGAGTTTGCATATTTTCCCAGTGACTGCATGGGTTCTGCCGGGTGCTCCAGTTTCCTCCCTCATCCCAAAGACGTGCAGTTTTGTAGGTTAACTAACCACTTGAAATTGCCGTTAGTGTATAGGGAGTGGATAGGTAAGTGGGATAAAACAGAACTAGTGTGAACAGATGATCAAGGTTTGGCACCGACTCCAAGGGCCGAAGGGCCTTTTTCCACGCTGTATCTCTAAAATAAAATATGCCTTAAAATATGGAACCCACTCAAGCAAATAATGATGATAAATATGTAGATAAAGAATCTAGGCTTTGCAGGATCAACTAGGATAACAGATGACTCATGTTCTTCTGCCTCACATTGACTGCTTGCTACTAATGCAAGGTTAGGTAGTGAGAGGAATGCAGTCAGGCTCCAGGCAGTCCTGACAGCAGGATGCTGATGAGTGTAATGTGAAAAGTGAGGCTGTCCATAAGTTTGGAGATTCAGATGTCCATGTACATAAAAAATAATTTAACGTTAATAAGAATGTACAGCAAACGATTAGGAAAACAAACTGCATGTTAGCCCTTATTTTACAAGGATTGGAGTATTAGAGTAGGGACACCTGGCTCCAATGAAGGCCCTGGCCAAACTATCTGGAATACTGCATGCAGGTTTGGTCCACACATGAAGAAAATTATTACGATGGAAATGTTGCAATGGTTGACTCCTGAGATGTGGATTTTTAAAACAGACTCGATCTATTCTGGAGTTTTAGTGCCAAACGTCGCACGAAAATATTTAAAATTCAGTCAGAGCAGATACAGTACATGTGGATAGACACAAAATTCTGGAGTAACTCAGTGGGACAGGCAGCATCTCGAGTCCCAAAATATCACCTATTCCTTCTCTCCAGAGTTACTCCAGCATTTTGTGTCTATCTTCGATTTAAACCTGCACCTGCAGTTCCTTCCTACACAGAGTACATGTGGAGTTGATTTTCCTTTGCTAATGTGACTGGATGTGGTGAACATTTTGAAATTAAAGGGGTTATTCATTAAGGACTGAGATGAGAAATTTCTTCATCTAAAGGATAGTGAATCTTTGGAATTCTCCGCCCAAGAGCAAAATCTTCCCTAAATAGTTGTGAGTGGACCAGAAAGATTGAACAACTCGACAGTTTCAGTCAGTTAGTGATTCCAGTATTTTATTGTTGATTACAGAAAGAAGGCCAAAATCACAATTTATTAAGTGGGCACAATCCAAAGCACAGGAAACACATTGCATCATTTTTAATCCACAACAAAAACCATAAATCACAATGGGGAGTGCGGTCACATGCCATGGAATTGCAATTGCAGTCATTCACTCTTGGAATAAAGTTACAAAGAACCTTACATGTCCTCTTAAGGTATCAGAATGAGAAAATACTTCACTCCGTTAAATACCTTGCCATTATCACCAGAGACCTTTCTAAAAAAAATCTTGTTCGATAACAATAGGATTACTGTTCACTAAATCATGATCATGACACTTTTCATACATTCAGATGCCTCTCTGATTTAACTAAGTAGTGAAAGCACCATTTTAAGTATTTGTCTGTCAAATCTAATGCAAGATCCGTCTCCACTTTGATTGAAGTTCAGTCTTTTTTTGAAAGAATAGTAGAAAATAGAACTGCTTCACATTTGCTGATTTCCCTTGGTGGGTTAATGTCTAAAAATTGTCCAGTAAAGACAAGCTTTGGTCACAACAGGAAACCCAGAACTTTATATTGCAAAGAAAGTATCTCGCAGCCATTGCTGCATAGATTAGTCTCATTGTATCTTTTTGCTGAATGTAGTTAATGATGGACAGAAATAATATTCTAATTGGGTGCCACACTATAGAAAAATGTATACACAATTACAGGACCTCGTGAAAGGCAGACCATCCTTCCTCTAAGTGGTATACTCGGTTTTCAATCCCATGATAGTGCAATAGTGACCAATTAACACAAAAATACTACTTTCAAAAGTGCAATCTGATTTGGATCAAAACTTCAATGCCAAGTGTGCACAATTATTGAAACTACACTTAATAGTAGCAGATCTTTGAACAAAAATCCTACCAAATGCACAGGCACCTTTAACACTTTGCTTTTTGACTGCTGTGATTCCAATCATTTCCTGCATGTGATGGATTGGCCCTCAAAATCTACCCATTTTTATGGAAATATTTAGATTGCACAACACAAAAATTACATAGAGAAACAGTGAACTAACTGATTATCTACCTGAGAAAAGTTTGGAGTGTTGATTAACCTGCAGGTAGACTATCCTAGTAAAGCTCCACTGTATGACTACGACATTATTATCATTAACTTCAAGTTTCCTTCAGAATCAAGTCGATAAGCTGACCACTTCCCTGAAGTTCCTGCGATTAGACTTTTCTAGGTGGTCTCTGAATGCTGATTAGAAAAAATCATCTCAATGGACCAGACTATTGCAGACATCTATTTGCTCAAACACGATGTAGGATGTACTTTGCTGCCAGAGCAAGCACCGGTGATCCGGTTGGTATCCCAGGGAATGGGCCAGAAGATCCAGCTATGTCAATGTGGGAGTAGCAAAGGGGTTTTTCAGAATCTATTCCATGCTGCAAGAAAAGAATCAATTTAGTACATACGGGTTTACAGCACGCATAATTGCAAAGCATCACCATAAAGCTGAGAATACCTTGAAAATAAAACTGCAAGTGAAAAAGACAAATCTTAAGTACCATCATCTCCATAATTAGATTATTACAATTCTTCCCTCATACCCATCTAATCCAAAGGGCTTCGACCCAAATTTTCAACTGCCCATTTCTCTCCACAGATGCCACCCCAGTGAGGTTTCCTCTACAGTTTGTCGTTTGTGCCACATAATAATTCATTTCATTTGCCCATTCCACCAGCCTTCATATTTGTTTCAAGTTTGTAACTATCCACTTCGCAGCTTAACACACGTCTAATACACCTGTTCTGTCTTCAGCAAAATTGAGCTTTGTACAACCAAATTATTAATAAGAAAAGCAGTGGCCGCAATACTGGCCATCAGTGACAAATCACCTTACACCTCCCCTCTGTCTTGGCACTACTATTATTTAGCTAATTTTCTGGGGTGGAAGATTGCAGTCTTCACATGGACGGCCCTGTTTCGACTAATGCACAAGAAGAAGCTAATCTTCTATCCATGCTGTTACAGGACTTACTGTCTATTAAAATTGCATGAATGTATGACAACACAACAAAGTTAAAAGATTGTTGAATTCAGTTACTGTGCAATCTACTGGCTGAAGTTCCACAACATACACCTTGAAGCCCAACTTAAAATGCCTCATAATTCATAAACATTACCTTATCTAGGCCAGAACCCATGATGAGGAAAGCTGCAGGTGATTGGTGTCCACGGGGTGTGGCGCTGGATGGCAAGTTGTTACACTGTAAAATATCCTCATATTCTGACTTTCCTTTGTGGAAATCATAATCATCGCGGCGAATGGTAGAGATTTCAAAAGGATCACTTATTTCATCACCAGCTACCAGCAACACACAACAGCAAAATGTTTTGTTTGTACAGCAATCACATTGCAATAATTAACATGTAGTACGTTACTAAAACTAGAGCAAGTGTCATACAGACACTTATGGAAACAAACCCTTCAACCCACTTAGTCCACGCCAACCATTCACTCCAATCCTAAACAAACCCCATTTCGTTTTCCCCACATTACCATCAACTCCCGAGATTCTACCTCTCAGCTACACACTAATGCAATTTGCAGTGACTGATTAAACTGTTAGCCTACGTGTGTTTGGGATGAGATGGAAAACCAGAGCACCTGGAGGAAACCCACAAGGTCACAGGAAGAATGCACAAACTTCACACAGACAGATGAGAAATGAGCTCAGGTTGCTTGTGGTTGAGCTGTAACTCACTTTGCTGCACACTGCCTCAACTGCCCCCACCGTCAACAACTAGTTATTCCCCACCCTACCCCACGCAACAAAAGCTTTCATAACAAGTAACTGTACCTAAACAAGTGTTAGTCCAGGAGGCAGGAAGGTCATGTCTACAGCTTATCTTTCTTGGCCTATTCCGAACTATATCAAACTACATGTAAAATAGTGCACACAATGCTTAGAATTTATACTTTGAGTAGAATCAATATAAAGCTATTAGGAAGATAGATTCCTGCCATATTGCTCATCTTTTACATTTAGTGATGTGAATTTGCTAGTACAGCAGTAGATGTGGAGGGACAAATTGTTCTTACCCCCTTGAAGCCCATGAGCAGTCCTGGCCCAGCGTGCAGGACCATTATCCATTATTATCTGCAACAAAAAGCCGAGTTGTTTAAAGCATGCAAAGAAAACAGATTCAAGATTAAAGGTCAGGTGCCACAGAGCTACACAGCACAGAAACAGGCCCCTTGGCCCATCTTCTCCATGCTGGCCAAGTTGGCATACTGGGTTAGTCCCATTTATCGACATTTGGCCCCGAGACCTCTCAAACTCTTCCTATCCATGTATCTGTCCAAATGTCTTTAGAAACTTGCAATTTTATCTGCTCTATAACTTCCTCTCGCAACTTCACCCATTCCTTCTCTCCAGAGATGTTGCCTGTCCCGCTGAGTTACTCCAGCATTTTGCGTCTACCCAGAGAATAACAGCAGATACTGCTGTGAACGTCACAGATGAAAACGTGCTTCTTTTGGCCCATTAAAATAGCTTCCAGTTGTCATATGAATACATGAATTTAGCTTGGCAATTGACTGGAAAGCTTATTTTCCAACTTTCGTGTCAATTCTGAGGCAAGTCCATTTGCGTTCAATTTAACTAAGACAAACTTCAGGTTTCAAGGCAATTTACAGAAGTGAGAGATTGTATTTATATACCTATGTCATAGCCCAACTCACAGCTGAATCACTGGAGACTAATTGCACATAGTAAAATTCCATAAAAATGGAGTCGATACACATTTCAAATACTGTTGTGTACTTGTTAGGTGTAAAATGCAGCAAGGACACTAATGATATTTCAGCTCTTCAAAGGAGATTGCTATAGATGTTTTAATTATTTTGGACAGACGGGCATATAGCTCGAAGTCTCACCATAACACAACAAACCTAATGGCACAGCATTCAGCATCAGAATGTCTGCTTTAATTATGTTTAACACCAAGGGACAGCACATATCAGACCGACTACACAAAATGACAAAAGATACACTTTTTATAGTCAGAACCAACACAACTGACAGCAATACAATTCCAATTGTGTCACATTGGTCGGTGAGGACGCTGCAAGCTGGCAGCCCTGCCAGCAGCGTGTTAGTTTTTTCAACTTATTTTGTTTTTTTAGTGTGTTTTAATGTATGTTTTTAATGTTTCTTTGTATGTCTTGTGTGGGGGAGTAAGGGGGAAACCGCTTCAGTCACCTCCTCCACGGAGAGGCAATTGACTCTTTCCATGTCTCCTCCCCCGTGGCCTAACATCAAGGATCGGTGCGGCTTTTCCCGGAGAAGCGCCTGGGGCTTCAGCAGCGGGCGCAGCGCAGACTTTCGTTGCGGAGCACGACAGCCTGAAGCTGCGGAGCTCTCGTCTGCGGAGCTCCAGCTGGCGCAGCGTCCGCAGCCTGGGATCTCTCGTTGGGGGCCCCGGAGTAGAAGACCTTCAACTTCAACGCCTGCGGCCAACTTCTACCACGGGCGCGGCAGGGACTTACGCCAGGGGTCCCTGGAGAGGATCTCTGTCCGCCGGCCCTGCAACCCTGCAGTCTGCGGTGCTTGTGGCTGAGGCGCGGCAGGGACTTTAAATCTTCGACCGCCGACCTGCAGCCTATATATCTTGAAGCCGCGGTCTTCGGTGCGGAGGCACCAATTCAGGACTTACTTGGACTTACCCTGTCTGTACATCTGGACGCCCGCAGAGGCGACTGCGGAGGGTTGAGGTCCCGACCACGGGGGAAAATGGAGGACTGGACAAATTTTGTGCCTTCCACCAGAGTGATGAATGCTGTGGTGGATGTTTGTGTAAATTTTTATTGTGCATTGTGTGTTCTTTTTTTATTGTACCGCCGCTGGCAAATTCATTTCACTTGCACTTATGTGCAAGTGACGAATAAAACTTGATTGATTGATTGATTGATTGGACAACATTCTATAAAGTAGCAAAACTTCAAACTAGTTGATTTTATTTAGATAAAAGGTGCCCACTTCACTTTTAAGTTCCTACTCCAAACCTGACAAATTGGTTAAAGACACAAAGTGCTGGAGTAACTCAGGGGGGTCAGGCAGCATCTCTACAGAACATGAATTTTAGGTCAGAGTCCCGACCTGAGGTGTTGCCTATCCATGTTCTCCAGAGATGCTGACTGACCCACTAAGTTACTCCAACATCTTGTGTCTGATGTTATTTGATGCACTGCCAAACTATTTGCAAGCCCCTCACATTATAAACTATAGATTGAACTCACAGAATAATTGCAACCAACAGCTCGAACAGCATGGCCAGTAAGTGTGGCAATTGTGAACAATTCAAAGTGATTAGGTTCATATTTTTCAAGAGCCTGTAAAATAGAAATAGTAATAATTCATATTGAAACAGGTAATGCTGGAACACGTACTTCTACTCAATGAGCAGGCTTAATGCTATTCAAACATCAGATACACTGAATGAAAACAAGTTATGTTTATGAAAATTTCCATCCTGCACTCAAATTCACTTGGGACATCGCCGACATCTCCCAACCGTTTCTAGATCTCACCATCTCCATCACAGGAGACAGTCTATCGACTGGCATCTATTACAAACCAACTGACTCCCATAACTATCTAGACTACACTTCTTCCCACCCTGCTTTCTGTAAAGACTCTATCCTCCACTCCCAATTCCTCCGTCTACGCCGCATCTGCACCCAGGATGAGATTTTCCATACCAGGTAATCGGCGATGTTCTCATTCTTTAGGGAATGGGAGATCCGCTATTCCATTATAGGCGAGGCTCTCACTGTCTCCTCGATATCTCGTAGCTCTGCTCTTACCCCCCCCCCCCCCCCCTTCGTAATAGGGACAGTCCCTTTTGTCCTCACCTTCCACCCCATCAGCCATCGCATACAGCACATGATCCTCTGACATTTACGTCACCTCCAACAGGATCCCACTGCAAGCCACATCTTCCCATCACCTTCCACCCCTTTCAGCTTTCCGCAGAGACCGTTCCTTCCACAATCTGGTCAACTCATCCCTTCTCATCCCATCCCCAGGTACTTTCCCCTGCTACCCCAGGAGATGGAACACCTGTCCCTATATCCTCGACTCCGTCCAAGGACCCGGACATTCTTTTCAGGTGAGGCAGAGGCTCACTTGCACCTCCACCAACTTCAGCTACTGTATCCGCTGTCCCAGGTGTCGACTCCTGTATATCAGCGAGATCAAGCACAGTCCACCTAAACCTACCTGATCTCCCAGTTGCTCAGCAATTTAACTCCCCCCCGCCATTTCCAATCTGACCTTTCTGTCCTGGGCCTCCTCCATTGTCAGAGAGAGGCCCTGCAGAAGGACCTCTTTGCTCCTATACTCAACTCCTCTTGTTATGAAGGAAAACATGCCATTCGCTGTCTTCACTTCCTGCTATACCTGCATGCTTACTTTCATTGACTGATGAACAAGGACCCCCAGATCCCGCTGTACTTCCCCTTTTCCCAACTTGACACCATTTAGATAATAATCTTCCTTCCTGTTTTTGCTACCAAAGTGGATAACCTCTCTTCAGTATAAGCTTATTATCAGTAAACATTCCTGCACAGTGAAATAAGAATGGAAGAATGTATCGTGTTTGCCCTGTGGACAACTCTTGTAGCTAGATGTGGACTGTAGGCAGGGACAGGACACACCTTTTCCTTCATGCTGCACAACAGATCCACCATTGCCATGCGCCCCTCAGCATCAGTATTTCCAACTCGAATTCTTCTCTTTGCACGAGATGTGATAATCTCATCGGCCACATAGCAGTCTAGGCACAAGAACACACAAGTTCAGAGCACAAAATTACATTTCAACTTTTTTATATTAGGGATAAATTTCAAAGTAACAAGTGCCTTTGAAAATACAAGAATCATCCGAATTTTTCAGGATCGTTTGCTGGCAACTAGAGCATAGTTTTTATCTCAGTATCTGATTCAACTGCTGATGATTTGGAATTTTATCTAAGCAATACCATCTGTGCAAAGTCACACTGAGCAGTAACTGCAAGACTGGCATGTCTGTTTATTATTCCAGGATCACAGTACCTGAACCAACGCTGTTCCTGACCATTGACATTGCACCGATTACTTTGATTCCTCTGGGTTTCAGGACAGAAAGTACCTGCAGTTGGAGACAATTCAGGTCAGAAAAGAGAAGGTAAAACTTCAGAGACCAAGGTGATCTCAATCTTGCAACCTAAATGGCTATGTAGTGAAAGACTAAATTGCCGCAGCAATTAAATTCCTGTACTTCAACCAACGCCAACCTTACAGCAGCCCCCCTGCACAACAACACTTCTCACTGCCTTGGGAAAGCAGCCGTCATAATCAAGAACCACTTACATCCCGGGCTTTCTCTGTTCTCCCCGCTCCCATCAAGCAGAAGATGAAAGTTTGAAAGCACATGCCACCAGATTCCGAAACAGCTTCTTTCCCACTGTTATCGGACTACTAAACAGTCCTCTCACATGCCAAGGTTGTGGCCGCCAATCTTCCAGCCCACCTCATTGGCTAGGCCACAGCTGGAATATAATATCCAGTTCTGGTTGACACTATAGCATAGGAGAGGAAGCAGACCAGATTCACCCCAATGCTACCCAAGAAGAAACTGGATTGTCTGGGTTTGTTTTCCTTGGAGCCGAGGAAGCTGTAGGTGGGTGGGAATGGACCTGATAGTGGAGTACAAATGATGAGCTGCACAGATCGGTATAAATAAAATACTTTTACCCCCCCTCCCCCATGGCAGAGATGTCTAAGATAAGCAGGTGCAGCTTAACAGAGAAGAAGAGATTAAGGGATTGGGGAAGAAAACGTTTTCACCCAGAGGGTGGTTGGAGTCTAGAACATTCTAACTTCCATGTTATGCCACTTTCTCAACCACTCCCTACACAATCGGGACAATTTACAGAGGCCAATTAACCTACACATCTTTGGGATGCGAGAGGAACCCGAAACACCCAGAGGAAACCCACATGGTCACCTATACATGGGTATTTGGTTGGCAGGGACATTAAAGGATCATGAGGGCAGCCAAATTACAAACATATAACAATGAAATTATCCATTAGCCCAGTGTTGCAAGACATGTCCGAACTATGCAACATGTGCTTTAAATATTGAATTAGATTTATCGACATTTTGACATCAGCATTCCACGGTTTCCTTTCAAGGATGGTTAGTGATCTTTAATACAATAATCAGTATTATGTGACTGACAGTGTCATCTCTGTTGGAACCACTCTGAAAGCGATACACCAGTGGGAACAGCATAGTTAAAGAATGGTTGAGGCAAGTTATGGACTAACTTAAATAATGAATTGGAGATGATGACTTGTACCTGGAAGATCCCAGCAACAGCAGCAGCTCCACATTTGTCTCTGTGCATTCCTGCCATAATACCACCAGCTTTGATGTCGGCACCACCAGTATCATACGTTACTCCCTAGAGGGAATTTTTTTTTACATCTGTATAACTGATATCCACTGGTCAATCCAAAGACAAAAAATTTGTGAACCATTCCACAAAAATACACACTTTTCTGACAATTTGCTCAAATCTTTGATTGATAGTAGTTTATAACATCTTTTTAAAATTCTATACAGGACCCATCCACACAGCACAATCTGAAAGTATTTGAGTTATTGATTAAACAGTTTTAAATCCAATTAATTAGTATGTCTTTGCATTTTGCCTTAACACATCTTTTTCAGGTTGACTATATATTATATAATTATTATTATTATTATTATATTACCAAAACCCTCATCTTGATTGTTTATTTGTTGTATGTGAGTGAGTCCTGGAAACTCCGCTAAAACGGTACACGATAGCGCTACAATTTTTGGCCCATCTTACTCACCATTGTCCTGCTGTGTGCCATAGCCAAGTTTAGTTCAGATTGATGGTAAATTTTATAAGTTATGGGCATTAAACTTTACAAAACCACTTTTCCACTTGCCCTAGCCATCAGACGCGTTCAACGTCACAATGGGATCCCGAATATCATTTTTTTTAGAATAAAAAAACCGTGATTTTCATTGACTTTGATTTTATTCTAAAAAAACGTAATTTTAATAAAGTTCTTCCGCTTTCATTATCAGCTAACATTGTGTTGAGGTTATTTTGAGAGGAAAAAACGATTTTCATTAAGAATTCCATTAAAAAAATGTGTCATAGTGGGGGGGGGGGGGAGATAGGGGGGAGGTAAGGCATTGGGGAGCAGGGGATCGAGGGAGAGGAGGGGGTAGGGAGGGGAAAGTGGGGGAGGTGAGGAGGGAGAGCGGGGGAGGAGAGTGGGTAGGAGAGGAGGGGGAAGTGGGGGAGGTAGAGAGTGGGGGATAGAGAGAGAAGTGGGGGAGGGCAGTAGGGAGAGATAGAGGAGAGTTGAGGAGTGGGGGAGCAGGGGATAAAGGGAAAGGAGGGGGTAGAGGGCGGAGTGGGGTAATGGAGGGAGGGAGTGATTGAGGGTTGGGGAAAGGAGAGGGAGAGGTGAGGGATGGAGTGGGAAATAAGGAGGGTGAAGAGGAGGGGGTGGGAGTGCTGGGGGTGAGGGGGAATGGAGGAGGATAGGGCTAGGAAGAGGGATGGCAAGGTAATGGAGGAGGGGAGGGGGAAGAGGAAGGAGGGGAGGGGAAGAGGAAGGAGGGGAGGGGAAGAGGGAGTGAGGGGAGGGGAAGAGGAAGGAGGGGAGGGGAAGAGGAAGGAGGGGAGGGGAAGAGGGAGTGAGGGGAGTAAGCAGAGGAGGGTTGGTGGAGGGTGAGGAGGGGAACAGGCGACTGAAGAGGGAGAGTGAGATGCATTCACATTAATCTTATATTTTACAGGTTATTGCCATTTTGAAGTTTAAAAACACCACAGTCGGGCTACCAAATGCCGGCCGCGCCTGCGCAGTTGGGGAGGGTTGCCGTGACTCGCGTCACAACAGGTATCTCTGGCTTAACAACGGGAACCCATCAGCCGCGCCTGCGCAATTGAGGGCTATGGGTGAGTGGTGGAATATTGCCTTGGGGGACCGGTCCAATGGGTCCGCACCTGGTCTAGTTTCTATTATAAAAACCGAGGAAATCTGCTTTTAGGAAACCAAGTCCCCTAATTCTTCATCGCAATATGGATCGAGCACTGAAGGATTAGAATTCTGCTCAGCACCCTTTCTAATGCCACAAAAAGTACTTGTGTGACACTCCTGCCATAAGGGTAGGAGTCTGAAAACTAACATCCAGGTTCTGGAACAGCTTCTTCCAAACAACCAGACTATTGAACACTACGAACTCCAACTAAACAACAAACTGCATTGGTTGCTTGTCAGAACTGCTGTAGATTTGGGAGCAACAGCAGCAGGAGTTTAGCAAGAGATACGACTGATTGGCTCTAGCCCAAGTGGGAGGAGAGAAGTGAAAACAGTTAAAGTACAGGCCAAGGACAGGCAGACTTTACTCAGAACTGCTGTAGATTTTGGAGCAACAGCAGCAGGAGCTTTGCAAGAGATACGACTGATTGGCTCTAGCCCAAGTGGGAGGAGAGAAGTGAAAACAGTTAAAGTAGAGGCCAAGGACAGGCAGACTTTACTCAGAACTGCTGTAGCTTTGGGAGCAACAGCAGCAGGAGGTAAGCAAGAGATACGACTGATTGGCTCTAGCCCAAGTGGGAGGAGAGAAGTGAAAACAGTTAAAGTAGAGGCCAAGGACAGGCAGACTTTACTCAGAACTGCTGTAGCTTTGGGAGCAACAGCAGCAGGAGATTAGCAAGATATACGACTGATTGGCTCTAGCCCAAGTGGGAGGAGAGAAGTGAGTCAGTGCCGGGAAAACAGTTGAAAACTGAGGAATTTGGTTTGTAAATTGGTAAATCAGGCAATTTATCGGTCAATTTAAGCAAGACGGCTCTTAGCGAGCGGCAGTGAGTGAAGTGCCCTGTGAGAAAAGTGTGAGTCTTTGGCGAGGAGGCTGAGGAGAGGAGACCACGCAATACGCTTGAGAGGTAGAGACGAAAGAAGGAGATGTCAGGCAAGCTGATTCAGTGCGATGCTTGCAGTATGTGGGAGGTCAAGGACACCGCTGGTGCCTCTGGCTGCTACAAATGCGAGAAGTGCATCCAGGTAGAGCTCCTGAAGGGCCGTGTTGGGGAACTTGAGAAGCAAGTGGATGACCTCCGGTTCGTCCGAGAAACGGAGTCGTTCCTCGACAAGTCCTACAGTACGATTGTTACACCTAAGGTACTGGAAGAGAGAAGGTGGGAGACAGTGAGAACGGGAGGGAAGCATGGAATGCCAACTTCCCCGGGTGTTGTACCTCTTGTGAACAGGTTCACCCACTTAGAAGCTGTCAGGACAGAAGAGGTGTTTACACTGGGCGGCGGACTGGCTTGTGATGCGAATAGGGCTGTTGAGCCAAAACCAAAAAGGCCTAAGGCAGGCAACGCCATTGTAGTGGGAGACTCCATTGTGAGAGGTACGGACAGGGGTTTCTGTGGCAACAGACGGGATGCGAGGATGGTGTGCTGCCTTCCTGGTGCCAGGATCCAGGATGTCACGGACAGAGTGCAGAAAATCCTCAAGGGCGAAGGTGAACATCCGGAAGTGGTAGTGCATGTCGGCACAAACGATGTCGGAAAGAAGGGGATGAATATTCTGCAGCGTGACTTTAGAGAGCTCGGAAAAATGCTGAAAAGCAGGACCTCCAGGGTTGTTATCTCCGGTTTGCTTCCAGTTCCTCGTGCTGGCGAGAGCAGGAACAGGGTGATACGGGACCTGAACGTGTGGCTGAGGAACTGGTGCACGGGGCAGGGATTTAGATTCTTAGATCACTGGGATCTGTTTTGGGGTAAGGGGGAACTGTACAAAAGGGACGGATTGCATCTTAACAGGTGTGGGACCAGCATTCTGGCAGGCAGGTTTGCCACTGCTACACGGGTGGTTTTAAACTGAATAAGGGGGGTGGGGTGTCGAATGGGATAGTGGAGGATGGAGTTAAAGGGAAAGGGTTTCTTAAATGTGTGAGCGTAGAAGGGGTAAGAGTGTTGTAAAAACAAGCCTGAAGGCTTTGTGTCTCAATGCAAGGAGCATTCGTAATAAGGTGGATGAGTTGAATGTGCAGATAGCTATTAATGACTATGATATAGTTGGGATCACGGAGACATGGCTCCAGGGTGACCAAGGCTGGGAGCTGAACATCCAGGGATATTCAATATTCAGGAGGGATAGAGAGAAAGGAAAAGGAGGTGGGGTAGCGTTGCTGGTTCGAGAGGAGATTAACGCAATGGAAAGGAAGGACAATAGTTTGGAGGATGTGGAATCGGTATGGGTAGAGCTGCGAAACACTAAGGGGCAGAAAACGCTGGTGGGTGTTGTGTACAGGCCACCTAACAGTAGTAGTGAAGTTGGAGATGGTATCAAACAGGAAATTAGAAATGCGTGCGACAAAGGCAAAACCGTTATAATGGGTGACTTCAATCTACATATAGATTGGGTGAATCAAATTGGCAGGGGTGCTGAGGAAGAGGATTTCTTGGAATGTATGCGGGATAGTTATCTAAATCAACATGTAGAGGAACCAACGAGAGAGCAGGCTATTTCAGACTGGGTATTGAGTAATGAGGAAGGGTTAGTTAGCAGTCTTGTTGTACGTGCCCCCTTGGGCAAGAGTGACCATAATATGGTTGAGTTCTTCATTAGGATGGAGAGTGACATTGTTAATTCAGAAACAATGGTTCTGAACTTAAAGAAAGGTAACTTTGAGGGTATGAGACGTGAATTGGCCAAGATTGACTGGCAATTAATTCTAAAAGGGTTGACGGTGGATATGCAATGGAAGACATTTAAAGACTGCATGGATGAACTACAAAAATTGTTCATCCCAGTTTGGCAAAAGAATAAATCAGGGAAGGTAGTACATCCGTGGATAACAAGGGAAATCAGGGATAGTATCAAAGCGAAGGATGATGCGTACAAATTAGCCAGAAAAAGCAGCATACCGGAGGACTGGGAGAAATTCAGAGACCAGCAGAGGAGGACAAAGGGCTTAATTAGGAAAGGAAAAATAGATTATGAAAGAAAACTGGCAGGGAACATAAAAACTGACTGCAAAAGTGTTTATAGATATGTGAAAAGAAAGAGATTAGTTAAAACAAATGTAGGTCCCTTGCAGTCAGAAACAGGTGAGTTGATCATGGGGAACAAGGATATGGCGGACCAATTGAATAACTACTTTGG
This sequence comes from Amblyraja radiata, assembly GCF_010909765.2. NCBI lineage: Eukaryota > Metazoa > Chordata > Chondrichthyes > Rajiformes > Rajidae > Amblyraja > Amblyraja radiata. Next base: position 2,975,961 of record NC_045994.1, read on the forward strand.
TTCCGTCTTCACTAAGGAAGACATAAATAATCTGCCGGAAATAGCAGGGGACCGCGGGTCAAAGGAGTTGGAGGAATTGAGTGAAATCCAGGTTAGCCGGGAAGTGGTGTTGGGTAAATTGAATGGATTAAAGGCCAATAAATCCCCAGGGCCAGATAGGCTGCATCCCAGAGTACTTAAGGAAGTAGCTCCAGAAATAGTGGATGCATTAGTAATAATCTTTCAAAACTCTTTAGATTCTGGAGTAGTTCCTGAGGATTGGCGGGTAGCAAACGTAACCCCACTTTTTAAGAAGGGAGGGAGAGAGAAAACAGGGAATTACAGACCAGTTAGTCTAACATCGGTAGTGGGGAAATTACTAGAGTCAGTTATTAAAGATGGGATAGCAGCACATTTGGAAAGTGGTGAAATCATTGGACAAAGTCAGCATGGATTTACAAAAGGTAAATCATGTCTGATGAATCTTATAGAATTTTTCGAGGATGTAACTAGTATCGTGGATAGGGGAGAACCAGTGGATGTGGTGTATCTGGACTTCCAGAAGGCTTTCGACAAGGTCCCACATAAGAGATTAGTATACAAACTTAAAGCACACGGCATTGGGGGTTCAGTATTGACGTGGATAGAGAACTGGCTGGCAAACAGGAAGCAAAGAGTAGGAGTAAACGGGTCCTTTTGACAATGGCAGGCAGTGACTAGTGGGGTACCGCAAGGCTCAGTGCTGGGACCCCAGCTATTTACAATATATATTAATGATCTGGATGAGGGAATTGAAGGCAATATCTTCAAGTTTGCGGATGACACTAAGCTGGGGGGCAGTGTTAGCTGTGAGGAGGATGCTAGGAGACTGCAAGGTGACTTGGATAGGCTGGGTGAGTGGGCAAATGTTTGGCAGATGCAGTATAATGTGGATAAATGTGAAGTTATCCATTTTGGTGGCAAAAACAGGAAAGCAGACTATTATCTAAATGGTGGCCGACTAGGAAAAGGGGAGATGCAGCGAGACCTGGGTGTCATGGTACACCAGTCATTGAAAGTAGGCATGCAGGTGCAGCAGGCAGTGAAGAAAGCGAATGGTATGTTAGCTTTCATAGCAAAAGGATTTGAGTATAGGAGCAGGGAGGTTCTACTGCAGTTGTACAGGGTCTTGGTGAGACCACACCTGGAGTATTGCGTACAGTTTTGGTCTCCAAATCTGAGGACGGACATTATTGCCATAGAGGGAGTGCAGAGAAGGTTCACCAGACTGATTCCTGGGATGTCAGGACTGTCTTATGAAGAAAGACTGGATAGACTTGGTTTATACTCTCTAGAATTTAGGAGATTGAGAGGGGATCTTATAGAAACTTATAAAATTCTTAAGGGGTTGGACAGGCTAGATGCAGGAAGATTTCTCCCGATGTTGGGGAAGTCCAGGACAAGGGGTCACAGCTTAAGGATAAGGGGGAAATACTTTAAAACCGAGATGAGAAGAACATTTTTCACACAGAGAGTGGTGAATCTCTGGAACTCTCTGCCACAGAGGGTAGTCGAGGCCAGTTCATTGGCTATATTTAAGAGGGAGTTAGATGTGGCCCTTGTGGCTAAGGGGATCAGAAGGTATGGAGAGAAGGCAGGTACGGGATACTGAGTTGGATGATCAACCATGATCATATTGAATGGCGGTGCAGGCTCGAAGGGCCGAATGGCCTACTCCTGCACCTAATTTCTATGTTTCTATGTTGCACGAGGGACAGCTGGCGGTTTAATTTTGCACTAAATTGATTTTATTTTTGTTTGAGCTTTTTTTCCCTTAGTTTTTTTAATTATATAACCTTTTAAATACTGTGTTTACAAACCTGTTGTGCTTCTGTAAGTAAGAACTTCATTGTTCTGTTTCAGTACATATGACAATAAAACACTCAACTATTTGCTCTCGTGATTTGAATGAGGCACAATGGATAAATGTGGATAATTCTAACATATTAGGTGAAAATTTCATAGACCTTGGTCTCTGCAAACAAAATTAAGGTGGCATCAATTCTACATCAACTGAGGCATAGAATACAGCAGGAGGTGGGAGGTTGGGTCATTGTACATACCATTTATGGACAAACTGGAGCACACTGTAAGTTCTAGTCACACTATTGGTGGGATGTGGGAACACAAGAGGGCACAGAGGAGGTTTGAAGTTACCAGATCTGAAGAAATGAGAGACTGACTACACCCTGGTGGTTTCTTTGAACAAAATAGACTGGGCAAAAGGTGGGGGATTTAATCAAAGTATGTAATGAGAGGCCCAAAAACGATAAGCATGGATGGATCGTTTCCTTGGCAGAGAGGGCATAGATTAGGCCAAGTTAATTGGTAGAAATAATTAGAGATGATTTTCCCATCTCTGCCCACCCATATTCAAAGTGTTGTGGGTCAGGGCTTGGTAGGGTTATCAGGACACACCTACCACAGCACTTGAAGTGGCACAATCTACTTAATTATAGTTCAAGAGCTAAACATTGTAAGCCTTGCCAGCCTAAAGAAACTGCCTCCACCCGAGCCAAAACACAACATTCTATAATTTATAATTAAGGGACTCTAATGTAAAACTAGTCTCAATGGAAAATCAAAAAGTACAGGTGACGGAGGTCTAATATAAACAAAATGCCAGACACGACAAGTCAGGCAACATCTATGGAAGGAGAAACAGTTAACCTTTAGATGCTGCCTGATCAGTTTAGTCTTTCCAGCTACTTACCATCTTTTAATTTCAGTTCAGACCAATTAAATTAAAATCAAAGTCTATTTAACGCGGATAGGTATGCAAAATTAAATATAATGATAAAAACATTATAAGCATGGATTCAAAACAACGATGAGATAACCACAGGCTATTAAACATTCTTATACCTTGCCAACAAGCAGGAGTGTTTTTTCTGTGGCACCTTCTCCAGTATATACCAGCTCAATAACCCGTGCTTGATGACGTGGAACATCTGCAGTGATTTTTATTTTGAGAGGGGGTGAAAAGAAAACCACATTTTTAAAATATCGCCCTTTGGTCTATTAGATGGTTACATATGATCTAACTTAAATGCAAGAACATAATGGTAATTAGTTTTAAACAGATCATTATAAAATTCAATTACTTAAGTACCAGAATTTCATTCCGATAGTTCAGATTAGAAATTATTCACTTGTGAAAACATTGCAGTGAGACAGAACAAAATTGCGACATTGTCTGAAGCAATCTTCCATAACATTGAGAACAGTCATAAACTGAAATTGTACGAATGCAAATTCAAAGCTGCAGAATATCCACAGTGAATAGTTATTATTTCAACAAGATAAAGCATTCAACGTTTACTTCTTTGTTTATAGAGTTGATGGTAGAAATATATTAGGGCGACACAAAGGTGCAGCTAGTAGAGCTGTTGCCTCAACGTGAGACCCAGATTTGATCCTCGCCGCGTGCCCTTCTGTGTGGAGTTTGCACCTTCTCCCCTTGACTGCATGGGTTTCATCCAGGTGCTCGTTTCCTCCCATATGCCAAGAACGTGCCATTTGTAGGTCCTTATCCATTATAGGCTTATTAGAAAAGTTGGCATTAAAGGGACATTAAATCTTTCTAGTGGTCCATTATAGCACATCAAATACATCATCCCTGCTTCCTACCAAATTAATAAAACATGATTTTGGCCTTAAATCTGTGTCGCCTTGCCCAACTTCATTGGTTAGACCACTGCTGGAGTACTGCATGTAGCTCCAGTCAACACAGTATAGGAGAGGAGAAGATATAGCTGGAAAGGGTTCAAAGGAGATTCACCAAGATGTTGCTTGGGATGGTGTTTCAATTATGAGACATTAGAAAGGATGGGTCTGCCTTCCATGGAGGAGAGGAAGTTAAAAGGAGCCACAACTGAGATATACAATTATGAAGGGTATCGTATAGTTGTAATAACTAGAAATGTTGATAGCTCCTTTCCGCTCAACAGATGCTGCTCAACCTGCTGAGTTCCTCCAGCAGATTGTTTGCTGTCAGAGATAAAATCGAAGGACATAGATTTAGGGTTAGGGGGGGGGGGGGTAAGAGTATTAGAAAGGATCTAATGGGGACCCTGATGACCCAGAGACTGGCAGTACCTCAAATGCACTGCCGAGAGTGGCAGAAGCAGAATTGCTGGCAACAATTAAGTGTAGGGATGAGCATTTGAATTACCTGGACATAAAAGGACAAGTGTTGGAAGATGTGATTGATATGGATGAATTCCCAATGGTCAACATGGACGTCATGGGCCAATAAACCATTTCCACAACATTTAATAAACTCTCTCTGTCTTCACTATCTTGAAAGCATTTCCTTCCTTGCTGGAGACAGATGCAAAGTACTTTTCCCTTGGCATCCACACGCAACTTCTCCTTTTGCCCTTAACCCCACTTGTCAACATACTTCCCTTTTTACTTCATATTCCTGTAGAACATTCATGAAATATCATGCATGTTAACATTTTCTTTCACTGCCTCATTTTAGTTTTCACTTCCCTTCTGATTCTTTTGAACCAAGGAAATAACAATAGTACTAACACCAATTTCCATACCGGGATCATAGAATCACGTGATTAGAATTTTTTAAAAATCTGAAAATTCACCAGGCTATTTCCATGCTGCACCCCCAGACTAATCTTACCTTTGGCACAGCGATTGACTGCTGCCAAGCATGGGTATTGCTCCTGTAGAGTTGCTACATCGCTAGTTACTGATACCTGGCAACAAAAGAGATTAACAATTCAGAGACAGGGACTGCAGATGCTGGAATCTGGAGCAAGAAACAATCTTCTGGAGTAACTCAGTGGATCAAGTAGTCTTGATACAGATGCTGCTTGGCCCACCGAGTCCCTCCAGCAGATTCTTTGTAGATTAATGATTTAAATTGAAGGGGATAGGGTAGGGAATCAAAAACGAGACGACATCGGTTTAAGGCGAGGGGGTCAAGATTTAGTACAAACCCGAGGGCATCTTTTTCACTCAAAGGTTGGTGGGTATTTGGATCGAGCTGCCAGAGGAAAGAGTTGAGGCAGCTACTTTTATAGCATTTAAAGGACATTTGGACAGGTACCTTGAATGGAAATGCTTAGAGCGATATGGGCCAAAAGTGGACAAATGCGACTAGCTTAGATGGGGGAACCTTGGTTGGCATGAAGGGCATGTTTCTGTGCTGTACGACAAGCTGGCTTTGAACGTCCAGTAGGATTATTTGGTTTTACAGTATTAAAGTGCCAGAAGCAAATAGCACATCACATTTCAGATCAGAACATAAAAGGCAACATAATTAAAACCAATCTTTAAATTTTATAAAAGTCAATAAAAACATTTTTACCCATTTCTGTTGTTAACTGGTACCTGGATGGGAAAGGTAGGAGTGATTAGGGGCCAAACACAGGCAAATCTGACTAACAGATGGGGCAAACTTGGTGGCCATGGTTGGTCCGAAGGACTTGTTTCTGTGCCATATGACTAACTCCATCAAAAGCTTCAACTTTTTTCATTCAAATGGATATTCATGCAATTAGCAAACAGGGGTTCTGACATAAGATGCACAGGTTTGTAGGTTAATTGGCCGCTGAATTGCCTTTCATGTGCAGGAAGTAGATGAAAAAGTGGGACAACATAGAATTTAGTACGATCTAAACTTCACCCACCCTTTGGGTAGAAAAGACTTCAGGGAAATTGAACCATTTGGACTTCTTTCAATTAATAAAGGAATAAAGAGCTGAACTAGTCCTGCCCTCTAAATGAATTTGGCATAAATTTCCAAAATATATAATATGAAAGCAGAAAATAAAATGTTTAATAGTTTTAAAACAAATCAATCAATCAATCAATCAATATGGTATTGAAGCATACACTTACAGAGACAACAGAATTACGAAAAATATTCTGAACATAGACAGCCACATTTGGTGCAGCCATTCGCTCTGGATCAGATCCACCAATATCTCTGCATACGGTTCTGGAAAGAGATCATTTTAACTCGAGCAACAAATCTTCAGGCAGTCAACTCATTAAATGAACATTTAAAAGGAATCAAATGAATCTCTGGACTTTCAGTTTATAACTGCACTACTATTTTTATATGAAGTTTTTTTTAACATGGATTTCACTCCAGACAGAAGGAATAAAACAGGATCAATTTTAACTAGTTTCAGCCCAGTTCATCACAGGCACAGCCCTCCGCAACATCATAACAATCTGCAAGACTCTGCATCTTGAGTCTTCTCACTGCTACTATTGGGCAAGTACCACAGACTTCTGCACCTACTGGTCTAGAAAAGGATACTTTCCCACAACTTTCAGGTTCTTGAACCAACCTGCATGCCCTTAATTCCACCTCAACAATGGATCCACTTCTGACACAAACAAACTTTCTTCAAATTATTTTTTCGCCTTAATGTCTTACTTTAAAAAAAAAAATTTGCAGTCTTCTATCTTTTAGAAGTGGTGTAATTTGTTTTGTGTTTGTCCTATTCTATGTGCCCATGATGCTGCTGCAAGTAGGTTTTCATTATACCTATACCTCCCTGCAGTTAAGCATGACAATAACTTAAATTTCACATAATTGAACACACGATAATACTTCTGAAAACCGTGCTACTTGGAGCATTTGAGATTACGTTTCCAGATTATAACAAAACAAATATATTGTATTGAAGCAAACACTTAGAGATGACAGAATTACGAAAAGAATATTCTGAACAGTCATTCTTCAAATATATCATGTAAAAAAACCTTCATACAGTTACGCTATCTTAATCCAAAAAGTGAGGCCTCAGTTTGCTAATTAGTTTATGTTTTGATGGCTATTCCATCGTTACATATTTTATGCAACCTTTTAACTTTGTCACCATTGCTTACCTGCCTTGTTCCAGTGCTGAGGCCAATTGTTCAAGTTTCTTCCCTTCCTCCTCACTGGAGGCCCACACACCGAGACAGCCTACTCTGGTGGCCTTTTCTTTGTGTGCTTCACGGATTTCCAATGGCTGCAACATATCATCATAGGAACAGGTTTAGTTAACTAGGCACGAAAACTTTGAGTGTAATTTTAAATGATTCATTAAGTATAAGAGCAATGTTTTACTTCAGCAGACTGCAATGGAGAAACATTTCATGGAAACATCTCTCGTTCATTCTGCCTCCCAAAATATTAATTGTAGCTTGTCCATTTATCCTCATCAAACACCGCACAGAGCAATCCAAAGAAAATTGCAAAGCAAAAATGAAATGAAGATGAACCAGGAATAAAAGATGATAGGGAATCAACTTGAAGCTTTATCCATATATTTTTCTAAAAGATATGACCTGACCTATTGCGTATCGCCAACAGTTATGCTTTAATCCACAGGTAATGAGCAACATGCAGAATTCACAGTGCTGTCCTGGTACATTCAAAGTCAAAGTCAATTTTATTTGTCACATACACCCCGAAGGTGCAATGAAATGAATTTGCCAGCAGCGATCAGCATATTTACTTACGACATATAAAGCCTGCAGAGCTCCAAGCACAGACACCAAGGAAGCATCTTTGAACAATCCTTCTGGGGGACACACCAACAGGGGCCTTTTCATACCGGCCTTCAAAGCACTGGGGAATGTAAAGTTGAGAATGGAACAATGTCACATGCGAAACGCAAATCATTAACAGAAACTAACAATCTTTACATTTTTGTAGTTCAAAATGACAGGAAGTAGATACAAGACAAAACGCCTTCTGCAAAATGCCAAAGATTTTCACTTGAAGTCCAAGATAAATAAAAATTGAGATAAATGTACTGTCATGAGAGAAAAGAAACAAATGCTGATTTCACCATATTTATACACTTTGCAAACTAATTCACAAGTGATCATTGATTTCAGCCTACACGAACCCCAATTTATTATAGGCAATGCAATCTAGAATATGCAAGAAAGCTTCATGACATGATACCGTTTGATGCCACTGGCAGCCGCATCACTGAATCTCCGCACGTCATCATAATCTCTATTGAGAGGTCCAGTTGGTGAAAAGATCTATAAAAGATAAGTTTGGATAGTTAACAATTACTATGTTGGGGGGAGGGGTTCTTGCCAAAATTCTAATCAGTAATATCCCGATATAAAAATCATAATTCACCAAAAAGACATATGTTAATGAATCCTTTATTCCTGGCTACAATCCAGTAAATCTGTCCATCATACTCGATGAGCATACTCGATGTACAGAACCCTGCATGGTACTCCAATTGAGTTTTAATTGGGGTTTAACTAAAGTCTTGAGTTTCAGCACAAATTTCCCATTTTTGTACTCTGTTCTCAAAGTCTTTTAGATTCCTTCCATCTTCAACAATATAAAAATAATCTCTGGGCTGTTTCTGAACTCTAAAATTAAAACATCTAATTTATGTCCCTCGCCTTTAACCTTTTCTACTAAAATGAATCAATCCACACTTGTATTACATTTATAAATTTGATTTATTCCTTCAAATTACAAATCCACAAACATATGCCCATTGCAGCCAAAAGAGTAACAGCTGGGGTTTTTAACATACAGCTATCCTTAAAAGATCAGAGGGCAGTCCCTTAATTTAAAAGCTGGTCAGCACTAGTTTTATCTCTGCCCCTTTTCGATTCCATATCCTTGCAGCCACTGTACTTTGAACCCTTGACCTTATTTTATCTTTATAAGTCCGTGGCACTGCATCAAAAGCCATTTGAAAGACACACAATTAACATCCACAATGTCATATTAAACATACAGCACAAGAACAGGCTGCTCAGTCCACAAAGTCTGTGCCAAGGAAAACTAACCAGAGGTTCAGTGATACGGCTGTCACTAGCACCTATGAAAAAGAATGGCCTTGCACATCATTAAACTTTGCTCCTCTGATCTTAAAGCTGGTATCTCTAGTTTTTTGTAAACACCCTGGGAAAAAGATTGTCTAGTATGCCTCTCAATTCTATCAGGTCTCCACTGAACCCCCAGCATTCCAGAGAAAAAAAGAACAAATGTCTTCAAACTCTCCTTAAGTTGGGGGCGCTGTCCTGTGCACGGTTGCCCAGCCAGCAGCTGTCCTGTCCTTTCATCTTTTTTTCTTATTTTTAGTTAGTTTAGTGTTTTGTTTTAGGAGTTCTAGCTTTTCTATGTGTGGGGGAGAGGGGGGGAAGGGGGAAACTAATTTTCAGGGTCCCTACCTGGTCGGAGATGCAGCTTTTCTCCGGGCTGCACTCTCGACCCATCCTCGCGGCCTAACAGCGGGCCTGGAGCGGCGTTTCCTGAGGGGGCCGCCCAGAACCTCGGCATCGGCATCGGCGGTGGCGGCGGCAGAGCTGCAGGTCTGAGGACGGCGGTGCAGCGCTGGAGTGCCATTGCGGGGCGGGCGGTGCCTTGCCTGGGTCGCTGAGCTGGAACTCCGGTGAGCTGGGTCCGTTGCGGAGCTGCGGGTCTGTAGAGCGGCTGCGGGCAGCGGCGATGAACTTTCCACCGGGAGCCTGGGATCTCTCGATGAGATTGCCAGTTGAGCTCCATTCGGCGCGGCCTTGTCGGCTCCGGAAGCCACGGTCTCGAGTAAGGAGGCGGCCGTTTCCAGGGTTCCCATGCCGCTGAGAGGACTCTCCCGACGCCGGAACAACATCACCCGGCAAGAACGGACTGGAACATCGGGCCTCCGTAGAGGCAACTGTGGAGGCCTCAATAGGCCCGACTATGGGGGAACTGGGGTTGGGGACTGGACTTTGTGCCTTCCCTCATAATGGGAACCATTGTGGGGGGATGTTTTCATGTTAAAGTTCTTTAGTATTGTCATGTTTGTATTCTTTTTTTTTATGTGCTGCATTGGCATAACAAATTCCACCAGCCTGGCTGTGTGGTCATTAAAAGAATCAATCAATCAATCCTTGCAATTAATACCCTCTAATCCAGGCAGCCTCTGGTGAACCTCTCCTGCACCCTCTGCAAAGCCTCCAAATCCTTCCTGCAATGGGGCAAATAGAACTGCACGCAATACTGAAGATGCAGCCAAACCAAAATCTTGTAGAGCTGCTTCATGACTTCCCGACTCTTAGACACAATGCCCCAACCATATGCCTTCTTGGTTTGATTTAGCATTATTTTCGGCACAGATAGTGTGTGACAAATTGGCTTATACCTATGGTTTTGCATACAGTTCCCCGAGGAGGATCTACTATCATCCAATACAATTGCTCCACTCTATTAAACCTCTTTTCTATCTGTAAATCTAGCACCATTTTTAGTGACTGGAACTGATGCACTACAGCGCTGAGCTTTCCCTTTGTTCTACTTATTGCACTCGAGATTGGCTTGATTGGATTTATATATAGCATTATTGACAGATTCTTGATTAGTAAGGGTGTCAGGCGTTTTGGGGAGAAAGCAGGAGAATGGGTTTGAGAGGGAAAGATAGATCAGCTATGATTGAATGGCGGAGTAGACTTAATGGGCTGAATGGCCTAATTCTGCTCGCATAACTTCAGATGTAATTTGAAAGTAGGCGAGACAAAGGCTTTCTCTCTTCCTGTGCAAGCATTGCAATAATAAGCCCAAACCAACGTAAAAAAAAACCTGCCGATGAAAACTTCACCTAACATGTTAACAGATAGTAAATGTTTCACAATGCTATTTTAAAATTATATTTTTAGGTGCTCCACAAGAAGAAAAAGCTTGTGCTTTGCAAACCAAAAGATGAAAAGGAATATAAATAAACCTTATGTAGGAATCTCTGCAGGAATAGTGGGTGGAACTGATCCACATTTGAGAGATGGGGACATCCGGAAGTGACGGTGCTGCCCAAGCAGCTGCGGCTCACCTGCAGCACGTATGTCTTTCCTTTTTTTTTGGTTTTATTTTGTCCTGTTTAGTTTATTTCGTTTATTTGACTTGTGTATGTGTGGGGGGGGGGGGGGGGGGGGGTGAGAGAAACTGTTTTTAGTCTCCTCCTTCGGGGGGGATGCGACCTTTTCTTGTCGTATACCCCGTCTCCATCTGCGCTGAGGCTTAATCGCGGAGCTGTAGGCCAGGACTTACCAACGCGAGGCTGGCCGACTTCGGGGCTGTGGTGGCGTTCTGGCGGTGGCGACCCGACTTCAGAGCTTCGGCTGCGAGCCTAGTGGACTCGGCCGCAGGCCAAGTGGACGACATCGTCGGGAGCTCGCAGGTCCCAGGTTGGTGGCCGGTTCTCCGGAGCTCCCGCAACGACAGCTGCGTCCACTGGACTGGAGGGTGACAGCTTCGACCGCCCCGGGCCGCGGAGTTTGAACCGGCCCATTCGCGGAGCTCGGATTCAGCCACTGGACTTACCATCACCCGGCGGGGACACAACATCGGAAGCCTGGATCGCTTCAACGCAGAGGGAGAACAAGGAGGGAAGAGACAAGGACTTTAAGACTTTTCCCTTCAATCACAGTGAGGAGGTGCCTGGTAGACTCACTGTGGTGGATGTTAAACTCTGTTAAGTGTGTGTTTTGTTATTTTATTCTATGTTATGACTGCAAGGTATACAATTTCGTTCAGACTGAAATGTCTGAATGACAATAAAGGATACTTTACTTTATTTTACTATAGATACGTTCACAGTTTGTGTTTTCTTCAGGAATGGAACTTAAGTTTATTTTGCTGATAAATATTACACACATACTTCAGTGTTATGGCCAGACAGGTTTCTTCTAAAATGAAGCAAGGGAAGCACAACATGAATATCTGCAACTGTTGTAGATAGCTGCAATCTTAACTTACTCACCAGTCGAGCTCCTGGGAGATCAGGAGCAGGCACCAACACCACATCCTGTTCCACTGACGCATCGATCTGGAAAGCAGAATTTAGTCTCATTAAACTGAAGAACCCATTATTTTAAAAAAAGTTAACAGAAGCAGTTGAACATTTCTGGGAACAGTTGGTCCATGAAGAGAAACAAAATTCATCTTGAGAAAAAAAAACAAAGTACTTGAGTAACTCAGTGGCAGCATCTCCACGAAATTTATAGGTGATATTTTGGGTCAGGACTGGAATTCATGCCCTCCAGTGATGTTGCCTGACCCACCGAACGAACAAAGTTTGGTCTTAGTTACTTTGTGAACTTTAATATTAACAGCAATGAATAAATCTAGTGTTTAGTACAAATGAAAATGTATTTTAGATTTTCTTCTACAGTTCCCATTCTACCATAAGAACTGCATAAGCAAATCGTTTCATCACATGAAGTAGAAGGTCTGTTAAGTTCAGTAAATGATATAAAACTAGATTTTAAAAATGAATTAAAACATATTCAGCAATTAGACAGCAACACTCCTCCAGCACATTGTCTTGTTATAAATGTACAATTAAGACAGATATTAAGCATACTTACAGATTTGTACTGGTTAAGTAGACCCTTCAAACTTTGCAAATCTTCAGTAAGCTTGTCAATGGTATTTGTAACTAAGACGACACCATCAAATGACAGCCTGCCCACAGAAAAAATGTCTATGGTTATCTACATTTAGCATGAATAATGACAAATTTAACGAGCTTGTTCAACCTTTAGTAAACTGGACTTGTAATTAAGAAGCAGGGCAAATATCAGGTAAGCACTTGTCAGTAATTCAAAAAAACATCCACAATTTAGAAATGAAAACCTGTACCACTTTAAAGTCCAAGCACAAAGTGTACCAAATAACTTCTTAATAATAATAATACAAAAACATCCAAAAATTAGACTTAAAAAAAAATAATATATATATTGAAACCACAATTACAACCAACGGATGTGCACAATATTTTTCTCCATACTTAACAGCATACACTACCGTCTCATTTTAGCATTGTCTCCCCTCTTGGGAAACATTCATAACCAACATTCAACACCTAAAATTCTGCTACATTTAAAGATAACCTAATCCCATTTATATTCAACCAGTTTCATCGATAATCTCAAGCAACTAAACATTTATATTTTAATTGAAAGAAAGCGCCAAGAGAATGTAGCAATATCATTAAAATAATTGATAATTTAGCTTAAATTTTTTTGAATAATTCTTAAGTACAATTAGGACAAAGATCATTAGAAATATTATACTCACAGGTTGGTTTGCAATTGAGTTGTGAAGATAATTTCTGGAACGCTGCAAGATAAATTAGTATAGATTTGAAAATAAATACTTATTTCAAAGATTATGTACCTGTCCAAAGCTGACCAAAATGTTCAAGTCTTCAAATTTTATTTTCCCCAATTCAGGTAAATGAGTACAAGGACGTTCTTTTAGGAAGGAGATGAGGTGAAATGTCTTTAGTCAGAGGATGGTAAATGTGTGGAATTCTTTGCCACAAAAGGTTGTGGAGGCCAAGTCGGTGGATAATTTTATGGCAGAGATAGGTAGAATCTTGATTAGTACAGGTGCCAGAGGTTACGGGGAGAAGGCAGGAGAATGGGGTTAGGAGGGAGATTGATCATCCATGATTGAATGGCGGAATAGACTTGATGGGCCGAACGGCCTAATTCTACTCCTGTCACTTGTGACCTTATGACATATCTATTTTGGGCAGCACAGTGGCATAGCGACTGCCTTCCAGCACCAGAGACCCGGGTTTGATCCTGACTATGGAAGCTTGTCTGTACGGAGTTTGTACGGTCTCCCCGTGACCTACATGGGTTTTCTCCGAGATCTTTGTTTTCATCACACACGTTAATTGGATTGGTATAAATGTAAAATTGTCCCAAGATAGTGTGGAAACAGGCCCTTTGGCCCACCGAGTCCGCACAGACCAGCGATCCTTGCAAATTAACACTATCCTACACACACTAGGGACAATTTACACATACACCAAGCTAATTAACCTACAAACCTGTACGTCTTTGGAGTGTGGGAGGAAAACGAAGATCTCAGAAAACCCACGCAGGTCACGGGGAGAAGGTACAAACTCCGAACAGACAGAACCCGTAGTCAGGATTGAACCCGGGTCTCCATCGCTGCAAACGCTGTAAGGCAGCAACTCTACCGCTGCACCACCATGGCCGCCCACAGCATGTAGGGTAGTGTTAATGTGCGGGGATCGCTGGTTGGTGCGGACTCGGTGGGTCAAAGGGCATGTTTTCGCTCTGTATTTCTTAATTAAACTAAACTATAACATAATGATGCATTGAACAGCATAAAGCAGCAATACTATTGCTTTTACTTCATTTAACATTATGAAAGTGACAATGTGTTCATTTAATATCAAGGTATTACTCTAAATTAGATTTGTTTTCACTCTCAACTGGTCTGTCTCCACAACAGCATTTTGAGGTATAGAGTGCCATAAGTATACTCACACAGCATGTGCTACAAATCAGCTGGCACAAGGAAGCAGCAGCAGAAGCCATATTGCATCTTGTGACTGCACCACAAAGTCATGGCTGAGCTTTTACCACAGCATCATTTCTCTAAATAATCTCCATACCCTTTGTCCAAAAAATTAACAGAAGTTGCGTTTTGAATATACCCTGCCACTCTTGAGGAGACAATACCAAGGTTCATTACCCTCTGTGTTAAGTGATTTCTTCTTCTGTCCTGAATAACTAACCCTTTGAAGCTAACTTTTGCCTAGCCCAAGCTAACATTTGACTCTGCACTGGATAATTTTGTACATGTCAACCAGTTTGTTTGAAATTTAATAGAATTGTAGCTGATCGACTTCAATCAGCTTCCTACTGTAATCTTGTGTCCAAAACAAATTGATCACCACCCTGAATATACACCTTAACTTCTGCCATCCACATCCTAGCAGTTTCTACTTCCCAAGAATTCCCAACATCTCACGGAATCCAAAAAATCCCAATCAATTCTAGCTAGATGGCTCCTTATCCAAAACCCAGTTCTAAATTCTCCTGCCTGAGGAAGAATTTGTCATGACCATTGGGAAACTTGAATTAATAAAAAAAATCCAAACCCCAGCAAATATACTGTAGGCACTTCCTAATTAATGATCAAAGGTCCTATGTAGTCAAGATAAGATTCTTATCCTTTAATCCCTTTAAGGGCAACCTATCATCTCCTTTTTCAACTCCAGTATAATTTCGTTACACATCACACATTTCTGTCAAAGATTTTATCCTGTCTCTCAGTATTTGAACAAAAAGTTTGTTATTTGCTTTTTAGAAATAAGTGACCAAATAGATCTTAAAACAAACAATTTCATGATAACTTTTATTGATGCCATAATTAGATTTGATAGTTATCTGCCACAATTTTCCTCACTGGTTATAATTTTGTGACCATGACATTCATCTCACTGCTTGCTTTTGCTTTTAAGTTTTTCAGTTACAAAAACAATTTGAATGAATAAAAGTAAACTGCATATACAAGATATTAAATAACAATATGAATGAAGAACAAAGTGGCAGATAAATCAACGTCATCTGAAGATAGCATCGTTAAAAGTTACCATGAAACTGTTAGCTTGTCATTTTAACAACTAATTGGTCACTTCTTCTTCTTGCGAATGAAACATAAACCAAAAGAATTTGGTCACTAATTTCTGTGAAGTAAATGGCAAACATTTTATTCAAATAAGAGACTGAAGAAAGACTTTGAAAGGAAAGTATAAGTGTATGTGAAACAAAGTTAACCTACAATTGGTAAAGCAAGTAGTATGACAAGGTACATTGTTTTTTACAGTGCAGTAATTTAAAACCTAAATACTGCATCCAAATGCCTGAAAATATATGCACAGACAATATGAACTTACAAGCTGGCAAAGGGGTACAATAAAATTAAGTCTGCAGACAAGACTGGAGATTTAATTGCACCATTCCCAGGGCTCGAAATTAACGGTTGCCCAGGTGCCACAGACCACTCAAAGCACCGTCGGGCAACCTAAACACCGAGCCATTTTGCTCGGCTTGGCAACCAGAAGATAGACACAAAAAACTGGAGTAACTCCGCGGGTCAGGCAGCATCTCTGGAGAAAAGGAACTCGACATTTTGTGTCGACGGTGACAGCTGTATTGCGTGGGAAAGATACTAGATGCGGGGTGACGAAGGGTCGGAGCGAATGACGGTCCCCGAACAGCGGCTCCATCTCCTCCCACCCGCCCTGATAAGGGCCGCTGCCTGCAAACCCGCTAATGTCGATAACCGCATTAAAAAAAAACCTTCCCGCACGCCGAGACCGGGAGGAGGGAGGCCTCGACGTGCGGGAGGGTTTTTTTTAAAGCGGTTATCGACGTTAGCGGGTTTGCAAGCAGGAGGAGGAGGAGATGGAGCCGCTGTGCGGGACCCGTCATTCGCCCCGACACTTCTGAAGCAGCAGCACCAAAGATACTATAGCTATAGGATCTTTGAGCTGCACCGCTCAGCCCTGCACCTTGGCTGGCGGAGGAGGGAGGCGGTGGGGAGGAGTTCCCAATGGCCAAGGCAGCAGGGCGATGTTGTCCAAGGAGCGCTGACCTTCCTTCCTCCCCACCTCGCCCCCCTTCTCTCTCTCTGTCTCTTGTACTCCCCCTCCACCCCTTATCCTGGGACCCCTCCTCTCCATCCCGCACTGATCCCCATTTCCGCCTCTATTCAGTCCTCACTGACACCCCCAGTGCTCTCCCCTCACAATTTTACCTACTCCAACCAACACATACTAATTCACCTTCCTCAATCCATCCACACTGCACCGACTGCCATCTAATCCCCCCCCCCCCCCCCCACCATCTACCCACCCCGCACTGATTCACACACACCCCCCTCCCTGACCCTATTGTCCTGGAAATGTCTTCAGAGCGAACATTGACTGTGTTTGATAACGGAATGCAATCAAATGTGTTTTAATTCCCAATGTTATTATTTGTTTTAATCCATAAAGATGGATTAATTAAATTGTGAACACGTGAAACATTAAAACCGCAGTGTTCGATTGTCACTGCTACCGTTGACACGTTATTACAGAATTCATTTAAACGGCAAATCAATGATCTTAATATGGAGTATCAGTACTGTAGTTATTTAATGAGCAACATTCACAACTATACGTACGCATATATGTTACCAAGGTCCAGGATTTATTGACACAGGTTGATCATACGCTGAATAATCCAACCGCATTTTTGTTTGGAAGTGGAAAGAACTAATAGAAATTGCATTAATTGCAATGTGTAAAAAGAGTTGAGATACTGTTTTATAATTTCGCTGCATGTCATTGTGGGATATACCATGTCTTGATTGGTGAATGTTTAGTTTGTGACTTTATTTGAAGCAGAAATAATATGTGAATGCTTCATTGAGTATAATTCCAACTGGTAACTACGCACTTCGTCCAAGCACATTATCGCACGCGTCATGCAAGCCATCTTAAATGACCACCTAAACTGTTATTTGGCAACCTAAAAAGCTGCCAAGGTTGCCCGGCTGGCAACAGGGAAAAAAAGTTAAGCGAGAGCCCTGATTTCTAGGAGGTCTACTATCAACCTTGGACCCAACCTTATAATTTAAGTCAATAGTATCTTACTCTCTGGTGTCAGCAAAACTCAACCTTAGATCATAGCTTCCCATCATTTGTAAATTGGCAATTAATTGGTATAATCATCCAACACATCACAGTGAGCAGCACAGTGCAATTTGTGTTGTGTTAAATCGTGACAATTAATCAATTACCGGGTTGCTGCTCAAGACAGAAGAAAGCCAGACTTACAAGTGCGCAGGAGCTATCACACCCTCATCGTAATTTTACATAGATCACTATTGATCTATTTTCGCATCAGCAAACATAATTTCAGCATATCTTGAAATGTTAGGAAATGTTAGTGATCAGCATATCTTCAAAGAATAGCGCATGTCAAGGTCCAATGACACTTTATTATGGTTATCAACACTCAGGATGGAAACTACCAAAGTCCGAGAAGCACAAGATTTATAACAGTAAGAGTTTACACTCCTTCGGGATATGGCATGAGGCAAGGCAAGGCAAGTTTATTTGTATAGCACATTTCAACAACAAGGTAATTCAAAGTGCTTTACATAAAACATTATAAGCATTGGAAAGAAACACATATGAAATGACATTTAGATGTAAAACGATTATTAGATTATTCAGATAAAATAATTACTAAATTAAAAGCAATCAATTAAAATATTTAAAATTGAATAAAACCAGGAATAGATGTTACAGTGCAATATAGGTAATTAATAAATTGTATTGTTTACTGAAAGGCAGCGGCAAACAGAAAAGTCTTCAGTCTAGATTTAAAAGAGCTGAGAGTTGCAGTTTTCTGGGAGTTTGTTCCAGATATGTGGTGCATAAAAACTAAATGCTGCCTCTCCATGTTTAGTTCTGACTCTGGGGACACAGAGCAGACCTGTCCCAGACGATCTGAGAGGTCTGGGTGGTTCGTAGCTAAGCAGAAGATCAGAAATATATTTTGGCCCTTGAGGGGAGTTTGTGCAAACTCCACATACACACACAGCGATTAAACCATGGTCACTGGAGCTGCCAAGCAACTGCATCAACTGCTGTGTCACACAGATCATTTGGGACAATAGATTTGGATTGGTTTGTCCAACCAGTCGTAGATGGTAAAATTGAATTGTATTGATATGTGAGAGATATGAATTTGTAGGATTCTGGAAAAAGGGGGAAGGAACAATAGGACTACTCTAATAGTTAAAATAATGTTAAAATAAACACTGTTAAAATAATGGCTTCTGTATATCATGACGATTTTATGCTTAATGGGGGTCATAAACATATTACCCACAACTGGACCCGTTGGGTCCCAGCATCACACAGGAGGGCTGGTCACCAACGCAATATTCCACCTCTCCACCCATTCCAATATTGCTCGCCAGTGGGGGGGGGGGGGCTTTCTGTTGTGCTAGTATGGTGTTGCGGGCCGAAGGTACTGGTATCCAGAGGTCTAGTATAGACATTGTGGGCCGAATGGATTCTTCGGCTGGCAGCCAAAAGTTGCAACGATTTTAAAAGCCAAGCCAAGGCAAACAATTGGGCAGCAGCCACCTGACAACCAAAATTCATTTTGTGAACACAAACTTTTTAAAAAGGTAAGGCAAACAATTGGGCAGCAGCCACCTGACAACCAAAATTCATTTTGTGAACACAAACTTTTTAAAAACGGCGAGGCAAACAATTGGGCAGCAGCCACTTTACAGCCGCATCGAGTGGAGTAGACGTGCGTTCAGTGATATTCGCAGCTCAGAGAGCCGTGACCCTCTCGCTTCCTGGGTCTGGCAGAGACTGAGTGAAGGACTTCCGGGTTTTATAGTCCCTCCCCCCTGTCGCCAGTGGGGGCAGCAGAAAGAATGGCGAATATTTTTAAAAGATTAATATCTCTCTGATTTTTCATCGATGGGAAAAATCCTCCGGTCCCGGAAGTCGGAGGGGGGTTCTGAGCGAGGTGGCCAAAAATGACGGCCGTAGGTGGCAGCATTCTCTCGGAAATCGCAGCACAGTGGGCCAAAAGCGGTCAAGATCAGAATTTTAGTAATATAGATTCATGTATAAACTACACTGCTTTGTAGGATGTGAAAATTTGATTTTCACATCCAAATTATTAATCAATAATGATGCACAAGAATCATATAAATATGCAATTTCATTTTGCCATTTATATTTACCATTATCAAACTACAAAATTGGTGCTACAAAGCAAGTTTGTATTTTTCTTGCAAATTAAATCCACAAGTTTACTCATATTAGTAAAGCACAGACAATAGGTGCTGGAGTAGGCCATTCGGCCCTTCGAGCCAGCACCACCATTCACTGTGCTTATGGCTGATCATCCACAATCAGTACCCCGTTCCTGCCTTCTCCCCATATCCCTCGACTCTGCTATCTTTAAGAGCGCTATCTACTTACAGCCGTCAATCATGAACAGAGTTTCAATTCCACAAGCCTTAGATCTCAATTCTCCGAGTTAGGATCATTGACTGGTCCATTTTATTACCCTCACACCCACACCCAGGGAGAATATGGACCAGACACAGGCAAGTGGGATTAGCTCAGTGAAGCAATTTAGTCAGCATGAGTTGAACTGAAGGGCCTGGTTTGGTGTTAATCGCTTTAGTTTATTTTAGAGATACTGCATGGAAACAGACTCTACAGCCCACGCCATCAATCACCCATTTGCACTAGTGCTATGTTATCTCACTTTCTCATCCACTTCCTACTCACTAGGACCAATTTACAGAGAACTGTTAACATACAAAGCCACACATCTTTGGGAAGAGGGAGGAAACCCACATGGTCACAAGGAGAATAAACAAATAACATTTAGATCAATCTTTCAACAGAAAGGTTGTGCGCAGGGGGATTTGAATATTTTTATTTCCACCCAAAGGGTGGTTGAAACCTGGATAATAGCACGAGGTAGTGGAGAAGGCTGGGACCATCAAATATTTAAGCAGTTTTTGCAATAGCACTTGAAACTTTATGGCATGGAATGCTGCAAACCAATAACTGAAAAATAGAATATAAGTACTTGAGCAAAATGCAAACTGCTGGACCAACTCAGCAGGTCAGGCAACATTAGTGGAAGGCTGGGATACTGTGGATATGGAGAGGATGTTTCCCCTGTGTGAAGAGTTTAGGACCGGAGGTCATTGCCTCAGAAAAAAAGGATGTTCGTTGAGGAAGGAGATGGAGGAATTACTTAAATTGGAGGGTGATGAATCTGTGGAATTCATTGCCAAAGGGCGATGGCAGAGATAGATAGATTCTTGATTATGGATGTCATGGAGAGACGACAGGAGAAGGGGATTGAGAGGGAGAGATAGATGAACCATGATTGAATGGCTGGAGTAGACTTAACGGGGTGAATGAGCAGACAACAATTCGAGTTGGGACCCTTCTTCAAGATTGGAGTAGTGTTATCTGGCACAAAGAGGCGTGATAAATGGATCCTGTGAGGAGGGATTGATTGACAATAAGGATCCCAACTCAAAACATCATCCCTCCACAGATTTCCCTCCCTATTTCCTTCGCTCCATAGATGCTGCTGCACCCGCTGAGTTTCTCCAGCTTTTTTGTGTACATCCCTCCACAGATGATGCCCGACTCATTCTTCCAGGAGTTTGTTTTTGCTCATCTACCATCTGCAGTCTCTAGTGCATCTCCATAAATAGGTACTTGATTGCCAGTACATATTTAGTAACCCATAAGTGCAAAGTGAGCACAGCACTTGAAACCTAGGTTTGATGTCTAAATTGATTTTTTTTGCACATTCTCCCTGTGACCTTGTAGGTTTCCTCCCACATCTTAAAGAAGTACATGTTTGAAGGGTAATTGGCTTCTATAAAATTGCCCCTTATGTCTAGGGAGTGGATGAGAAAGTGGGATAACATAAAACTAATGTGATCAGCATGGATGCACTGGGCCAATTTCCATTTTCTTTTTCTCTGGAACTAAAAGTGAAACTAAAAGAAAATGGCTCAACAAAGGCAGGAAACAAAATTTTCAATTAATTTTGATTATGGAGACAGTGAGACAATGCGCAGGAAGGAACAGCAGATGTTGGTTTACAGCAAACATAGACAAAATGCTGGAGGAACTCAGTGGGTCAGACTTCTCAGTCTGAGGAAGGGTTTCAACCAGAATCGTCACCTATTCCTTTTCTTCAGAGATGCTGCCTGACCCAATAAAATCCAACATTTTATGTATATCTTCTGAGACAACATCATTATGTCTCTTCCCTCTTTATAATTGCACAAAATACCCTGGAACCCCCCCCACAAATTGTTGGAAGAACTCAGCAAATAAACGATCCGCTGAGCCACTCCGGCACATGTGTTTTGCGCAAGACTTCAACATCTGCGGTTCAAAATCTCTGCACGAAGTACCCATGTTGAGTACAAACTCCTGTAAAAGTATAGGTGCCCAGTTGGAGAGGGGGTGGGGTGTTGGAAGGAACTGCAGGCACTGGTTTACACAGAAGATAAGACACAAAATACTGGAGTAGTTCAGCGGGTCAGGCAGCACCTCTGGAGAGTAGGATTGGGGCAGACATGTCACATCTCTCCAGGGATGCTGCCTGTTCCGCTGAACTACTCCAGTGAATGGTATGTTAGCTTTCATAGCAAAAGGATTTGAGTATAGGAGCAGGGAGGTTCTACTGCAGTTGTACAGGGTCTTGGTGAGACCACACCTGGAGTATTGCGTACAGTTTTGGTCTCCAAATCTGAGGAAGGACATTATTGCCCTAGAGGGAGTGCGGAGTAGGTTCACCAGACTGATTCCTGGGATGTCAGGACTGTCTTATGAAGAGAGACTGGATAGACTTGGTTTATACTCTCTAGAATTTAGGAGATTGAGAGGGGATCTTATAGAAACTTATAAAATTCTTAAGGGGTTGGACAGGCTAGATGCAGGAAGATAGCTCCCGATGTTGGGGAAGTCCAGGACAAGGGGTCACAGCTTAAGGATAAGGGGGAAATCCTTTAAAACCGAGATGAGAAGAACTTTTTTCACACAGAGAGTGGTGAATCTCTGGAACTCTCTGTCACAGAGGGTAGTCGAGGCCAGTTAATTGGCTATATTTAAGAGGGAGTTAGATGTGGCCCTTGTGGCTAAGGGGATCAGAGGGTATGGAGAGAAGGCAGGTACGGGATACTGAGTTGGATGATCAGCCATGATCATATTGAATGGCGGTGCAGGCTCGAAGGGCCGAATGGCCTACTCCTGCACCTAATTTCTATGTTTCTATGTTCCGCTGTGTGACTCCAACATTTGGCATCTATCTGGAGTGTGGTACCTGTGCTGCAGGGGAGGTGCAGCCAAGCCCGGCTGAAGTCACGGTCAGTGAGGCCACCCCTCTGGAACATTCTGTCTTCCCCTCCCCTGTCACATACTACACATCGGCCGGCTTCACCACTGAATTATAAACTTGAATGCATCAATGGCCATCGGCCGGACAACCCGGCGCCATGGGCCGGCTCCTCACACTCAGCCTGGCGCCATGGGCCGGCTCCTCACACTCAGCCTGGCGCCATGGGCCGGCTCCTCACACTCAGCCTGGCGCCATGGGCCGGCTCCTCACACTCAGCCCGGCGCCTCACACTCACCTCACTCCCGCTCCCGCCATCGCTCCTCAAGCCTCTGCCTGCGGACGCCGCCGCTCCGCGTCCTGATTGGCCAACACGCCCCCTCGCTAAACTCCCTCTGATTGGTCGGTCTCACAACGGGCCCCGCCCCTGCCACGTTCCGATTGGCCTTGACCCTGCTTCGCACCGGATTGGCTGCAGGCCCACAGATTCGCCATTCTGATTGGCAACTGTGGAAGGTGGGCGGGCGTTACAGACGCCCTGTGATTAGCCGACGGCCTACCCCCACCCAGGCGGCCATCACCGCGTCGATACGCTTGGTGATGGGGACAACAGGGCTGAGGTAAAATATGTTTAAACTTGGAGTTATTGGCGTCGAGCTATCTGACAGTATTTACTGACACGGTTTAACTTGCGAACTGAAGAAAATATAAAGCGGTTCACTTTCTGATAACGTTAACTAAGTACCAGGGCCTTTGATAGACACAAAATGTGGTGTCACAGGTTATGGGGAGAAGGCAGGAGAATGGGGTTCGGAGGGAGAGATAGATCAGCCATGATTGAATATTGAATGGCGGAGTAGACTTGATCGATGGGCCTTAAACATGAAGCAAAGAGTAGGAGTAAACGGGTCCTTTTCACAATGGCAGGCAGTGACTAGTGGGGTACCGCAAGGCTCAGTGCTGGGACCCCAGCTATTTACAATATATATTAATGATCTGGATGAGGGAATTGAAGGCAATATCTCCAAGTTTGCGGATGACACTAAGCTGGGGGGCAGTGTTAGCTGTGAAGAGGATGCTAGGAGACTGCAAGGTGACTTGGATAGGCTGGGTGAGTGGGCAAATGTTTGGCAGATGCAGTATAATGTGGATAAATGTGAGGTTATCCATTTTGGTGGCAAAAACAGGAAAGCAGACTATTATCTAAATGGTGGCCGACTAGGAAAAGGGGAGATGCAGCGAGACCTGGGTGTCATGGTACACCAGTCATTGAAAGTAGGCATGCAGGTGCAGCAGGCAGTGAAGAAAGCGAATGGTATGTTAGCTTTCATAGCAAAAGGATTTTAGTATAGGAGCAGGGAGGTTCTACTGCAGTTGTACAGGGTCTTGGTGAGACCACACCTGGAGTATTGCATACAGTTTTGGTCTCCAAATCTGAGGAAGGACATTATTGCCATAGAGGGAGTGCAGAGAAGGTTCACCAGACTGATTCCTGGGATGTCAGGACTGTCTTATGAAGAAAGACTGGATAGACTTGGTTTATACTCTCTAGAATTTAGGAGATTGAGAGGGGATCTTATAGAAACTTATAAAATTCTTAAGGGGTTGGACAGGCTAGATGCAGGAAGATTGCTCCCGATGTTGGGGAAGTCCAGGACAAGGGGTCACAGCTTAAGGATAAGGGGGAAATCCTTTAAAACCGAGATGAGAAGAACTTTTTTCACACAGAGAGTGGTGAATCTCTGGAACTCTCTGCCACAGAGGGTAGTCGAGGCCAGTTCATTGGCTATATTTAACAGGGAGTTAGATGTGGCCCTTGTGGCTAAGGGGATCAGAGGGTATGGAGAGAAGGCAGGTACGGGATACTGAGTTGGATGATCAGCCATGATCATATTGAATGGCGGTGCAGGCTCGAAGGGCCGAATGGCCTACTCCTGCACCTAATTTCTATGTTATGGCCTAATTCTACTATCACTTATGACATGACCTTAAACAGCTGCAGTAACTCAGCGGGCCAGGCAACATCTCTGGACATGCTCAGTCTGAAGAAGGGTCTCGACCCGAAACGTCACCCGTTCCTTTTCTCCAGAGATGCTGCCTGTCCCGCTGAGTTACTCCAACATTTTGTGTCTATCTTTGGTTTAAACCAGCATCTGCAGTTCCTTCTTACATTTCCTTCCAACACACCAGGGTCTCTGGGCAGCAGTACTCGCCTTCAGCCGAGCGAGCTTCTATTCCTGACTCTGACCTGGTGCTGGATACAAAAAGCTGGAGTAACTCAGCGGGACAAGCAGCATCTCTGGAGAGAAGGAATAGGTGACGTTTCGAGTCGAGACCCTTCTTCAGACTGAACATCTCCAGAGATGCTGACAGCATTTTGTGTCCATCTTCGGTGAAAACCACCATCTGCGGTTCTTTACTGCACATCTGACCTGGTGTTTGTCAGCCTGTGACCGCTGTGCCATTGACTGGAGACTGTATGCAGCCCAAAGCCCAGTGAAGCTAACTTGGCTATTGATTAAAAACTGTCCCAATTACTAGAAAAAAAGACACCCCAAGCACTGGAGTAACTCAGCAGGTCAGGCAGCGTTTCTGGAGAATATGGATGGGCAACATTTTGGGTCAGTACCTTGCTTGAGTTACACCAGTACTCTGTGCCTTTTTGTAAACCAACATCTGCAGTTCCTTGTGTCTCCATCTCATTCCAAGTCCGCTCTTTCCTCACCCAGCACCAGGGGCTCCTTCTCGCTATGACTTGTATTCTGTAGCTTCTTCGACGACAATTTCCAGTACTTTGTGATGAGGGTGACCTGCTTCCACTTATGTTGAGTGGAAGAAGCCTCTTTTGAGGTAGGGTGGCCACTGTACACTAGCTACTATATCAATTTGTCAAAGCAAGATCTTAATTGAATGACAAGAAAATCCCAACAATGTTAGCAACCTAACTCTGCTGGATAGATTTAGCACACATACACAAGAGTGCATTCTAACCAGGTGCAGACTCAGTCTAACCACGTACACTCACCAACAATTTTCCTTCACTCTTATCTCTATCTCCTATCTTCAAACTTTCTCTCTTTTACACTGTAGAAACAACATTTCAGGTTAAGCTATGCAAAGAAATAGAAAAGGGATGACCAAAGGCTTGTTTACAGAAGTAGACAATGTCACAAAAGTGGAAAGGGAAAATAAATGTAGAGGGGTTGAGGGACAGATTTCCAGACTTTGTTCTTCAGCAGCTGAAATCACACGAACCAGTGGTGACTAAGGCCAGAATGGGAGGTGTAGATATCTCTTTGGGTTATTGGACTGGATAAGATCACAGATAATGAGAGGCACGGCATTAGAGGAATTTGAAAACAAGGGTGAGAATTTTTAAATCTAAGTATTGTTTGATTGAAAGTTAATAAAACTCAACAAATTAGGAATCATGGAATAAATGAGATTGAGATACAGTAAGTCAAAGCCAATAGAAGGACAAATAAGGGAGGCTGACTAGGAAAACATTACAAGAATCAAGTTTAAGGTAACAAAGGCACAAATTATAGTTTTGACGGGGATATAATCTCAGTGACCATTGTTGTACATGCTGCATATGTTGTAAGGCATCTTTCTGACAGAACAAGTTTATTACCTCTATTATATACCCATTGTCTCCCACACCTTCTCCCACCCTGCCTCTTGCAAAGACACCATCCCCTGCTCATAATTTCCAGGGGATTGTCTGCTCCCAAGATGAGGCTCTCCATCCGAGATGCTCTCTTAGCAAATGTGGTTTCCTCCCTGCTGCTGTGGATGGATCTCGCACCTGTGTCTCCTTTGTGTCCCAGAGTTTTGCGCTTGTTCCCCCTTCCCCCAGACGGAATAAGCATAGAGTTCCTCTCGTCCTTATAGAAACATAGAAAATAGGTGCAGGAGTAGGCCATTCGGCCCTTTGAGCCAGCACCACCATTCAATATGATCATGGCTGATCATCCAAAATCAGTACCCCGTTCTGGTTCCTATTCTGCTGGGGTAGCTTATAGCGCAATCGTATGAACATTGAATTCTCCAATTTTAGGTACCCACCCCCCAATGTTTTAAGCCCTCTTTCCTGCGTCCCTCCAATCAGTGTGCATCTAATTCTTCCACTAGCTCACATCTCCCTTTCTCCAACCTGTCCACTTCCACCTATATCCCAACCTTTGATTTTATATTTCACTTTTTTTCACTCTTCTCTCCTTATCTGACAGACATTTCTCTCTTTTTCATCTCTAACCTTTTTCCACCCATCTGTCAATGAACTCCACCCCATATCCCCTGTATCCACTTGACAGGGTTTATCCTGCCCCTAGCTCTTTTCCAGCTTTCTGTCCTTCCCTCACTACAGTCTGAAGAAGGGTCCCGACTCGAAACAAAGTATTTTTGTGTCCTCCAGAGATGCTACACCACCCGCTGAGTTACTCTAACACCTTGTGTTCTTCACAAGATTACAATATTTGCAGTTCAATGTGTCTCATAATAATATTGTATTATTATAATTACGCACAGCACATGGATACTAATCTTTGCATATCATGTACTAGAACACCCAGATCCTTCTGTACAATAGACCTCTGGAGATTTACCCCATTTAACTGGTTTTTATCTTTACGGCCAAGTGGACAATTTTGCATGTTCAACATTGTATGTCACTTGTCAGTTCTTTGCTCGCCGCTTAAATCTGTTTGTACTCTTTGTAGCCTCTTTTGCAATTTATATCCTTATAAATATTCTTTGTGCATAAAATGTATTAGTTATATCTTAATTCAACTCATTTATTTGAATTGGAACACGTTGAGGCACAGCACTGATCCCTATAGTACACTAAACATGACGTCTTGTCAACCCCAAAATGATCCATTTGTGTCTACTCTTTGTCCTGACAACCAGCCAAGCTTCTGCCACCACATCTGCCACCACAATTTAAATGTTCACAATAACATTTGATGCAGCACCTCATCAAATCCCTTGTGGACATCTGATTTTTGCACAACTTATTTGACTTCTTAAATAAACTTCAATACGTTTCTCAAACATAATTTTCCTTTCACATAAGTTTAGTTTGTCTGATTAGCTTAAAATTTCTAAGTATCTTGCGAAAACATATTTAATTAATATTTCCAACATTTTCCCTTGGACCTTTTCCTGTACATGCTGCCCATCAAACAAAACATTATCTGAAACCACTGCTACCATTTTCATAAGTATGTTGACAACACCATACCTGTACGCTAATTCAAATCTGTCCAACATTTTGTTCTAGGCAAGAACATCCTATAATTGGCAAGCAGAATTTCCTCCAGGTTAATATTTGGACCAAAGACTTTGTCTTTAACCCTTGCAGTCAGTACTCATAAACCTTTAAAGAGCTGCTGTCCCTAAATCATCTTTTTGTTCTGCATTTTTACTGTTGCATTCTTGATTAAGATTTTACTCAAGACTTTTCAATCCACACTTTTGTTCTGTTCTACCCAATGTTTTATTTCCCAATTGTATATACCAGAAAGCATTTCTTCTGACATGTTTTATGATTGTTAAAGTTAATATAAACCCGCGACGTTATTTATTGGAAGAGCCAGTAATTTATTAATTTTTGACCAGTTGAGCCAGACATTCTTTCTCAAAATAGTCACAACATGCAGCTGTTTTTTTGGTAACGCCCTAGTTTCATTCTTGTTCATCATGACTATCACTTGACTAGCAGACCATTCAACTCAATCTAGCCATGTCATTGTTTTTGCTTCCAATATGCCTTGTCCCATATCATCAAATACAATCTTCTTAAAATTCCATTCCTTTTCGCATAACTATGCAGTTTCCCATTATTGCCCTCAGAACAAACGTATGAGCTTAAAATTGTGCTTTGGCTCATATGTTTCTTGTACTACAAGATTCAAATTCTAACTTCTTAAAAGTCTTTTTATTTATAGCCTCCATTTTGTGTAAAACCTTTCTCTGCCCTTTTCAGAATTTTAGATCATGCAGGGTGATTTTTATAATTTAATTTAATCTCCAGGCTTTAGTTTCATTTTAATAATGTTGTAACATTTCCATTATTTATGGTCATATTTTGCCTTTTTAGTTAAAAATATAGTCAAGCAACAAACATTCCATCTGATAGCAAAGAAAATGTGTATCAGAGAAAGACTTCAGCCACCCATTCCCTCAGTGTATTTAGTACTTCTTCAGGATGTATTTTAATTTCATTTCCTTACGATTTCTCCCTTATTTAAAAAAATCTTCATGTATAAATAGTAATTCAATCTTTTACCAATGATATTATAGTCTCTAATTCAGCTGCTATAATTTTACAGGAATATCTCTTCTAAGCTATTTACAGTTTCCCCAAGCTTTCTCACGTCACGTGATACCTGTCTTGTTTAAACATTCCATTGATTTACCAATCATAGAAAACAAGATTTTGCAATTCTTAGCAATACTGGTTGTTTACAAATGGGCAAGTCAAGGCACACATGAAACTAGTAGAGTTGTGATTGAAGGCAGATAAATCCCCAGGGCTTGGTCTGCATCCCAGAGTAGTGTGCAAAATTACAGCACATGATTTTGGGGGTAGGGTATTGACATGGATAGAGAACTGGTTGGCAAACAGGAAGCAAAGAGTTGTAATTAACGGTTCCTTTTCAGAATGGGAGACAGTGAATAGTGGGGTGCCGCAAGGCTCAGTGCTGGGACCCCAGCTATTTACAATATATATTAACGATTTAGAGAAAGGAATTAAATGTAACATCTCCAAGTTTGTGGACGACACAAAGCTAGGTGGCAGTGTGAGCTGCGAGGCGGATGCTATGAGGCTGCAGGGTGATTTGGATAGGTTGGCTGAGTGGGCAGATACACGGCAGATGCAGTTTAATGTGGATAAATGTGAGGTTATCCATTTGGTAGCAAAAAACAGGAAGGCAGATTACTATCTAAATGGTGTCGTTGGGAAAAGGGGAAGTACAACGGAATCTGGGTGGTCCTTGTTCATCACTCAATGAAAGTAAGCATGCAGGTACAGCAGGCATTGAAGGAAGCGAATAGCATGTTGGCCTTTATAACAAGAGGAGTTGAATATAGGAGCAAAGAGGTCCTTTTGCAGTTGTATCGGGCCCTAGTGAGACCACACCTGGAGTATGGTGTGCAGTTTTGGTCCCCTAATTTGAGGAAGGACATTCTTGCTATTGAGGGAATGCAGCGTAGGTTCACAAGGTTAATTCCCGGGATGGTGGGACTGACATATGATGAAAGAATGGGTCAACGGGGGTTGTATTCACTGGAATTTAGAAGGATGAGAGAGTATCTTATAGAAATATATAAAATTCTTAAGGGATTGGACAGGCTAGATGCAGGAAAACAATTCTCGATGTTGGGAGAGTCCAGAAATCTATATTCCACTAGACTAAGTGGGACCCATTGGGTCCCAGCATCACAAGGGAGGGCTGGTCACCAACGCAATATTCCACCTCCACCAATTCCAATACTGCTCGCCAGAGGGGGGTGTTGCGGGCTGAAGGTACAAGCCAAGGCAAACAATTGGGCTGCAGCCACCCGACAACCAAAATTCATTTTGTGAACACAAACTTGTTAAAAAGGCGAGGCAAACAATTAGGCTGCAGACACCCGACAACCAAAATTCATTTTGAGAACACAAACTTGTCAAAAAGGAGAGGCAAACAATTGGGCTGCAGACACCCGACAACCAAAATTCATTTTGTGAACACAAACTTGTTAAAAAAGGTGAGGCAAACAATTGGGCCGCAGACACCCGACAACCAAAATTCATCTTGTGAACACAAATTTGTTAAAAAAGGCGAGGCAAACAATTGGGCCGCAGACACCTGACAACCAAAATTCATCTTGTGAACACAAACTTGTCAAAAAGGAGAGGCAAACAATTGGGCTGCAGACACCCGACAACCAAACTGCATCCGCTGCTCTAGATGTCAGCTAGTCGTTCCAGGTGCGACAAAGGTTCACCTGTATCTCCTCCAACCTCATCTACTGCATCCGCTGCTCTAGATGTCAGCTGATTTACATCGGGGAGACTAAGCGGAGGTTGGGCGATCGTTTCGCCGAACACCTCCGCTCAGTCCACAATAACCAACCTGACCTCCCGGTGGCTCAGCACTTCAACTCCCCCTCCCATTCCCATTCCGACCTCTCTGTCCTGGGTCTCCTCCATTGCCAGAGTGAGCAACAGCGGAAATTGGAGGAACAGCACCTCATATTCCGTCTGGGGACCTTGCGTCCGGATGGCATTAACATTGAATTCTCCCAATTTTGCTAGTCCTTGCTGTCTCTTCCCCTTCCTCAACCCTCTAGCTGTCTCCTCCCACCCTCCCATCCGCCCGCCCTCGGGCTCCTCCTCCTCCCCTTTTCCTTCCTTCTCCCCCCCACCCCCCATCAGTCTGAAGAAGGGTTTCGGCCCGAAACGTCGCCTATTTCCTCCGCTCCATAGATGCTGCTGCACCCGCTGAGTTTCTCCAGCAATTTTGTGTACACCCCACAACCAAAATTCATTTTGTGAACACAAACTTGTTAAAAAAAGGTGAGGCAAACAATTGGGCTGTAGGTGGCGGCGTTCTCTCGGAAATCGCAGCACAGTCGGCCAAAAGCGGTCAAGATCAGAGATTTAGTAATATAGATGTGTTTCTATTATTAGAAGTACATAGTGGAATAGATAGAAAATTGAGTTCAAAGTTTCAAGTGTAATGCAAGGATTACTTTAGATTTTACAATGTGGAAACAGGCCTTTCAGCGCACTGAGTCTGCGCCAAACAGCGATCACCCCGTGCACTGGCACTATCCTACACAATAGGAACAATTTACATTTTACAGAAGCCAATTAACCGACAAACTTGTACGTCTTTGGATAACAGTCATAAGAAATATATCTCAGTATAACAGCCCTTGGAATATTCCTTTGTTATTATAAAGTGAATTCTGATTAATAAGAAGCTCAGACGTAAACTTTAACTGTATTCTATCCAAAGCTGCAAAATCTTTCTATTTGCTTAATCGCTAGAATTGCTATTACAATTGGTATTGGTATTGATTTAGTATTATCACATGTACTGAGGTACTGCAAAAAACATTGCATGCTACCCAGTCAAATCATACTATCCACGAGTACAATCAAGCAGTGCACAAGTACAACAGGTAATGCAAAGAGAAAAATACAAAGTGCAGAATATAATAGTATAGCATTACAGTTACAAATAAAGTGGAGAGAAAAGAAGTGCTATAGCCACAATGAGGTAGGTTGGGAGATTGGGGTTGTCAGGACTGCAGTTTATGAGAGGAGCGATCAGTGGTCTGATAACAGCAGGGAAGAAGTTGTTCCCGGACTCTGATGGCACGTGCTTTCAAACTTTTGTGTCTTCCATCCAACGAGAAAGGGGAGAATAGGGAATGACCGGGGTGTAAACAGTCATTGATTATGTTGGATGCTCTCCTGGAGTAACATGAAATGTAAATGGTGTCGACAGTGGGGGGCTGGTTTGTGTGATGAACTGGGTTACTAGCAAGTCCTGTGCTTTGTTTGTGGGAGAAATAGACTTTTTAATGTGGGGGGAAGGGGGTAACTATATTTCTAGGTCCCTACCTGGTCGGTGAGGCAGCTTTTTCTCCGGGCTGACCCGTCCTCGTGGCCTACCAGCGGGCGTGGAGCGCCGTTTGCTGGCGGGGACCGCCCAGCACCTCGGCTTCGGTGGCAGCACAGCGCTGGAGCGCTTTCGCGGAGCGGAGCGGGCGATGCCTTGCCTGGGTCGCCGCGATGGATCGGCGCGCTGGAGCTCTGGTGAGCTGTGACCGCCGAGTTCAATACCTCCGGGCTGCGGGTCTGCGGAGCGGAGCGGGCGGCGCCGACTTCAACATCGGGAGCCTGGGAGCTCCAAACCGGCGCGGCCTTGTCGGCTTCGGAAGCCGCGGTCTCCGGTAAGGAAGCGGCCGTTCCAGGTGGCCCAGCCGCTGAGAGGACTCTCCCGACGCCGGGACAACAGCACCCGGCGAGAACGGTCAGGAACATCGAGCCTCCGTAGAGGCTATAGCGGAGGCCTCAATAGGCCTGACTTTGGGAGAACTGGGGGTGGGGACTGGACATTGTGCCTTCCCCCACAGTGGTAACCATTGTGGGGGGATGATTTTTGTGTGTAAGTGATTATTTTAGTTTGTGTCCAAGATGGCTGTCGGAAGGGGGAGTGGACGCTGGCGCGGTTTAGTTGCCGTAAGGGGGAGGGTACGCTGGCGCGGTTTAGTTGCCGCTGCTCTCTCTTCACATTGTGTTTTTGATTTTTTTTTGTCTTTGGATCGAATTCTGTCTTTAATTTGTGTGTTGGTGATGTCTTTATTATTTATTTTACTCCGATTATATGTTTTTTACTCTTGTTAAATTCTGTAAGGTGTCCTTGAGACTTTTGAAAGGCGCCCATAAATAAAATGTATTATTATTATTATTACTAGCGGTCTTGGGCCGAGCAGTTGATATATATATATATATTTTATTTTTTTATTATTTTATTTTATTAGAAGTAATAATAATAATAATAATAATAAATTTTATTTTTGGGCGCCTTTCAGACATGTCAAGGACACCTTACAGAGATTAACAGGAATAAAAACATATAATCAGAATAAAATAAATAATAAAGACATCACAGAAACACAAATTAAAAACAGAATTCAGTCCAAAAACAAAAAATCAAAAACACAATGTGAAGAGAGAGCAGCGGCAGCTAAAGCGCGCCAGCGTCCACTCTCCCTTCACGGCAGCCATCTTGGACAAAGACTAACAGGATTACCTTACAGACAAAAAATCATCCCCCCACAATGGATACCACTGTGGGGGAAGGCACAATGTCCCGTCCCCAACCCCAAGTTCACCCAAAGTCAGACCTATTGAGGCCACCGCAATTGCCTCTACGGAGGCCCGATGTTCCTGGCCATTCTCACCGGGTGGCCTTGCCCCGGCGTCGGCAGAGTCCTCTCAGCGGCTGGGCCACCTGGAACGGCCGCTTCCTAGCTGGAGACCGCGGCTTCCGAAGCCGACAAGGCCGCGCCGGTTTGGAGCTCCCAGGCTCCCGATGTTGAAATCGGCGCCGCCCGCTCTGCTCCGCAGACCCACAGCCCGGAGGTGTTGAACACGGCGGTCTCAGCTCACCAGCGCGTCGATCCAGCGTGGCGACCCAGGCAAGGCATCGCCCGCTCCGCTCCGCGATAGCGCTCCAGCGCTGTGCCGCCACCGAGGCCGAGGTGCTGGGCGGTCCCCGCCAGGAAATGGCGCTCCAAGCCCGCTGGTAGGCCACGAGGACGGGTCGACGGGCAGCCCGGAGAAAAAGCTGCCTCACCGACCAGGTAGGGACCTAGAAGTAAAATTGCCCCCTACCCCCCCACATTAAAAAGTCCGTTTCTCCAACGGACGAAACACAGAACTTACTGAAAACTTTTTTAAAAAGCGAATTAAACGGACAGCTGCTGGCTAGCAGCCGTTCCCCAAGATGACTCCACCTCCCTAGTAAGTAAGTACAATCATATGGCACCAAAGTGCCTAATATATATTTTCATAATACATTTTATGTACAGCTTCTTTTTTTTAATATTAAAGAAAGATTAGAATAAGAAAAAGAAGTTAGATAGTAAAGGATAGAAAGACATGAGATATATAGTGTGTGAAGAAAAAGAAAAAAGACGAATGAGTGAAAAAAGTTGAGAAAAAGAAAATAGAAAAAAGAGAATAAAACATTAAATAAATTTTTTTTAAAAAGTAAGATCATTGTTTATAATCTTGACCCACCCTCGCCCAGTCCTGAAACGGTTATTTTTTACAATTGTGTTGCATCATATGATTCCAAAAAGACGACAAATGGAGACCAACTCGTTATGAATTGGTCTGATTTATCCATTAGGAGGAATCGCATTTCCTCAAGATATGCGGTGTCCAACATACTTGCAATCCACATTTTAAGCGTTGGTATTGATGTATTTTTCCAAAATTTAAGTACTAATTTTTTTGCTATTATTAAACCATAGTTAAAAAATAAATTTTGAGATGTGTTCAATTTATTCCCATCTTCCATTATGCCAAATATAATCATTTCAGTATTAGGTTCCATTCTTATCTTGAATAATTTTGTAAATATTTTGAAAATATCACTCCAAAACCTATAAAGTTTTATGTAGGAAACTAAGGAGTGCGTTATAGTTGCATTTTGGGATAGACATTTATCACAAATGGGGGACATATTTGGATAAAATTTGTTCAATCTTGTTTTTGAATAATATAATCTATGTAAAATTTTAAATTGAATTAGATTATGTCTTACATTAATCGAACATTTGTGAATATATATCAAGTACTTTTCCCATGTAACCTTCGTAATTTTTATAATTAGTTCCCGTTCCCACTCTTCTCTGTCGATGGTAGGTCTATATTTAGAATACTATTATATAAATATGATATTAATTTTTGTGAGACAGCTTCAATATTCATTGCTCCTTCCAATAATTCAGGAGTTATTTTTTGATATCCTTGTATATATTTTTTCATGAAATCGCAAATCTGAAGATATTTAAAATATTGGTTGTTTTTCAGTTTAAATTTTAATTGTAATTGTTGGAATGATAGTAGGTTTCCCATTTCGTACATATCCCCGATCCTTCTAATAATAATAATAATAATAATAATATATCTTTTATTGTCATTGCACGTCAGTGCAACGAGATTTAGTATGCAGCTCCACTGATGTACAAGAAAGGTAAATAAACACAATACATAAATAAACAAGCTGAATTGATTGACGTGACCATCTGAGGGAGACTGTCCAAAGGGGGTGGGTGGGGGGGCACTCATTAGGGCCGGTTCAGAGCCGCTATAGCTCTTGGGATAAAACTGTTCCTGAGTCTGGAGGTTCGGGCGTAGAAGGCCTTGTAACGTCTGCCGGAGGGAAGTAGTTGAAACAGACCGTGGCAGGGGTGTGATGCGTCCTTATGGATGCTGAGGGCCTTCCTGAGGCACCGCGTGTGGTAGATGCCCTCCAAGGCTGGTAGCTCTGTCCCGATGATCCGCTGCACTCTGTTGACGACGCGCTGAAGAGCTCTCCTCTCCGCCTCCGTGCAGCTGAGATACCACACAGAGATGCCATACGTTAGTATGCTCTCTGTGGTGCAGCGGTAGAACGTTGTCAGCAGCTGTTGGGGCAGACCAGTCTTTTTTAATGTCCTCAGGAAGAACAGTCGTTGCTGTGCCTTCTTGACCAGCGCGGCGGTGTTTGTGGACCATGTGAGGTCTTCTGAAATGTGAGTGCCCAGAAACTTAAAGCTGGACACTCTCTCCACACTTTCCCCATAAATGGAGATTGGGGCATATTCTCCAGAATGGGACCTCCTGAAGTCAATAATCAGCTCCTTGGTCTTGGAGGTGTTTAGTGCCAAGTTGTTATTGGCGCACCAGTCCGCCAGGTTCTGCACCTCCGCTCTGTAGTTTGTTTCATCACCGTTGGTGATCAGCCCAATCACTGTTGTGTCGTCTGCAAACTTCACGATGGTGTTGGTGTCGAATGCAGGGACACAGTCGTGAGTGAAGAGGGAGTAGAGCATGGGGCTTAGTACACAACCCTGTGGTGTGCCGGTGCTCAGGATGATGGTGGAGGACAGGTGCGGGCCCAGTCTCACTGCCTGCGGTCGCTCCGTGAGAAAGTTCAGGATCCAAGCGCATATCGGTGAGCTGAGGCCTAGCTGGTGGAGTTTGGTGGTGAGCTTGGTGGGGATGACCGTATTGAATGCAGAGCTATAGTCAATGAAGAGCATCCTCACATACGTGCCCTGTCTGTCCAGGTGAGTCAGGACAGTGTGAAGGGCCAGAGAGATGGCATCCTCTGTCGATCTATTTGCCCTGTATGCAAATTGATGGGAGTCCAGTGAGGCAGGGATGCTGGATTTAATATGGGAGAGGACCAGCCTTTCGAAGCACTTCATGGGGATTGGAGTCAGGGCAACCGGCCGGTAGTCGTTGAGGTTGGTGATTTTGGACTTTTTCGGCACCGGCACTATGGTGACTGTTTTCAGGCACTTGGGGACCGTTGCCAGAGATAGAGAGAGATTGAAGATTCCGAGACTTTCCCATTGGTTATATGTCTTATCAATAAGAGATGGTTTAAATAAAGGGTTATTTGCTATTGGCATTAACAATGATAGATTTCTTAATTTTAAAGATAATTTTATTTGTTTCCAAATTCTTATTGTACCATATATAATTGGGTTCTTCTTATATATTGTGATATTTTGGAGAACATAAACTAAATTCTCAAACTACATAGTAGGTTGAGCAGCATTCTCTTCAAATTGTTAACTTATTTCTCTCCACTGCCAGAATTTTCTGTCTATATTTCAAATCTCCAGCATCTGCAGTTTTTTTCCCTTTCAAACATCCCTTGGGATTTGAATCAGAACTCCTGAAGCGAGCAGGGAGAAGAGGGAATGACTGGGGTGTAAATGGTCCTTGATTATGTTTGCTGTTTTCCCAAGTCAGCGTGTAGATGGAGTGGGTGGTTTGTGCAAATATAATCAGTTTTGTATATGACTGAAATGATAGTTTGTTTTGCGAAGATCTAACAAAGTTGATTGAATTACCATATTCAGTGTTATAATGCAGGCTGTTACAAAAGCAACTGCAATTCTACGTTTGGCCAGAGCTGGTTCCCGAAGCATTTGTTTGAATCTCACCTGTCCTCTCCAAGTGAGGCATCTGTCAAAGTCCAGGAGTTGGAGGATGAGGCTTGTCCAGTTCCTGACTGTTGGCGATCCATGTGGAATGAGAGTGGGCGTGCAGCAGAAGGAAGCAGGAAAAGTAATTGACCTGAATTTATTCGACAGCTCCCTTCCCAGAACTATGAAGGAGTTTCTGGAAAAGGGAGACGTTGCCATGGAAACTGCAAGAAGGTATTTGTTCATTTTGTTCACTACTTGTTAGAGGGTGAATAATTTCTGTAAGTATTATTTTCAACAGCACAGTGAAAAACATAGAAGCCAGAAAAGTGAACGCGTCTCTTGTTGTTTTATGATCTTTTTGTTTTGCTAAAAGTATGATTGTATAACTCACACGAGCACAGTCTGTACGTTGGCAGATAGGACAGCCTGAGAAGTGAGCAGTATGAATATGGTATCTTGTTTTCTTTGATGATTTTACAGAAGAAATTCGTGTGTACCACACAATTTCTGGAAGGAAGTTCTCTAACCATTAATTAATTTTAATGTTGATGGGGAAACAAAAACAAATATTAACTTCAATTTTCAGAATTCAGTCAGGTTATATCAATGATCTAACTTTTAATATATAATATTTTTCAAGTCAGCATAATTTTACTTGCTAAATTTGTTTGAGGAATTCATACATTTGGGTTGAAAGTTAATTTTATAACCTTAGGATTGCAATCCACTTTGTAAAGCCTGCTTCTCATACCACATTGAAAAGGCATTATTCTTGGTTAATGGAGTAAGGATTAAATATTTATTGTTGCAGTAATGTACTGTTCCATTTTTTTCCATTAATGGCAGTGAAAACGTAGACCATCTGTGTTATAGCAGTGTAGAAGAACACAGGACGGTACAGCTCAGGAACAGGCCCTACGGCCCACGGTATCTGTGCCGAATATGATGCCAAATGAAACCAATCCCTTTACCTGTGATCTATATTCGTCCATTCCCTGCATATTCACGTGCCTACCCAAAAGCCGCTTATCACCACAATCTGCTTTCACCACCAGCCCTTTCAGTGCATTCTACCACTCTTTGTGTAAAAAAAAACTTTCCCGCACATCTCTTTAAAATTTTCCCCTTCTGGCCTTAAAGTTATCACCTCTAATATTTGACATTTCCACCTTGGGAAAAGATTCTGACTTTCTTCCTTATCTACAATTCACATAATTTTATAAACTTGTATTAGGCATCCCCTCGGGCTCTAATAGCCCTGTCCCACGGTGCGAGTTCATTCCAAGAGTTCTCCCCGAGTTTTCCCTGAATCAAACTCGGAGATTTACGGTAATGGCCATTCGTCAGTACTCGGGGCTCTCGTGGACATTTTTCAACGTGTTGAAAATTCTTCACGAGTCTTCCCGTGCTTACCTGCCGTGAGCGAGTCTTCCCGAGTACCTGCCGTTAGCGTTACGAGCCGCTAAGAGACGTCACCGAGCTCCGACGTACCCGCTACGTTCATTCTCCGTGCTTACGACGAGTTTACTCAGCACTTCAACTCCCCCTCCCATTCCCAATCTGACCTCTCTGTCCTGGGTCTCCTCCATTGCCAGAGTGAGCAACACTGGAAATTGGAGGAACAGCACCTCATATTACGCTTGGGGAGTCTGCATCCTGCGGGCATGAACATTGAATTCTCCCAATTTTGTTAGCCCTTGCTGTCTCCTCCCCTTCCTCAGCCCTCGGGCTGTCTCCTCCCATCCCCCAGCCCTCGGGCTCCTCCTCCTCCTTTTTCCTTCCTTCTCTCCGCCACCCCCTATCAGTCTGAAGAAGGGTTTCGGCCTGAAACATTACCTCCTTCGCTCCATAGATGCTGCTGCACCCGCTGAGTTTCTCCAGCATTTTTGTGTACCTTCGATTTTCCAGCATCTGCAGTTCCTTCTTGAACAGCAACATTTATTACTTGTGTTGACTAAGATCTCCTCAAATATTATTTAATACAAACTTGCCAAAACATTAAAAATACATTTTGAGAACATTTTCCACAGCATGGAACCAGCAGACATGCAAACAAAGATCAGTTGGAGTGCAGATGTTAAAATACCCTGTATTGCACTGGCTTTATACATAATACTATGTATGTAATTATATGGCAGAGAGGGTTAACAGTCCAAATCTCACTGGAGAGAGGCCGGCTGAACCATCCAGCACTGCTGGACACTGTCTATTTACACCTCTGTGTATGCAGCAAACTAGACGGGGTAGACACAACAAGCTGGAGTAACTCAGCGGGACAGGCAGCATCTCTGGAGAGAAGGAATGGGTGACGTTTCGGGACTGATGAAGGATCTCGACCCGAAACGTCACCCATTCCTTCTCTCTAGAGATGCTGCCTGTCCCGCTGAGTTACTCCAACATTTTGTGTCTACCTTCGATTTAAACCAGCATCTGCAGTTCTTTCCTATGCAAACTAGAGGGGTGTGTATAAGGCCAGGACTTATAGTGAAATTTATTTTACAACAAACATAGTTTAAATGGGCTTGACAAACTGTAGAACATAAAACTCATGACCAACATTATAGCACAGTCACTTTTAATGGCGATAGATTTGGTATATGTAATGAGAAGGGATAGTTAACTTGTATAAATCAAGTACAAAATCTCAATTCCATTTCCTCACAGCAGTCCTCTGGGAGCGACGGTGATGGAATTACTTAATAGGTTACTTATTAATAAAACAAAAACAGAAAATGCTGGAAAAACCCGTTAGGTCAGGCTGCATCTGTGGAAAGAGAAACAGTCAACATATTATAGATTTATAGCGTTAAAAAATATGGTAACAGGATCTTTACCCCAAATATACAAATGAAGATGCCTATCTAAAGTAATCCCAGTTGCCTACATTTGGCCCATAGCCGTCAAACCTTTCCTATCCATATACCCGTACAAAAGTTTTGTAATGATTTTTAAACAATGTCCTTATTCTATCCCGGACTAGAGAGAAGTGGCAAGACAAATGTATGCGATGCATTCAGGAACTTTGGTAACAATAGTAGAGTGGAAAGCACTGTTCAGAAAGAGATATTTCAGGGGCAAGGTACTGAAATGAGGACCACTGAGTGCATTTGGAATATCTTTCTTATGGAACCATGGCTTTCCTCTACAATTGTCATGGCCGCGGTGAATCAAATGTCCACCCAAGGAAGGGGTGAACAACATTGAATAGAAAATTAAAAGAGCAAGAAAAGAAGAAAATATATTACGAAAATCCAATAGGATTAAGAAGGAAAATCTTGAAGAGTTATGTTTAACGTATAACTAGGCTTACAGCTATCAAAAGGAATAATAGAAAACATTTAAAAAATAATATATATATTAATATATATATATATATATATATATATATATAATATATATATATTAATTAATATATATATTATTTTTTAAATGTTTTCTATATATATATATAGGTGTGTGTAATATATTAATTTAATATGTGCCTTAATCTTGTGCGTGTGTGTATACGTATATATAATGTACACGTTTATATACATATATATAAATTATATGCATAATGAAGGCTTATCATCCAGGCTGTAATAACACCGTAATATTTTGTTGAATATAGATCAGATCCTTCTCCATCATTATATAAGGTCCCACATATCAAACGATCTTTTGTCATTTAAAATTTCTCATCCATCTCTTGGTTTCATTATGGGCTTCCCCGTGATTAAGGAGATGAAAGGGTGTCAGATGAGGAGAGTAGAGGAGGAGTATAATGTAAAGCCGAATGGAGGAATATGGGTGCAGGGGGAAGAGGGGAAATATGAAATAGGGGGAAGGAGCGAGGTGACGGAGGGTGGGAGACGGTACTAGAAATGTGTGCGGACCACAGTTGATGGGGGCACAGGAGAGAGGAAGTAGGGAGGATATTGCTTGAAATTGGAGAATTCAATGTTCATACCATTGGTTTGTAAGTAACCCATGCAGAATATGAGTAGGTACACAAAAATGCTGGAGAAACTCAGGAGGTGCAGCAGCATCTATGGAGCGAAGGAAATGGGTAACATTTCGGGCCGAAACCCTTCCTGAATATGAGTAGTATGGGTTTTGATCAACTGGGAGATCCAGCAGGCCTTGGCAGACAGAACGCAAATGTGACTTTTAAATAATCAATATCATTTAGAAAACAAATTATTTGGTCATTATCGCATCTCTGTTTTTGAAATCTTGCAGTATGCAAATTGGCTGTAAAATTTCTTGCGTTAAAACTGTGACTACACTGGGGATGATCTTTGATCATGAAATGTTCACATGCAAAAACATCTTATTGCATGGTATTAATAAATGTTGCCATATTTATACTAAGTATGTAAATAACTATGGCAATTGTATAATTTAACAGATTTTTAAAATTATGTTATTAGAGCCCTGGATTGTGGAAACAATGCACTTTGTCACTCTGCAATAGAGCTTTTGTCACCTGTAACAAACCCTGACAAAGTAGTGTGTGTTGGGATGAACTATATGGATCATTGTTTGGAACAGAATGTGGCAATCCCAAAGGAGCCAGTGATATTTAGCAAGTTTGGCAGCTCTATAGTGGGACCCTACAGTGACATCATCCACCCGACCGACACTAATGTAAGTACATTTTTATTCTACAATTTGCGGATCAGTTAGA
This sequence comes from Amblyraja radiata, assembly GCF_010909765.2. Lineage (NCBI taxonomy): Eukaryota > Metazoa > Chordata > Chondrichthyes > Rajiformes > Rajidae > Amblyraja > Amblyraja radiata. The sequence goes on from NC_045994.1 coordinate 3,018,088, forward strand.
TCTTTTATATCACGATTCACTGGTGGAAGGAGCCAATGTCCTTGTAGTTTGATGATGGAAAGGGTTTAATTATTGTCCATCAAGAGTACTTTCTTAGTTCATTTAGATTGGACAAGGGAGACTTCTAGCCTGAGATGTTTGATTCTGACAGAGATTTCTTAAAGTTTATGCTGAATGTTTAATTAATAATAATAATGATGGCTGGGATTTATATAGCGCCTTTCTAATACTCAAGGCGCTTTACATCGCATTATTCATTCACTCCTCAGTCACACTCGGTGGTGGTAAGCTACTTCTGTAGCCACAGCTGCCCTGGGGCAGACTGACAGAAGCGTGGCTGCCAATCTGCGCCTACGGCCCCTCCGACCACCACCAATCACTCACACACAGGCAAAGGTGGGTGAAGTGTCTTGCCCAAGGACACAACGACAGTATGCACTCCAAGCGGGATTCGAACCGGCTACCTTCCGGTTGCCAGCCGAACACTTAGCCCATTGTGCCATCTGTCGTTCCTAATTGACCTGGTGAAAAGTTAAGTTGTGTTTTTTCTAATGAAGCAACTACGAATTTGAGCATTTGGTTCACACACTTCTGAGCAGTCTACATGCGTTAGGAAAATAGTGCATGATTTTCAGTTCCCTTCTGTTATTTCTTGTTAGAAATGCTGACAGAAATCAGTTGTTAAATAGTGGTGCCCTATTGCCGGTGGCAGGATTGCTATATTCATCAATGGTTCTTATCTGTATCTTGAATCCTTCTTTCAGGAAGTGGACTGGGAGGTAGAGCTGGCATTTGTCATTGGGAAGAAAGGAAAGCACATTAAGGTATGTCAATGCTGAATTATTATGTTTGTTATCTGGGATATAGATCAGCTAGCAAGTCAGGGGTTGCAGATCTTCTGTGGCATATTCCAGTTAATCTGCACTGCACGATCACCCATTCTGATGCTAGACTTAGAGAACAAGATCCCATTGGATTTTCGTCTCTGAGCTATTGACTGAAGCTATAATCTACGAGTTGTAATCTATGAGCTATTGGCAGAAGAATATAAAGGTCCATTCCAAACCACATAATTCTGACAAACATTGAAATACGACAGCTTGCTGTGCTTCAAGAGAGAGTTAGATAGAGCTCTTAAAGATAGCGGTGTCTGGGGATTTGGGGAGAAGGCAGGAACAGGGTACCGATTGTGGATGATCAGCCATGATCACATTGAATGGCAGTGCTGGCTCGAATGGGCCGAAAGGCCTACTCCTGCACCTATTGTCTATGCAAACCTTTGGACAAAAATAGGCGTGCACTTATTGAGACTCAGGTGGCCCAACAAAAACGAATGAATTATTTTAGAGTGCAACAATAAAGTGGCAGGAATGGGGGGTGGGAGATTGTAACCTTCACGTGGTCCACTCTGTTTCGACTACTGCAATCAACCCGACGTGCACGAACAAATAGATCAAATAGAACAAGTGGTCCTACAACTTTAGATTGTGCACGCCATAAGCAAGAAGAAGAAGAAGGCATGAATGAGAGTTGATTTGCACTATGAGATGAAGACAGCATTTATCATTGCGAAGAAAGTAAAATGTGTTAAAGTCACTACCTTACCTGTAAAGAGTACAAACCATGCAGACTTGAATTTCACTGTTGATGCCTGTCTACAAGAGATGACCTGAGGATAGGCCCCTGGTTATGCAAATGCTGAGTGTAAGGCCCATCATCTCTTGTATGCTTCAATGAAAGCATCAATAATGACTTGAAGCTGGGCCGCTGAGCGTATGCAAACACAAACCATTCCAGTTTCTACGTTATCGGAGCAGAATTAGCCCATTCCACTTATCAAGTGTACTCCGCCATTCAATCATGATTGATCATGACTGATCTATATTTCCCTCTCAACCCTATTCTCCTGCCTTCTCCCCATTAAAGGGGATACTAATCAAGAATCTATCAATCTCCGCCTTAAAATATCCACTGACTTGGCCTACACAGCCGTCTCTGGCAATGAATTCCACAGATTCACCACCCTCTGACTAAAGACCTTCTTAACTTCTTTCTGAAGGAGCATCCTTTCATTTGGAGGCTCTGGACTCTGGTCCCACACTCGCCCAACTAAAGGAAACATCCTCTCCTGCTTTATAAAGCCTCAGCATTATGTCCCTGTTTTTATACTCCAGTCCTCTCGAAATAAATGCTAGCATTCTATTTGCCATCCTTACTACTGATTCGACATTCAAATGAACTTTTTGGGAATCCTTTATCAGCACTCCCAAGTCCCTTTGCACCTCCAATTTGTGAATTCTCTCCCCATTTAGAAATTGGTCCACACCTTTAGTCCTACTACAAAATTGCATGACTCCACTATTTGCCACGCTGGATTGCATCTGCCACTTCTTTGCCCACTCTCCCAACCTGTCCAAGTCCTTCTGCAGAGTCCCGGCTTTCTCCACAGATCCTGCGTCCTCTGAATTATTCCCAGAAATTCCTGCCATTGCTGTTCCACCATCATTCCTGCTGGGATCCTTTTCCAATCAACTTTAGCCAGCACCTCCCTCATGCCTCTGTAGTCACCTTTGCTCAACTGTAATACCAACACATCCAATTTCATCTTCTCCCTCCCAAATTGCAGGTTGAATGTTATCATATTTCACTACCTCCTAGTGGTTCCGTTACCTTAAGCTCTCTAATCAAATCCAGGTCACTACACAATACCAAATCCAGAATTGCCTTTTTCCTGGTAGGCTCATCTACAAGCTGCTCTAAGAAACCATCTCGGAGGCACTCTACAAATTCCCTCTCTTGGAGTCCATTACCAACCTGATTTTCCCAGTCTATTGAAATCCCGTGACCACCATAACATTGCCTTTCTTCCATGCCGAGTGTACCTCCAAATGTAATTTGTACCTTATATCCCGGCTACTGTTTGGGGGGCCTGTAAATAACTCCCATCAGGGTGTTTTTACCCTTGCCGTTTCTTAGCTCTATCCACAAGGATACTACATCTTCTCATCCTGCGTTACACCTTGTGAAGGACCAAATTTCATTGCTGACCAGCAGAGCTACCCCCCTCTCCCTCTGCCTACCTGCCTGTCTCTTCGATAGGACATGTAACCTTAGATATTCAACTCCCAGCTCCGATCCTCTTTCAGCCACGTCTCTGTAATGTCCATTAAGTCGGACCTACCAATTTCTAACTGTGATACAAGCTCCTTGTATCATTTTGTCCTTAAACAAAGTGCATTCAAATATAATACCTTTAGTTCGGTATTCACCACCCCTCCTCTCACATTGGTCCCAATTTTACCTGACCTTAGTCTCTTATCCCTTCCTAAACTTTCCATCGTATTACTTGTGAAGACTTCCGTAACCTCTCCTGCACTCGCCATCCCTTTAACTTCAACCATACATTTCCCATTTGTTGACCCCCATGTCCCACTATAACCACTAGTTCACCACTACTTTCAATGCACCACGCAGCCATTGGCAATTGAGTGATGGAGTATTTGAGGGTCAATACCTCAGATCTGGCTCAAACCTCATGTCTATTGAAACAGCATCAATTGCTGTCCTGGTGCCCGCTTCTGAGATCTGGGCTACCTGCCACAAGCATCTCATGGCACTGGAAAAATACCACCAATGCTGCTTCAGCAAAATCTTCAAATTCACTGGAAGGACGAGTGTCCATGTCCTTTCCCAGGCCAGCACACACAGGATTGAGGCCTTGGTTGTCAGAAATATTGGCTGGGCCAATTTGTTTACCTGCCCAATACCATACTTCTTAGCTCCATCTTGGAGGAAAATTACGGGCGAACTGAGGGAAAAGTTCAGATGTACTCAAACTTCCTTGAAGAAATGCAATATCCCCACTGACTCTCGGAAATCAATGGGGATAGATATATAAATGTTTCAAGTGTAAAAAGAGGCCCTTGGAATGATGTTAAGAACCTGGAGGCTATTCATTGTAAGTAAATAGAGGCTGTGTGTAAGAAGCAGACTACCTCACAAACTGCCCTCCCACCCACCCATTCCATCAGCCATATCTGTGGATGAATTTGCATTTTCTACTTTGGTCTCGTTAACCATATCCAAACCCGCAGAACGGAAGAGGGGATAAATCACAATCCTGAGGGACCACTAAAGACAAAGAATCTTTAATGTCCACAAAACAAATAGATTAGGCTTCAGAATAATTCTACATTGCATCAACCAACATTTCCTCTGCCCTGTACTGGTGCTTCAGAGAGGTTTGATCCATGAGTTCTGACAATGAACTAATAGCGTAGAAAAGAACTGCAAATGCTGGTTTACACCGTAGATACAATAAGCTGGAGTCACTCAGCGGGTCAGGCAGCATCTCTGGAGATAAAAGAATAGGTGACGTTTCGGGTCGAGACCCTTCTGACAGTGGAAGAGGCATCACCCATTCCCCTTCTCCAGAGATGCTGCCTAAGACGCTGAGTTACTCCAGCTGAATGAAGCCATTAGGGCTGTTCTGCATGATTCAGTATGATCAGGAAGGAATAGCTACTGAATGAGGCAGTGAGCCAGGACTGATGCAGATAAGTTATGAAAACAGGAAGCAACAGAGCCTCTTGAACGGTCAGTATGATTTCTGATGAGTTATTAAACAAGCATGGTGGATGCACGAGTCTGCCAAGCTGCTGAGGGAGGAGAGGATCATAGTCTCAACCCACCCTCTCAGCCCACTATCCATATTGATGTTGATGCGTATTAATGCTAGTGCAATTTGCATGTATTTGGCCCATATCCAGCTATGCCTTATCTGTCTATTTAATGTTGTCATTGAATCTGCCTCCACCATCTTCTCTGTCAGCTCATTGCTGATAAGCAACTCTCACTGTTAAAAACATACTTCTCAAATCCCATTAAGATTTACCTGCTCCCACTAGTAAACAGAGTGGTGAAAATGGTGTTCAGAATGCTTGTCATGTTACAGTTGCACAAGATATTGGCGAGGCTAACATCTTGTTAGCTAACAGCTAAAGGAAGAATGTCATTAAAATGGAAAGAGTGCCAAAAGAAAGATATATGGAGATGTTACCGGGAATGGGAGGAAAGGCTGGATAGGCTAGGACTTTTCCTCTGAAGTGTGGGAGGGAGAAGATTGATCTTGTAGAGGTGTATAAAATGATAAGGGCACAGGTACAAATAATAGCCACAGTCTTTTCCCCGGACTAGTGGAGTGTAAAACTAGAGGGAACACATTTAAGACGAGTGGGCAGAGATTTAAGAGAGACTCTAGGAGCAATTTTGTTTTCCCACACAGAGAGTAGTGGGTATATGAAATGAGCTGCTAGCTGAAACCATAGAGGTGGATACAATTGTAACATTTAAAAGATACTTGAATGGGCACATGTTTAGAGGGATATGGGCCAGGCACAGGCAAATGGGACCAGCTCAGTTACGCAACATCAGCATGGATGTGATGGTCTAAAGGGCTTGTTTCTGTGATGTTTAGATCTAAGACTGGATCACTCTGAATTCTGCCACCGCTCTGCTCAGCTGTGCAGCTGGTCCATATCCACTAGATCCTGAGATCTTTGCTATCTATGACTCCACCAATTTCTGTTTGATCCGTAAACATTAATCAGACTCTTACATTCTCATCCAAGTCATTTATATATGTTACAAACAACACAAGGTCACTGCATCAATCCCTGTGTTACACCACAGGTTACAAGCTTCCAGTACACCATTTACCACTGCCCTCTGCCGCCTATCGCCAAGCCAGTTTTGGACTCAGTTTGTATTCTCATCTTGGATCCCTTGAGCCTGTCCTCAACCTCCTACGCGCCAGGGTAAAAGTTCTAGCCTATCCCGACTCTCATACAAGTACCGGTAACACCTCAATAAATCTTTCTGGACCATTCTACCGTCCAGGATCTTACTCAGGTCCATATAAACCATGCCCACCATACTGTTTTCAATTTATTTAGTTACCATTTGAAGACTCCAACAGCTTCAAAAAATAGTTTTATTGGTCAGTATCCAGAATTCATCTGTTTAAATTTGCAACTTCAATTGCAAAATATTTACATTTGCAAAGTTTCCACCTGTATGAAGAACGTATTAAAGTACCAGCAGAGAATGAGCATCAGGTATTGTAGATACTGCATGGCAATCAGAGGGGGAAACAATTGGAGAACAGCTTGGATATGAAGGTACGATAGACAGGCAGCTGCTGCATTAGTAACATTGAACCAAAATAACTTAGGCCAGATTTAGGAAGTCTGCATCATAAATGTAAGCAGCTGTAATGAGAACATGTATATAGTTTAGTTTAGTTTAGAGATATAGCACAGAAACAGGCCCACCCAGTCTGCACCGACCAACAATCCCTGCACATGAACACTATCTTACACACACTAGGGACAATTTACATTTTTATTTATACCAAGCCGATTAACCTACAAACCTGTATGGAGTATTGGAGGAAACGGAAGATCTCAGAGAACACCCATGCGGTCACGGGGAGAACGTACAACTCCATACAGATAGCACCCATAGTCAGAATCGAACCCGGGTCTCTGGCGCTGTAAGTAGGTATGTTGCAAAGCCTACCTGAAGCGTCGTTGAAGATCTGCTGCTGAGGGTGTGCGCGATTTTGGCGCCGTTTAGAGGGGGCGGGTTTAAAACGCGATTTTCTCTAAGCTGTTCCAATCGAAAATGTTCAGCCTAGTTAATTATTAACGAAAAATCGCTGGAAGACCCCGTCGCAAAAGCTATTATTAGGTTTAAAGGCCTTGAATAATAGTTATAGTAGTTTAAAAATCAATCTCTAAACCCGCGACCGCCAGCAACCGCAGGGTCTCATAAAGCAAATAGCAGAAGTTAGGTTGTATATTTTTACATTAAAAAGGGCTTCTAAAGATCCCTTTATACTAAGTTTAATATTGCGAGTAGCTCAATTTGGGCCCATTATATCGCGCAGTATTTTTCTCGGCATTTGGGGCACAAATCTACTGCAATGTGAACGTTCTAAACCAGCGCGTTCCACAGGATCCCACTGGAAAGCTGATTTAAATGGGCATTTATTTACAGCAATTAAACACTAAATTCCTTCCATTTGGCCTATAAATTAATGTAAATGAGATTTAAAAATCATGTTTTATTGTGAATTATTTGTGAATATTATTTGGACATTTAGGCTATTTAAAAATGTTAATAATTTATTAAGAAATGGATAGATGTTTAGATCTAGTAATTGAAGTCTGAAATTAGCTACAATTAGGTAACTAACTAATTATATGCTTTAATTTCAGGTCATCCAAGTAAGATTATTTTATATTTGTTTCAGAATGCTTCAATCTATGATAACTGAAAATTTCATTCAGTTCTCTTAATTTTTAAGAAAGTTATGGGCTTTTGACTGTTCACGATCACAGCTTTTTTGTTATGTCCATAGAAAATCAATAGGGAACAAGATGCTCATTTCCCAGTATGAAAATGGCCATAACTTTTTAAATACTTGAGATATGAAAGTGAATTAGGTGTCAAATTAAACTTATTTTTATGCTTTATCTGATGGGATAAATTACAGACTTGATTTTTAAAATCTCAAAATTTTGTAACATTGCTACTGTAAGGCAGCAACACTACCACTGTGCCACCGTGCCATCCTTGATGGTGACTGTGTGAATGTAGTGTTAGTTCACGGAGTAATACTAATCTCAACAATTAACAGCAGTTCCGTCTGATTTGAATTATATATGGTCCTGTGTAATGAGATGATGATTGAAAGATTCAAACCATTTATTGTCTTTTTGTGAAGATGGCAATAAATATGCCATACCTTCTTCACAGAAAGAAGCAGCAATGGAGCATGTGGCTGGTTTCATGGTTGCAAATGATGTCAGTGCACGAGACTGGCAGATGAAGCGGAATGGCAAACAGTGGCTACTGGGTAAAACATTTGACACGTTTTGTCCACTGGGTCCAGCCATTGTCACCCGGGATGCTCTCTCAGGTATTGTTAGAACATTATCATTGTCGTCGTCACAGAGCTTTACAGCACAAAAATGTGTCCTTCAGCCCATCTTGGCTGCACCCAAACCCTTGTCATGCTAACATAGAGAAAATGGAACCCAGCCAGACACCGTGCACTTCTTCACCTTATCCGCAACCCCCAAGCAATTTTATAATTCTCATTCTGATTACAAAATGCCTCCATAATCTCTCTAGACTGAGCCTGGACTCCTGCAGCATTGCCATTTTTCCAGATCTTACATTTTTCCAATTGTGGCCTCTTTCAAGATTTATCAATTACATTTCATACATTTACCAAATCTGTTTCTGTCATATGTTACATATTTATCTTTACATATTTATCTTTTTTGCTCATTGGGCCAAAACTGCCAGCTGGTTGCAGTATAACATGACTTCCTGAATCTTATACCCAATTGCCCAATACTCTGTGTATCAAATATGATTGATAATGGTCCATCAAAAGTTCAGTAATAGTAGTTTAACCATGTTAAGCTTGTTTTATAAATGAAAGCTTTCATTGTAA